>NW_022680357.1:11737512-12039557 GCF_004115265.2 Rhinolophus ferrumequinum | reverse complement strand
CAAGGGTCATACAATGACAGCTCTGATGGCCATTCCAGAAAAAGAGCTTCATAATTGCTTTGAAGGGTGGATTAGGCGCTGGCGTCGGTGCATAGCTTCCCGAGGGGAGTACTTCAAAGGTGACCATAGTGATATCCAGCAGTGAGGGCTGCAGCACTTTTTCTGGATGCGTTCGCCAACTTAACGGTTAGGATGATGCGTACAGCACCCGTCGGCAGGTTGCAGAAATTAACCTGCCCAGTCATTACTGTTACTAACAATCGCCACTTTCTCCGTGAACTGTGAAACGTGGTCCACGCCTCATCTCTAATTCTTTCAACAAAATCAGGAGACACGTCTGATTATTCCATTTTAAAGGTGAGCGAGCTCAGTTATGTAAGACCCAGGGAGGCCGGGAACTGGCCACGGCCACATCACCACTAAGTGACCCAACCGGGGTTTGAGTCCATGTGCTGATCCCAGCACCGTGCAGAGCTGCAATCCACGGCCTCCTGTGCTTTCCTGGGGAGAAGGAGAGCGCCGTTTTTCCCTCTCATCCCTCTGATGGTGCCCCCAAACTAGATGATGAGAAACCCAGGGAAAGGGGCTGGCAGTAAGGCTACAACAGGGATGAAGACACTGCATTGTCAATAACTGCCAAAATATCGTGACACTAATTAAGAAAGATGCTGCTTGTTCTGCCAAAAGCTCTCTCTTCTTGTGGGGAATCAATAAATCAAAGATAATTGTTTACTTTGTCCAGGCTCCTTCCCTTATCGTCTGCCTGTATTTTTTCCTGTCTCTCTTCGTATAATGTACAAGTTGATGAAGGAGTCTCATTTTCACTAATGAAAGAAACTTAATTTTTTTTTGGCACTATAGCTCTCAGTAAGAAGAGCAGAATCCACTTAGTGGTGGCTTCTGCTGCGTTCCATTTGTCCAAACCAAGAGCCAAGACCAGCAGAAAGCCACTTTTAGCATGAACTGTAAGCTTCCCTTGAATCCATTTACATTGTTTTAGGAAAGACGTTGAATGACAGATGGTAACAGTCACTAACAATCACAATAGGCCTCTCCCCACTCTTGTTTTTTGTCTTATCTCTCCACTCCACCCCCAGTAGTGCACCCCAGGCCAACGGTGAGGTGGCCCCAATGAATTTGGAATCTAGAAACCAGGTTATCCACAGAATGCAGGATGGACACCAGAATAGAAGTAATGTCGATTAAAAATCTAGCAAGAAAAAACAATCTCCCGCGCTAGGATGTCACAGTTGATCCATCCATCACAATGGTTCTTGCCCACCACAACACAACAAGGAGAGAAAAGGAAGAAAACATTGGCCACGGCCTCCCAGGACTGTCCAGAGCATTCTACTAACATCCATACATCTTATGGCAGATTTAATAGCTCAACTGGTATGCTAGTAAATGTTTAACGACCAGATATCTGGGGAAGAAAAAAGCTCTAGTTTGTAACATTTGTCAGTTATCACAATGCAGATATGCCTGTCATGGCTTATTGCCAGCAACCAATGTGAATGTTGGATTTGGGAAGAGAAGTGCATAACGCTTTGTGTACAGATGTGTACAATCCATTGTCTGTGGATATGGGAAGAGATGAGTACAGTTGGTTCTTGTAGGTCAAAACAAGTGGGCCCTGGTACCCCCCGTGGTAACGCCTCGGGAATTTTTAGATTGTAATCTCGCTTCTCATGTGGTTTGGCCCCTGGTAGGGAACAACTCACTTATCTGCCTCAACATTGTCCACTTTGATGGCCCTCTTTCCTTCAGTAGCAATAGATATTAGACATGGTCATGATGGCTTATACATCAGTCGAGTGGGAGTCCGTCACCAGAGCCAGACATACCAAGAGAGACAGCCCACAAGGCTGGGAGCACAGCTGCACATGGGGACCAGGACACAGTATGGCTTCCCACTGGGGACCAGTGCCGCTGCCCACTGGCCTTCCCTTTGCATCATGTGAAGTTCTTATCAGCCTCTGTCATAACCACTGGCTTCCTTCCTTAGCAGTCTGTTCTGGGAGCTGTGAATTCCAGGACAGGTATTGGGACATGGTCCTCATTGGCCCACGGTGGTGTGAGCCTGAACACTTATACTAATACGTGAGGTAAGCAAGCTAATTAGAGTAACGGAAATGCCTGCGGGGGCCTCACCCCACACGCTGCTAAGTCATCCCCGCTAACTTGAATATTATCTCCTCCCATAAAATATACATCAAAAGGGGAAATGAGGAAGAGACTGTCACCACAGCATCCTGAGTTATAGCCTCTCTAAGAACATGTTCTAAAAGAGTGTGCTAATGTGCTTTAACTTGGTTCAAAGTGGTAGAGTGTCTCCACTACCATAGAAACAGCCCCCGTCAGTAAAATAACGAGATGGTAATAAAATAGTAAACTTGGGAAAATAAGAGGTAGAGCTATTTTGAGCCAGATGATGGACAATCCAAAGGACTCTGGTAATGCACTGTCTGCAGACTTCATTGGCGGGGAGGCGGGGGCGGGGGGGTTAACTATGTACAGCTTTACTATCACGACTTGGGGGTTCAGTATTGTGACTACGGGTTCCTACCTGTACCGTTTCCACTGCAGCTGACCATACAGGTGATCAATACATTCCATTCTGACTACCTGCATCGAGCCAGAGTGTGAAAACCAAGGAGAGCCTGGCGGAACTCAGAGGCTGCGAAGAATTCAGCTGCCTGGCTTAGGCAGCACGGTTTGGGGGAACCAAAGCGTGTAGCTACATAAGAGACTATGTGGGCAGTTATTAGTTTGAGTTGGGAAACATTGGGAAATACCTAGGAAATAGCTGTGGCTCCATCACTGAGCCTGGCCACGCTGTACACCTGTTTCTAGTACAGTACAATGATTTCTGGGCTCCCACTTCACCCGGTCCACACATCCAGACAAAGAAGACCCAGTGCAGACCCAGCAGAACCACCTCTAACTGGCTATGGGTTCGAGGATGAGCCTCAGATGTGGTCCTGGAATGGGGATGCTGTAACTTTATTTTAGGTAGAATAGAAAGCTATGCTTATTTCAGCTTGTGTGGTGGGGAATCTTTCTACCATCTGAGTTAATTTCCTGCCTCAACACAGAAGATCTACTGATGTGCCCCTGCAGGGTTATCAATGTGAACCCGCACTGTCAACACCCCGAGTTACAGCTGTAGGGGGATGGGAGGCATGTCGAGGCAGCAGCCAGCCACTGTGTTTTCAGACAAACCCTGGGACTGGCCTATTTTCTTATTTGAGTAACAAGCAATGGCAATATACCTCAATTCATTAAAAGACTACTAAATGGGAAACTAGGGTAAGAAGTACACAAGGGCTCACCGGATGATCTTTGCCACTTTTCTGTAGAGCTAAACCATTCTAAAATAAAACATTTAAAAACGAAAGACTATTAAGCCACTTCCAGTTCCTTGACATTTGGGGTAGGGTTCAAGCTGTCACCTAGCCCCATAAAGTGACCGCTCGAATAGGCAAATCTGAAGATGATTCTTCTGTTTACAACTCTCCATTGGTAATACGTCCTCTATGTAAAAAACTTGCATAGAAAAAAAAACTGGAAGAAAATAAGCAGGAAGGATAATAAGTTGCCTTTGGAGAGTGAGTTTCCATAGGTAAAGTAGAGAGTTGTTTGTTTGTTTTTTCTACTTCTTTAATTTTCCTTTGTCTTCTAAATGTTCCACCATTACTTTTGGTGGAAAAGGAATTTGCAAAACGGTTTCACCGTTGCCCTACCACCTACAACATAAAGCTTCTTAATGTCCTATACCAGACCTCAATGATCCGGCCTTGTTTCTCTAATTTCATCATCCCCCACACCCCATCCCCCTTTAGATGACAGTATTTCTGGATAATTCTAAATGCCCACAGTTGTCCCAGAGTCCTATAGCTCCAAATGCCTTACATCCGCCCCAGTCCAAGTTTTGGATGTTCCCTTCAAAACCTAGCTATCCCCTTACTTGGGCAACCTTCCCTGACCCCACCCCACAAAGCCTCCCTACAGAATTCACGCTCTCCCCTCAATGCCAAACACAGGTTCCTATCCTGGCACTTATCACACTGACTGGTGTTGATATATTTATATGTTTAGCCTGATTACAAAAATCACCGAGGGCAGGTCAGTGTCTGACGTATTACTGCAGCCTCGGTGACTAGTACAGTGCCTGGCATATGGAACGTACTGGGATAAATGTTTGTTGGGTGGATTCAGTGAATGGACTCATGAGCAGATGTTTTTTGGCCACCCTCAGAAGGGAGGGCTACCTACTTAAAAAAGAAGGTTTGACCTAGAGCCAAAGCAGAGGGCCAGAGAGGCATGCTGGAAAGTCAGGTGAGAGGAGAGTGGAACCACGACAAAGGCCCACAGACACAGACGACCAGGAACTTCACCTGAGTCCTAACCAACGTGAGTGATTCAGAGAAACAAGGGCTGCATCTTCCGAGGTCCCAGGTGAGTTTTATAGTTGCCTTGCTGCAAGTTGCCAAATAAGAGATTCTCACCTGACTTGTCTTGTTGACGCATCCATATCTTAAATTGTTTGGAACGAAATACCCATCAGAGGTCATTAAATCCAGTGGTTTGTGAATTGCTTTTGACAGAAATCTGGGATTCTGGGGAAGTGTGTCAAAGATACAGAATGTGGAGAAGACAGGGGCTGCAGACTATGGGCACCTCAACCAGGGAGCTCCTTTCGCTACTGCCTTAGCCACGCCACAGAAAATTCCCGAAGTATTGGTTCTGCTGAAAACAATTAAGGGAGGGATGAAGAGAGGGAGGAAGAAAGAATAGAAAAGGTGGGGGGAGAGAGAAGGGATGAAAATGACGGGAAAGAAAAAGAGAGGAGAAGGAAAGAGAAAGAGAGATGGAGGGAGGGAGAAACAAAACCAAGGAAGGAGAGAGAAAAGGAGGAAACTAGAAAGAAAAGGAAAGAAGGGAGGAAGGGAGGGAGGGAAAAAAGGGGATGGTGGAGGGAGAAAGTTTAAAGAAGACAAACAAAGGAAAGAAAAGAAAAAAAACTACTATGTAAGAAAACCCAAATCTGTCAAGAGAAAATGGAGTCAGGGGAGAAAAGATGATATTTCTAAGGTGCCAAAGGACGGATATGGCACCGCCATGATGACAACTCTAGCCCTCGCATCCCCAACTCAGTGCCGTGTTTGAACACAGACGTTCCATTAGCCTCCTCTCCATCCCACAATGCAATAGGGCACGTAACAAAGGCACTAAGCCCACGATGCCCAGTGAAGTGAAAAGCAAAGTGGTATCGTGGAAATTCAAAACTTCACATAGGAGGTCAGACACTCTGGCCATCTCATGGGCCATGAAGCCTGCAAAACAACTGCTGCCCAATGGAGCCCCCAGGACTTGTTCGCATGAAGAGGGGGAAATGAGTCACAATGAGGGCAGCAATTGTTTTGCAAGGTCAGTAGGTGCTGTTGCGCCTGTAAATCCCTTGTCCTCCTAAATGGCTCTAATGTCCCCCCTTGTGAGGCTTCCATAATCCCAAGTCACTCAGAAAAATCTTTCTTCCAAGATTGTAAAAAGAGAACTTGAATAAGACTTGGGTGCGAGTGGTTGGTGGAAAGTGAGGTCTGGGGGCTGCCATATTTGTTCCCACATGCATTTTCTCAGGGCCACCTATATTCCAGATACCACTCTAGAAGGAGGATACACATGGATAAAAATGTGATTTCTAGTCTCAGAAGCTCCAAGTCTAATAGGAAGACCATTTTGCTTATAATGATGTGAGATAAGGAAGACCTGCAGCGTAGGAGAGGGATGGTGGGAAGAAAGTGCGAGCACCTATCCCAGTACAGGAGAGGAAGAGAAGGGTTCCTGGCCCAGTGGGCCTCCAGCTGGAGTCTGCATGTGAATTCCCTGGGGGTCTTGTTGAATGCAGGTTGTGATTCGGGAGCCCTGGGGTGGGGCCTCAGATTTTGCATGTCTTAACCGCTCCCAGTGGTGCTGATGCTGCTGGTTCATAGACCACACGGAGAAGGTCCGAGAACAGAGCCACTCAGCACGTGGTCCATGCACATCATGACTCTGAGCCGCAGAAATAGGGTTGTCAGGCTTCACTCCAGATCCACAGAGTCAGAATCTCTGGGGGTGGAGCCCGAATATCTGTGTTTGACCAAACTATCCAGGTGATTCTTATACACGCTAACACTCGAGAAACAGCGTCATTGGGGATCTATTTGAACTGAGTCCTAAACAAAGAGGTAAAACTGCCATGTTAACAACCTCATGCATGTATCTTTACAAATAAATGTTTTCAAAATTTTGGGGTAGATACCCAGGAGAGGGATTGCTGGGTCATATGGTAATTCTATTCGTAATTTTTTGAGGAACCTCCACACTGCCTTCCATAGAGACTGCACCAGTCTGCATTCCCAACAGTGTATGAGGGTTCCTTTTTCTCCACAGCCTCTCCAACACTTGTTACTATTTGTCTTGTTGATGATAGCCATTCTGACTGGGGTGAGGTGATATCTCATTATGGTTTTTCATTTGCATTGCCCTAATAGCTGGTGAAGTTGAGCATATTTTCATATATCTGTTGGCCGTTTGTATGACTTCTTGGGATAAGCGTCTTTTCAGGTCCTCTGCCCATTTTTTAATTGGATTGTTTGTTTTGTTGTTGTTGTTGAGTTTCAGCATTATTCACAGTGGCCAAAGCATGAAAACAACCAAAGTGTCCTTTGATAGATGACTGAATAAAGATGTGGTACATTTATAAAATGGAATATTACTCGGCCATAAGAAAAGATGAAATACTGCCATTTGCGACAACATGGATGGATCTTGAGATTATCATGCTAAGAGAAATAAGTCAGATGGAAAAAGTCAAGAACCATATGATTTCATTCACATGGGGGATATAAAACTGAAAGCAACAAATGAACAAGACAAACAAAAAGCTCATAAACTCAGATAACAGTATAGTGGTTCCCAGATGAAAACTGGGGTAGAGAAGGTAGAAAACGGTAAAGGAAATCAAATATATGGTGACAGAAGATTTGACTTTGGGTGGTGAACACACAGTATAATATACAGATGATATAATATAGAATTGTACACTTAAAACCTATCATTTTATTAACCAACGTCACCCCCAACACATTTAATAAAAAAAGAACCTCATACAGTAGCATCTGTCATAGATTCCACTGTCTGCCTCCCATCTCAGCTCCAACAAATATTTTTTGTTCACTTAGCCAGACACAGAAGGTCAATATCATTGCCAAAACAAAACTAGACATGATTGCCCATAAGCTGAGACAGGCTTGAAAACTCCTAGAGGGGGAAAGAGGATACGTCCTATTGAAATGCCACAAAGATGGTGCACGTGGCATATATGCCACCAATCCCTAATTCTGTCCCTGTGACAGACATCAGTAATCAATCTCTGTTCTTTTTCCTACGTAGACCAGACACCATCATAAAAAATCCTCTCAGCCCAGCTCTCTAGGCATCTATGACTGAGAATGTTAGTCAAAATAAATGTTTTACCAGGCACAGGAAAAAAAGTGCTACTATCATTTTTCTTCAAAGTACGCATTTCTCGATAAGAAGCATCCTTATTCCAGGGTCATCAGGTGGAGTGACCAAATGACCTATTGAGGAAACACATATACTAAGCCCCTTCTGTGTGCCACGCACCGTCCTAAGAACTTTACGTACAGAACGTTCATCTAATCCTCACTGTATGGTAACCATATGGGCTCAGTGCTGCCACCCCCATTCTATAGACGAGTTTCAGAGCAGTTAAGTGACTTGCTTGATGTCAAATATTGGTGGAGAGCTTGGATTCAAGCCCAGGTTTCTTGGGCTTCCAATATGGGTTCTTTTCCGGTACACTCAAATAGAAGCATCACAGATATGATACTGATGAAAAACAGGACCATAGACCATCAAGGGCTTCAGGGCAGTTATTTCTAGAGAGCTGTAGCAAGTAAAAGAGCCAGTGGATTCTCTTAAAGGGCCTTTCTTCGCCCAGAATGTCGAGTTTCAGATGCTCTGGGACCCAGATTTCAGCTTCTGGTAGATCCTAAAAGGACTTCATAGTGGCCCTTGAATATTTACCCCAGGAGCACAAAATCCTTAAGAAAAAATATGGTGGCTTTGTCAGACCAACCTCAAAGGAATGATCTGTTGCCTTAATTACTAGTTCTGCAACCTGGTTTATTTCCCTTTGTTCACTCTTGATAGGGAATATAAAAGTAACTACATCCATCTTGTTGATATTATTGTATACTGTAATGATAATTACATTATTCATTATTACCATTATAACAGTGTCACAGGTTGGGTTCTCCAGAAGCAGATGCTGAGATGGAATTTGGCCTGGGTAGAAACTATTTTGCTAATCCCTGCCCAACGCCTCGCACATTGCCAGGTACTCAGCAGATGCTCAATAAATATTTGTCAGAATGAATCGTAGCTAGCATACACTGAGGTGTTAGTATGTGCCAGGCATAAGTGCTTGATGTAGATTACCTAAATTAATTTACTTACATTAAGGTAGAGATTACTATTGTTTCCCATTCTACAAATGAGACCCAGAGAGTGGAAGTAATTTCATTAGGACTTGGCAGCAACAGCACCAGGTGGTCTGGTTCTATCACTCACTTCTCAGTCACTGGGCTGTCCTATAGCAATCTGCGTGTGCTCCAATTCTAACTAAGCTTCTTATACACAGTGGACACTTGCTGAACAGTAGCAGTGGTGCAGTGGTGTACGAGTAGCTACAATGTCTGACACTTAAGTTTGTGAACTTGTTGCAACGATGTTGCCAACCTTTTTTGATATCAGAGGGATTTTTCATTATGAATTTGTACCAACTAGGCAAATTTGTACCAACTAGGAAAACAGTTAACCAAGTTTACTATTTGGAAGTGCTGAAAAGGCTGTGTGAAAAAGTTAGATGAAAATGACCTGAACTTTTTGCCAACAATTCATGGCTCTTGCACCATGACAATGAACCAGCTCACACGGCACTGTCTGTGAGGGAGTTTTTAGCCAGTAAACAAATGGCTGTATTGGAACACCCTCCCTACTCACTTGATCTGGCCCCCAATGACTTCTTTCTTTACCTAAAAATAAAGGAAATATTGAAAGGGAGACATTTTGATGACATTCAGGACATCAAGGGTAATACGACGACAGCTCTGATGGCCATTCCAGAAAAAGAGTTCCAACATTGCTTTGAAGGGTGGACTAGGTGCTGACGTCAGTGCATAGCTTCTCAAGGGCAGTACTTCGAAGGTGACCGTAGTGATATTCAGCAATGAGGAATGCAGCAGTTTTTCTAGGATGAGTTCACGAACTTAATTGTCAGACCTCGTATCAGTCAGGGTATTTGGAGGGACCCATCCCTAGTGTCGGTATAGAGGGAGTACACGGACCACGAAAATGTATGAACTATAATAAAACCACTGAAAATTTGGTCTGCTTTATATTCTCACCATGTACCGGCAGTTCTAAACAATGTCAGTGATAAAAGAATCGTCCTCGTCAGGGTGGATCCTTTCCGTCCCCCACCCCCTGAGTGGCTGCTGAACGAATTAATGATCTAGTTGATAGAAGTTGTCAGAGAACAGGCCAATTACTTCCATGACTTTCAATTAAAGCAAAGCCTATAGCTTAGTTCGATAAGTAGGCTCCCTTGGGTAACGTGGGCAAAACTGGGGGGAAACCAGCCAACCCAGCTGGATGGGCCTGGCATTCAAGAAAGGATGAAAAGTATCCGTTTTGCAAACCCAGAGGGCCTGGCATCACCAGCAACCTGAGGTGGGGGGACAGAGAACTACCCCCCCTGGGCACCCCTGTCTAGGCAAGTAGGATTCCGGATGGACTCTGGAATCTGAATTGGTACAGACACTATCAGGCAGCGACCCAAGTTTCCACAGCCCACTGCTCACTAAACCGCTACTCCTTCAGGAAAAAGAGAAATAAAAGTCATGGACACTCCTTATGAGTAAGTTTTGTCTCTTGGGCCTTTGATGATAATTTTATGGACATTTTATCATAGTAGAGGAGGGGAATTTCAACATGACCACACTTTCACATCAATGCAAAATCCCCTTCTACTTGGTGAAACCGAGAGCCAAAAAAAATGAAGGCCTTGTTTAAGATCCTACCTGCCTCTGTAGTCCCCATGTGAGAGACGGCTCACCTATTTGTCTACCTGCCTGTCTTGTTGACTAGATGATAGGTTTCTGGAATATGGAGATGTTGTCCCATTCCTCTTTGCTTCCTGAGCTATGAAAATAGCCCTTGGTGTGTTGAGTAAATGATAACTGCCTCTTTCTGTCAGTGGTCTACTTGGTGAGTGTCTCCTAGTACCTTTCCCAAGTGACTGACTTGGTCCACAGAAAATTCCCCACGAGCACTTAGAGATCTGGGCCAAGGGACAAATCCCCAAATGGTTGGTTTCAATCAGAAATGCTTCCCACAAGCTGCCCACTTTCTCTCCAAAGTTTTCTCCAACAACCTTCCATTCACCATATCACTGAGAGGGTCTCCACTAGGGGTTAATCGCTCTCAATACTTTTTCTGAACACCTGCTATTTTCTCTGTTCATGAGGAAGACGCATGTCAGGACTTGACAAGAAAGAGGCAGTGACATTAGAGCAGTTTCTCAACCAGGAGGAGCGTTTGCCCCCAGGACTCAGGGGACATTGGCCATGTCTGGACACATTTTTGGTTGTCACAACTGGGGGACGAGGAGGTTACTGTATCTAGTGCCTAGAGGCCAGGGCTCCTGCTAAACATCGTACAATGTACAGGACAGCCCCCCACCACAAAGGATGATCCAGCCCAAAATGTCAGCAGAGCCAATGTAAGGAGCTTTGTATTAGTGGCATTGGACTTGAAAAGCGTTAAATATAGGAAGTCACAAATTCCACGGTGGGATATGTAATTAGAATGAGAACAGTAGCAACAGCAGTATACATCTGCTACACGGCAGGCACTCTTCTAAGTACTTTACACCTTAACTCTGTCAAGCTTCCTCCAACAGCCCTTTGAGGCAGGAAGGGTTATCCCCACTTTACTAATGAGGAAACCAAGGCACCCACTGCACCCAGCTAGTGAGCATCAGAGCTGCTGTTCCCGTCTCACCTGTCTAGCTACAAATCTATATTCTTAACCACTCCAGAGTATTGAAAGTCAAGGAGGGGTCCTGTCCTGCCTTCCAGATTCATTTCTTTAAGAAAGAGACACAGCATCCTGTGTTCGTGGCTGAGTTTAGAACGTAACGAAGCAAAGTTTGCACTTCTGTAAGTTTTTGTGGAAGGACGGTATCAGGACTGAAGACAGAACAGTGACTCACGCTTGCAGTCGGGGGAAACAAATGGTAGATTCATGAGTCTGAGATCAGTTTCTATTTCCACCATCATGGTTAACGAGGGAGGTTGGTGTAGTGGAAAGAACATTGGGTCAGGAAGCAAGAAGCTGGGATTCAGTGCACAGCTCTCTGGGCAAGTTACTCAAGCTCTCGTGCATGATTGTGCTTTTGTGGTGTTTTCCATATTTTCTACTTTAGCGCTTCTTGTGGTTGTGCAGAGCAGGTGTTGACAAACTATAGTTCCTACACCAAGCATGGTTGTCACTTGTTTTTGTCAATAAAGTTTTATTGGGACATGGCCATGCCCATCTTTTACTTTTGTCTAGGGCTGCTTTTGTGCTCCCAGGGCAGAGGTGAATAGTTGCAATGGAGACTGTATGGCCCACAAGGCCAAAAGTATTTACTATCAAGTCTTTCACAGAAAAACCTGGTCAAGCCCTAGTGTAGAGGTATCTCTTTGTAGGTTTTCTTTCTAAATCTGTGCAGTAGGAACATGAAAACTCATACCTGTGCTACATACTACACTGAAATGTCATGACGCTCTAATAAAATGATGCATGTGAAAGTACTTTGCAGAAGTACTAAGAAATTCATGCATCGTGGTATTGATATTAAATGATGGGGATGCAATATGACATAGTAAATAAGAAAGACACAAACAAAAACAGCATGGGCTTTAGAATTAAGCACACCTGAGTTTGAATCCAAGTTCAACCAATTATTACTGTGATGATTTGGGAGTAGTTATTAGCTTTCTTTGAGTCTGAGTTTTCTTAACTGAAGATATTGCTAAACTGGAGAGGGAGAATAATGCCTAACGGGGATAATTATACTTCATTTCCAAGGTTGCTGGGAGTATTCAATGACTTACTCATTTGTTCGCTGAATGTGTCAAATGGATGCCCCACTGGGTAGCAGGATGGCAGGGACCATGGCAATCACCAGACATACAACTGTGCTCAGATAGCCACGGTCCCTGCCATCCTGGCACTTAGGGTGTGGCGGAATCGACAGACCTTGAACAATGCATTTCAGCACATGAAAGTTCACTGAAAACTGGAAGGGCCATTCAAATTAAATGGCAGCATTACTATGACGGCTACCCATGGCTGAGAAGTTTTGAAAGGTACAAGCCATTATCTGGGTTCCCAGTTGTGAGACTCCTTTGAGGGATGGTAGTGGGGGGGTGAATTCACAAGAGTGGAAGAAGTAACTCGGGGAAGGGAGAAGGAAAGAAGGCCCATAAGCAGAGCACTGGATACATCTGAGCACTGGATAGGCCACGGGGTAAGAGATAGTAAAGGGAGGGAAAGGAGTAGGTGAAAAAGGGAGGCCTAGAGGTCAAACTTCCCTACTGAACATCATGAGGCCACAGAGAACACTACATATCCACCAAGGATGCCTCCTTCTCTTGCAGACAGCAGCCCCTCCGAGGCCCTCCCAAGAAGCCCATGCAGCTGCAAATACAAAACAGAGCACACTGCCCAACCACATTCACGTGCACTGTAGCAGAGGATGTATGCATTTTTATAAATTGGTTCTTTTTTCTTCCTGGGAAATGAGCTACACCATATTCACCAGCCTCCTTTGTAATTAGGTATAACCACACAAGAGCTCTGGCCAATGGAACCCAGGGAGACATTATGTGTGTCCCTCAAATCCCACCCTAGTAAAAACCTCCCATCTATCATGTTTCCCCGAAAATAAGACCTAGCTGGGCCATCAGCTCTAATGCGTCTTTTGGAGCAAAAATTAATATAAGACCCGGTCTTATTTTACTATAAGACCGGGAATAGAATAGAATAGAATAGAATAGAATAGAATAGAATAGAATAGAATAGAATAGAATAGAATAGAATAGAATAGAATACCAGGTCTTATATTAATTTTTGCTCCAAAAGACACATTAGAGCTGATTGTCTGGCTAGGTCTTATTTTCGGGGAAACATAGTAGTTTCCAATTTTTCACTCTCTCCTACTCTGCTGGTCAGATGCAGGGGACCCAGCAGAGGACTGCAAGGCCCTACGAGAATAGGGGAGCCAGAAGACATCCTGGATCCCTGAATAGCTGCACGGAGCAGAGCGCACTGTGACATGAACAAAAAAATAAACATTAATTATATTAATGCACTGAGAATTTGGGGTTGTTTTTCTTCTTCATAACTCTAATTAATACATAAAAGTATCTGATTTTCCCTTTCTACATTTACTGCCACTGGAATGGAAGCTTCATGAAGACAAGAACTCTTCTTCTTCAACGCTCTGGCTAGAACAGTGTGACATAAAGAAGATGCTCCAAAAATATTTGTAGACGAAAACATTGGAAAGTTGAGAACAAGTGAGTGGCAATCGATGACCTAGAGTCATTGAGAAAAGGAGATAAAAGCATACACACAAACTGCTCCCCTGTAAACAGTGAAGTTCTGTACAAATATTAATGTCTACCATCACCACAGAGGAGGGTTTGCACACACACAGGCAGCGCGTACGTACATGCAGGTAGAGCCACACCAAGTTCTTACAGCATCGTGGTGTAGACACTGGTAAAGACACAACATGGCTGTGTTCTTACAGCATGATGGGGACCAAAAGTGCTCGTGTTCCAAACAGAAACAGGGACTTTCAGGTCCTATGTCCATGTCCCAGTGAGACATAAGCTGGGCTCGGCGTCACAGCCCAAGCTTAGGCTTTGGGTGCAGATTATTCGGGATTAGCAATGTGAACTTCCACTTACTGAGTCCTTTACAGCTTCCCAGCCCCGGGATAAGAGTGTTATAAATGTCCCATCTTACTTAATTCTCGTCTCAACCCTACATGGCAGGGATTACTATTATTATCTTCAGTTTCCAAGTCAGCAAATTCAGATTTGGAGAGCTGAAGGAAAGCGGTCGAGGCCACCTAGCTAGCAGCATCCTGGATGCTTGATCCCAGGCACATGCCTTCACCTCTCCAACACTCTGTCTTCATCTGTGAAAAGGGAGCGACTACACACACCTGCTAAGAGTATTAGGACGAGGAAATTAAATCAGGCAAATGCACGTAGAATTCCCTGCAGATCACCTGGCCCTTAGAAGGAGCTCAGTAATATGCCCCCTTCCTTTCCTTCCCTCCCTTCGCCCAGGAGAACCATTTCATCCTCATCAAGATTCTGAGCTCTGAAAACCAGCAGCAAGGAGAGGCTGTGTCCCCAAATGACTCTGCCACCAGGGCCAGCCTGTGTGCACCAAACCCTTAATAGTATTGAAAATCTGTCTGGGCACCTAATTATCTTAATGATGCAAAATTCAAAATAGCACAGCCTGAGTACATCCCAGGAAAGGCCCCATTCTCAGGCACAGGCCTGTTAAGCCAGAGAAAAGTGTCTATTAAAAGAATTTAGCGACTACAGTACCCAGAACAGGAAAGGCCAACAGGTTATCACGGGAATCAGGGCTCTCCCAGGACAATCTGTTCCTTCTGTCTGAGTGTCTCAGGACATTTCCGCCTCCAAAGTGGCTCATCTCTGCCTCAGGCTCCCATGCTTTGGGGCTGTGACTCTTTTATCATAATTCTGTGACTTAATTCTCACAACAATCGTGTGAGGTAGACGTAGTGAAGCCCCTTTCACACACAAGGGGACTGAGACTTAGAAAAAGTTGGATCTTCTGCAACAAACTTCCTGAGCTCACCCTGCAG
This sequence comes from Rhinolophus ferrumequinum, assembly GCF_004115265.2. NCBI lineage: Eukaryota > Metazoa > Chordata > Mammalia > Chiroptera > Rhinolophidae > Rhinolophus > Rhinolophus ferrumequinum. Next base: position 12,024,520 of record NW_022680357.1, on the reverse strand, counting down.
CCCAGTGTCCTGGGAAACTTGTCACAGTTCCAGCTTCCGAGTTCATGTCTTGGAGGAAAGCCAAAGAAACCCTTCCAGAGTTGTCCTGTAGACGCTTTCTTCCACACCCCCTCCCTTCTCTTCCCTCTTCCTCATCCATTCCTTTCTAATTTCCTTTTCTCTTTAACTTTCTTCTTTATTCTCATCCCTCCTTTGTTTTCTCTTGTCCCTCCTTTCCTTGTTTGTCTCGCCCTCCCTCCTTCCTTCCCTCAGTATCTCTGTCTCTCTCTCCCTTCCTCAGTCTCTCTTGCACACACACACTCTCTCGCTCTGTATTAATTACCCACCTACCCTTCGTCTGTCCCGATGCAACACATCGGGAACAGGCAGATCATTCACACACTGTCTCTGTCCTCAGGGAGCTTTCAGGCAGGTGAGGCAGGTGGACAAAAAGCAAAGCAGACAGCAGCTGTAGTAAGGTAAGCATTGTAATGGGGGGAATCAGAGAGGGTTTTGGGAGCATGGAGGACGGCCCCAGGGAAGGCTTTCTCTTTAAGGCAGGCTTTACATCACTGCTGAAACTGCTGTCCAAACTCAGACTGTCACCATCTGTACTCACGGGGCTGCCCGGGTTTCATCAGCCTCTGACGATCACTGACTTCTCACCTTGTGCAATAAGACGCTTCAGGGTTTGCCACTAGCTAGGATATATCATGGACTTGGACCCTTTCTCGCATCCTGTCAACTTCATGTAGGGCTGGCTATTGCTGACACAGCCATATTCGTTGTTAAGAGAAAAAGAAGATAGTCTGCTGTCTGCCTACCTGATCCTGTTCCAGGTAACGGTCAATATAGCCAGGTAATCTCAGACATCAACCAGCCAGTGTCCAACATGAACCTCAGATCAATGCCCAGTGTTCGTGAGAACAGAGCAATGCGCAATAAACCCATAAATATTTCTTGAGCAGCTATTATGTTCTTGCACCAGGCGGAGTGGTTTCGTAATTAGTAAGTGCATCATGTTGAGGTGGTCTAGGGTAGATGGAATAAAGTATTACACTTGGGGTCCAACAGATTTGGGTTCCTACTTGTGAAGTCTTGGATGAGAAACCTCAACTCTACGAGGCTCAATGTCACCTTTTTACAATGTGGATAATAGTCCCGACAGTGCAGGGCTGTTGAGCAAAATGGAAACTAGCACAGTGTCTCCTCCACCGTAAAATAAGAACTTGATAAATGATACTTGTGATTTCTAAATATCATGACTATAATTCATCATGATGGTTCTGTGAGCTAGGTACCATCAACCCCGCATTTCAGGAAAAGAGTAGAGACTCAAAGAGGTGCAGTCGCCCACCCAGACATGCTGCTAATGAAACCGAGAGCCAGAATTTGAGACACAATCCTTCCCCCCAGGGTAGCCCAGTTACTATCGGGAAATCAGCGCTGCGTTTACATGTCACGTCAGTCCGGATTGTGGTGGACGCCACTGGGTTCACTATTTTATGAACCTGTCTGTAGCCAATAGAGCCCAAGGTGTCTCTCTTATCCCAGAATTCCCTGGGAAGTTACCAGGTAAATTGCACAGAGTGACAGGCTCCAAACACTTCATGCTCTAACAGGTCCAACGTCTCTTGGGCTTGGGGAACTGACATTATCTCTCTCTGCCTCCCCAGCCCAGCTAATAACTTTGGTCATGTGGCAACCCCTCTCCAAAGCCTTTCTTTCCTCTCAGCTAGAGAAAGCTCCAATTTGGTGATTGTTCATTATCCCCCCATTTAGACAATTTTCAACACACAGCGGAACCTTTAAACAGTGTGAACAATGTTGTCAATCTTTCTGCCTGCTGTCTCTGCTCGGCTTTAAGAGGTAAATTGATTGCATAGTGAGAGGGGAATTAGGAACACGGTTTCCATTAATAGTAACAGAGAAAGCCAAGTGGGTCCTGAAGTTCCATCACGGGAGAGGGCATCACAGACACCTGCATCCCAAGGGCGGGACTCAGTCTGGGTCAGGAGTTGGTGCCCGCCAACGAGGTCTTTCCTCACCAAGGAGAGCATTCTCACCTGCAGGGCCCCATGGGGTGCGTGGAGAAGGAAACAATCATATCCAGTAGTACCTCGGTTTTCGAACATCTCCATTGACGAACATTTTGGTTTATGAACGCCGTAAACCCAGAAGGAAATGCTTCGGTTTTCAAACACAACTCAGAAGTCGAATGTGTCACATGGCTTCTGTTGAGTGCAAGATCCTGTTGGCTATTTTCGAACGTTTCAGAACTCGTGGATTACGTTCAAAAACTGAGGTACCCGCTGTATTGAGCACCTGCTGTATGCAAAGCACGTGAATAATGTTATTTTGTTTCACCATCAGAATAACACCAAGAGTTACAAGTAGTAGTCACATTTTGTGGATAAGAAGATAGAGGGAAAAACCCAGTCACACAGCACATGAGTGGTGGAGTTAGGATTTGAAATATGGTGTCTAGCTCCAAAAGTTCCATTGCTGAGAACTGCTTTACCACCAGGTTTCCCCAAAATTACGACCTAGCTGGACAATCAGCTCTAATGCATCTTTTGGAGCAAAAATTAATATAATACCCGGTCTTATTCTAATATAAGACCGGGTCTTATCTAACATAAGACCCAGTCTTATATTACTTTTTGCTCCAAAAGACGCATTAGAGCTGATTGTCCAGCTAGGTCTTATTTTCGGGGAAACATGGCAATTAGAAGGGCTCTCACTCCTGGATTTTTCCTAAAGTCTCTCTTTTTGCCCAGACTGGGCTGCTTTGCTTGGATGCAGTGGAAGAATTAGAAGTTCACCATCTGTTATAACACAACATGAGACTTTTGCCCCTTACCCCTGGGTTCCCAGTATGTGCCAGCTGTGTTCACTGCCCACCTCATATCTTTGTTCTTACAAAGGTCTAATCCACTGCCCTTATTTATGCCCTTCAATAAAGTACGTCTTCCTGTATTACTCAGAACAGCCACTTCTCTGCTTCATGAGGAGGTATCAAAGAAATAGCAAGTGGACCATACATCCCCCGTCCCGTATCTGTAACAGGCATCATTAATCGATTTCCCACTGAGCAGCCATTATCAACAGATCAGATTGGGCACTGAAGATTTCTCTCCTCGCCATCCATGACCCAAGCCAATCACAGCTCCTAAGTAAATGAGACAATTTATCAAATTTACTTTTTGAATAACAAAATCTCTTCTTTCCTGCCCCATGACACAAGAAAGCAGAAAAACAAACTGAGGAGGTTCTAATGTAGGTATTTGCTGTCACTTCTTTTTCTTTTCCATCCTCCACATCGTCTCCCAAAGGTTTGGGTCCAGACAGACATTCTAGTTCTCGAACCCTGGCTCTATCACATTTGTTGGAGTTAGATGATTGTAGACAAGTTGGCTTCTTGAACTATACAACATACATACTATCATCTCTGCAGCATTGTCGGAAGATTAAATGAGAAAACATGCAGCAGGCACCAAACACGACGCCTGGACAATGGACAGTCCGTTACTGCCAACATGCTTCTCCCTTTTGCCCCCAACCACCAAGCATTATACTTTTCTCTTTGCTCCTGATAGAAAGCTAGTGCTGAATAACACTATGCAGCAAACCCACAAACCCGGGAGAAGTGTTTCTTTTCCAATGTCTTCCTGAGAAAATGCCCAAATATCTCAGAGGCATCTCCTTCCTCCTCCCCTATCACAGCTCTGGCTGGTTTTCTATGTTACAGAGATTTTCCTGTTCCATTCCCTCCAGCATTTAAAAAAGAACAGGACTCTCAAGTCAATTTGAGGATAACTGCTTGCCAGAGGCAGAAACAATTGCTGGTGGCTTGGCAAGAAATGGCCGCATCCTAAAGGGACATCAAAAGAGGACCTTTGGCTGAACAGCAACAAAATTCTGCCATGGCTGATAACTACCTACAGCTGTACTGCACCGAGGCTGGACTTCCTTCTCTCAAAACCATTGTCAGTCCCAGTGTCTTTCTTTCTTCTTCAGCAACAACAATGAAAGCATTGAGCCCTACTATGCACAAGGCACATGTGACATCCACCATGCCACCACTCTAGGGACTTCTTCAATGAGCTGGAAAAAAATGGTAACAACATCTGACATGGCCTGAGAGCTTCAGGTGTTCTGGGCACTGAAGTATTTTATGGGGACTGTCTCACTAAGACCTCAGAGAATCCCACGAAATAGAACTATTATCATCATTGTTTTACTGAGGGTGAGAGAAAAGGATATGCCTGTTATATAGACCTGTCGTGTGTGTGTGTGTGTGTGTGTGTGTGTGTGTGTGTGTAATTTAGTCATCTGTTACAAAAATCATAAGTCTTTGTAAATATTTTAAACAGAAATGAACAAAATGAAACATTACCGTTGCCCATTTCCCTTCCTGCTCTCCCCTCAAAATTAACACCAATACCATTTGGTGTAGACACTTGAAGACATTGCCTGTGCCAAAAAAGGCTTATTAAATATAGTTCTTCATATATTAGACCTTTTGTCTATTGTAGTTCTTGTGTTAATATCTCTAATGTTTACATTTTGGGTTAAAAAACAAATACATGAATATACAGCAAAAGCCCAGAATGGTGACACAGATTCCCTCTGCCCGTCACACTACTGCCCTGGCCTGAAAGGGGTCAGGCACTGTGGTAGAATGAGTGGCAGAAAGACCACTGAGGTTGGTGACAAGCTGAGGTGAATGGAACCCCAGGTCGCTCCCTTACTAGCAGAGTAACTTGGGAAAAAAAATCCCTTAATCTCTTTGACCTTTACTTTCCTATCTGTAAAATGGGTTATTAATGCCTACCTCAAAGAATTACATGTGCTTGGCAAAGACACCGTCACATGTAGGTATTAAAAACACAAATAAGAAGTGTCAGTTCATCCCTCCCTAAAAGCTTTATTATTTGATTATCCCTGCTCTCTATCCCTTCTTCCGCTAAGAAGGCAGCCTTCCCACAGCTTGGGGCATCCTTGAGGTTTCTCTTTCCTTCTTTGCCAAATTTCCTGGACTATTTGTCTCTCTCAGCATTCCCCCCACCCCATAGATATTTGAAAAAAGTCAGGGGCTCTGTCTCATTGTTTTCACGCCTTGTTTCAGCACCTTCTTAGCAGAGCTGGTTTGACATAAATATTTATGTGTAAAAATATGTTCGCACAGTCCCTGGTGTTCTCCACTCTACATACAGCTGGTGGGGTGGCCCTCTGAGGCACTACTAACATGGTGCCACCATGCAGCCTCGTGGAGCGCCAGGGCCACCAGCTTCATCCTGAGTCATGGAGAGGAACAGATGTTGGATGTGCAGTCCGCTGTTCACAAGTCCCCTGGTAACAGGTCCTTGCTGATATGCCAAGGGCTCCAAGGCTCTAGAATGGAATTTATCAGCTCCCACTGCATAATTATAGACAATCCCACGTGAATAATGGTGGGAATAATTCTGCACCCAAACGAGCTTGACCAAAGCTAAGAAATACAGACATAATTCCTCTCATGCATTCTCAGTGCTTTCCGCAGGCACACCTGCACTACCTGCCCCCTCCAGTGGTCAACCATCATCACGCCATTTTTAAGGCCACGTTGGAGGTGGTCACCCCATTGCCACCTGACCTCTAAGACCACACTGCTTCCATCCCTTTATGACTCTGTCATGTACTCGTCCTCCCAGGAGTTGATCTCCCTCTTTCCAAGGTCGCCCACCATGCCCCCCCCCCCGCCAGTTATTGCTGCTGTTGTAGGTGGACGTGCATGACAGCTCACATCTCATGAATCTGGAACCACAACACCTTAGCTCCCTTTTAACCTTCAGTATTTATCTGATATAACTAATTGGTCGAAAACTCAGTAACAGCAGTTTGCCTTGAGCTAAGCCTAAGAGCCACACTGGAGCCCGCGGAGGCTCTGATCAGGGGGCGCACAGCTTTGGGGACAGCCCATCCAGCTCTAAGCCCCAATGAGTCTCTCTCCCTGAAGGAAGCAGCAAACAGATCATGCCTTGGGGGAGGATATGAAAGGAGGCAGCTTAATGATAATTCATTTAGTTATTAATGAATGGTGGTAATGATCTCATTAGTTAATATATAGTTATTTAATAATATGTAGCATAAACAATAATTATTATTAATAATAAACATGCCACGTTACATTCATAACTGGAAATAGGATATAAACAATCTATTAAAAGGTCAAAAAGTTAAAATCTGGCCCTAATCTGTATGTCACAGTAATAAAACTGAACGATGAATTATGAAGAAGAGCACTGTATTCAAAGTCAGAAAACCTGGGTTCTAAAACCCAACAGTGCATCCATGTGACCTTAGGGAGGCACCTCCCCTCTGCGAGCTTCCAGTCTCACAATTGGACATCGAGGAACTGGCTATCTCCAGGGGAGGCTCACACGTGGGAAGGAATGGAGGAAAGTGCTATACACTTCAGAATCTTCAGCCGTGCTCGTCAAACGGTGGTCTGCAAACCGTCAGGCTGCAAAGGTTCGGCGGATGTAGGCTGGGCTCCACGCTCAGAAAACTTGACCTAGAATCCTGGCATTGTCACCCACGAGCTATTTGCTAGTCACTGGGCTAGTCACTGAATTTCTTTCAGTCTCCGTGTCCTTATCAATAAAATGAAGATACTATGCAGCTCCCGCCTCATAAAGTCGGTGTGAGGATTAGAGGAGACATTGTAAACCAGTGCGAGGAATGATAAAGAAGTTCTAACTACAGCCACAACTGAGATGAGCAGAAGCGATACGAGAATATTATTTAAAAGTTTCACCGCAAATTAGAAATCTAGATGAAATGGCCGATTTTTCCAGCAAAATTTACATTACCCAGCTGGCCCAAGCAAAAGTAGAAAGCCACAATAGACCAAAAGCCATTTAAAAATTGAAGTCGTTTTTATTGTACTTCTCTTCAATTTTTCTGTAAGTTGCACATTTGTCAAAACGTCAAAATAAAAAGTCTAGGTAAAAAAATACACTCATGCAAAAGCCTTATCCCAAGAATGTTTTACGGTCAAATTCTAGCAAACCTTCAAGCAATAGATAATTCCCATTTTAGTTAGATTGTTCCAGAACATGGAAAGGATGGGCAGTTACCCTAGTCACTTTGTGACCCTAGTAGAATCTTGGTACCGAGACTGAACAAAGACCATACGAAATGAATCCTAACCCAATCTTTCTTACTGAACAAAGACCACACAAGAAAACCAATCTCCATTATAAACACAGATGCAAAACAAAACCATAAAACCGAACTGAAGCAGTACACCTAAAATGATTGGCCCCAATTCGTAAGATGTCATGATTTAAAGATAACGATGGTAACATGTCTTGGTACATCGTATTATTATTATTATTATTATTATTATTATTATTATTATTATTATTGTTAAAATAATAATTTTGCCTCCATCATTGTAACACTTTCAGCCTCTTCAAATTGTTTTAACAAAGGAAACCACACAAATATAAAACTAAAGCTAAACAATCCTGGGAAAAGAATGCAAATCTTACAACTCTTAAATGAAAAGTCAAATAATACGATATAGACAAAACCAACGAAACGTAAGACGCTTCAGGCTTGGGACACACACACACACACACACACACACACACACACACACACACAGTTAATAATTAAAATGAAAGTGAGACTCACCGCAGTAGAAGGGACAATGGGGAGATGCAGGTGGGAGTGAATATCCACATTTTTTCACACGTTTTCACAATAAAGAATTAACAGATTCCACTTCAGTTTTATTGTTAACAAGTGCAAAAAAATTAAACACACTAGTTACAAAAGTGACCAGTAGAACTTTAAAAATGACTATAGAAATCATAGAAATAGCAAGAAGGAAGGAAACAACTCCAAGGCTAAGAAAAAGATTTAAACCAGTGATTCTGAGCCTTAGTTGGTCATCAGAATACCTGGGGAAGATTTTTAAATCCTGATGCCTAAGCCACATGCCAGAGCAAATAAATCCTGCTCTCCAGTGGGACCAGACGTCAGAATTCGTTAAAGGTTTGTACTACACAATCCCAATGTGTGGCTAATGCTAAGAAGTGCCGTTCTACAGCAAAAGATACAAGAGAGACAGAAAAGGAAATAGCAAGGACACGTAAAGAACATCACCCAAAAATGACGACAATTAATAAACATGCATGTTACCTCAATAAGTGGAAATAGGGTAAAACAATCTATTAACAGAAAAAGACTCTCAGACTGAATCAAAAACTTCAAAATCGAGCCCTTGTTTGCATGACATAAATTGCATGGCGTTATTTAAAAGAGCACCCATGTTCCAAGTGCTAGATCTAAAATCAAAGATATCATGTGAGGCCTTGGGCATGGATGGGCACCTCCGCTCTGCGGGCTTCCGGTTTCACAGCCGCAAACCAGTGGAGGACCTGGCTATCTCCAGAGGAGGCTAAATGTGGGAAGGAAAGGGGGAAAGTGCTATACACTTCAGAATCCTCAGGCCTTGCTCCTCAAAGTGTGGTCCACAGAGAAACAGCATGGGCCTCTTTTCGGAGCTCCTAACAACTGCACAATCTCTGGCCCCACCTGAAGCAGAATCTGCAGTTTAACAAGAACCCCCAGGTGTTCCCTGCGGACCTTAATGTTTGAGAAGCACGCTCGGTGGCTATGTGACCTTCCCAAGAGGACAGAAGACAGGAACGATTGCCTGTTCTTGCTGTCTCCTGCCTCTGTGTGTGGGGCTCCTCTGCTGACATGCCCTCCGCTTCCTTGTCTGGCTAACTCCATCTTGATGCTGGGGACACAGCTTAGATAAGCTCCAGGAAAGATTCCTGGAAACATCCACACTCCCCTGCCCTTTCTGTGCTTCCCTCTGTCACCACCTTCACCTGCTCTACTGTGTAACTGTGGGTTTATGTGTCACCTCCCAGCCCTAGACTGTGACCTTCCTAAGGACATTTCAGTAAGCACTTGCGACGTGCCAAAGGGCCTCGCGTAACCAGAACTAAGCACAGAAACTGCCTGTATTCGTTTCCTATTACTGCTATAACAAATCGCCACAAACGTGGGGGCTTAAAACAACAGAAATTTCTCTCTCGCAGTTCCGGAGGCCAGAGGACTAAAATTGAGGTGTCGGCAGGGCCGGGCTCCCTCCAAACGGTCGGGCTCCCTCCAAACGGTCTAGGGGAGGAACAGTTCTTGCTTCTTCCTGCTTCTGAAGTTTCCAGGATCTTGGCCTCTGTGTGTCCCTTACAAGGACGCTTGCCACTGGATTTAGGGCTCATGCAGATACTCCAGGATGATCTAGTCATCTCAAGAGCCTTAACTTTATTACATCTGCGAAGACTTATACATATATATGTATATTAGGTTGGTGCAAAAGTAATGGCGGTTTTTGCATTTATTTTTAACCTTTTAAACTGCAATTACTTTTGCGCCAACCTAATATGGGATTAGGACTTGGCTATATCTTCTTGACGGCCACTGTTTAGGCCACTGCATCATCTCATACCATAGTAGGTATCCATCAAAGTCTACTGTATTAATGCCTATCCACTTTACAGATGCAGAAACTGAAGCTGTGAGTGTTTAAAAACAAGTAACAATAAAATCCTTCCCAGCATCACACAATTAAAATAGCACTGGGACAAATACATACGTGTGCGTGTTGCTCCTAGATACCTGTCCTCCATATGCACAGGGGCCCTAACCTCCATTCAGCGCAGTGTGTTTATTACACATACACTATGTGCCCGTGGTTTTGTTAGGCACTATCGAGCTATGAAACCTCTTTGTCCAACAACACTGATGGGGAGGTACTATTGTCACCATTTTTCAGATGGAAAAACTGAGATTCAGTTCAGCTAAGAAATGTGTCCAAACTCTCACAGGTGGCAGCAAGCAACAGAGACTTGGTTAAAGACAAAGAGGGAATCTTAAAAGCAGCGAGAGAAAAGCAGTTCGTTGCCATGTTTTGCAGAAAATAAGAAAGGGTCTTATATTAATTTTTGCTCCAAAAGACTCAGTAGGGTTTATGTTCCAGGGATGTCATCCTGAAAAATCATGCTAGGGCTTGTTTTCTGGTTAGGTCTTATTTTCAGGGAAACACAGTACCTACAAGGGAGTTCTCATAGGATTGTCAGCTGATTTCTCAACAGAAACTTTGCAGGTCAGAAGGGACTGGCAGGAAATACTCAAAGTGATGAAAAGCAAGGACCTACAATCAAGATTATTCTACCCAGCAAAGCTATCATTTAGAATCAAAGGATGGATAAAGAGCTTCCCAGGCAAGAAAAAGCTAAAGGAGTTCATCACTACCAAACCAGTAATACAGGAAATATTAAAGGAGTTTCTTTAAAAAGAAAAAAAAAAGAAAAAATATGAATAAAATGGCAATAACTATACATCTATCCACAATTACTTTAAATGTAAAAGGATTAAATGCTCCACTCAAAAGACACAGGGTGGCTAAACGAAAAAGAAAACAAGATCCAGACATATGCTGCCTATAAGAGACTCACTTGAGATCAAAGGCACACACACAGAAGTAAAGAGATGGAAAAAGATACTTCATGCAAATGGCAATGGAAAAATAAAGGCTGGGGTAGCAATATTTATATCAGACAAAATAAACTTTAAAACAAAGGCTGTAACAAGGACAAAGACGGACCCAGTAATTCTACTTCAGGGTATTTATCTGAAGAAACCCAAAACACTACTTTGAAGGGACATGTGCATCCAAATGTTTATTGCAGTATTATTTACAATCGCCGAGGTATGGAGGTAACCTGAGTGTCCTTCAATGGATGAATGGATAAAGAAGAGGTGGTACATTATACAATGGAATATTGCTCAGCCATAAAAAAAAAAAAGAAAGAAATCTTGCCATCTGCAGCAACATGGATGGACCTAGAGGGTATTATGCTGAGTGGAAGTCAGACAGAGAAAGACAAATGCCACACAATTTCACTTATATGTGGAGTGTAAAGAACAAAATAAACAAACAAACAAAACAGAAAAAAAGCCTCATAGTTACAGAGAACATTTTGATGGTTGCCAGATGGGAAGGGGCTCTGACCCATGCTACATGGATGAACCTTGCAGACATTATGCCAAGTGAAATAAGTCAGTCACAAAAGGACAAATACTATATGATTGCATGAATATGAGGTACCTAGAGAAGCCAAATTCACAGCGACAGAAAGTAGAATGGTGGTTTCCAGGGCTGGGGGCAGCGGGGAATTCAGAGTTAGTGTTTAATGGGTATGGAGTTCCAGTTTTGCAAGAAGAAAGGAGTTCTGGAGATGGAGGGTGGTGATGGTTGCACAACGATGTGAATGTATTTAATGCCACAGAACTGTACCCTTAAAAGGAGTAAATTTTATGTAAATATTACCACAATTACAAATAAATAACTTTTAAACATTTCAAGTTAAAAGGTAGTAGGATTAGATATAAAAAAGAAACAACGCAAAATTCCTAACTCTAGCTGCCTGGTTGGGAAGGGGTGGGATACAGACGACAATCAAAAAGAGGCAATTCCAACATCATCTGTCACATCTCGGTTCTGATGTCAAACAACAAAAAAAATGTCTGAAGAAATACGACCCAATTTAACAATCGTTGATTGTAGGAGGTGGAAAGCTGGGTGATTGTTACCTGGTTCTTTGTACTTTTCTGTATTATTTTTAATTTCCTCAAAATAAAAATCATAATTTAAGAAGAAGACAATTGGGAGAAGGGGAAACTTCAATATTATTATGGCTTCCCTAATTAAGTCTTTGTGCTCTGGGAACAGCAGTCATTTATTTCTAGGAATATTTCAACCAACACAGGTGATCTCCCCACTTTTTCCAGGCACAATTCCAGGCTTACAGCAGGTCCTCAGTGTTTGATGAAGGAAGGAGGGATGAAGGCAGGGAAGGAAGGAAACCTGGTAAGTAGTTTAGTGTAGAGTCTTACATCAACTGAGAATCAGACTAAGTGACCTCTTGACTTTGGCCACAAAACCATTTTCCTCCCTAAGATACCGGCCTGGGCCTCTTTCCAGTTTGCATTGTGTTCAGTCCTCCCTCCACCATGGGTTCCAAGAACACAGCCACACAATGCAAACAAATGAGCCAGTAATTTTCAGGACAGTCTCAATTCGTTGGCTGGGTTCCTGCAGCAACTGAATATTAAACACATTAACTCTGACCTCCCTGCCCAAATTCCTTTGTATCGGATGCAGTAATGAGCCTCTTGGGCAAGACAATTTTCCCAGGGCTTGAATGTCTGTCTATTCCTGTCCAGTGGGTGACACCTACAAGTCCTGATGAAGGCAGCCAATCAATTCAGAAATGCTGTACCAAGAAAGGATGACCATCCCCTACGCTGGGTGATGGGAAATTCAGATCAGGCAACCTCCAGGCTTGGTCAGGACAGGTACTACCTGGAAAAACAGATCACGCTAATCCTAACTCCAATCTAACTCTACCCTAACCCTCCCCCTAAAGGGCTATAAGAGCCCCTTGACCCAAACACACATTGGATGCTGTATTATGGGTCCCTTGGGAACCACAACCACCATCATCACTACAACTAGTGAAAGCACTTTTGGGTTAGATCAATTTAGACATGAAAATCAGGAAAATGTATTCAAATTTGTTGCTCTTCCAGTCAGGGAGCTGAGGCGAGATAAGGGTGAAAAGTGACTCCCATTTCAAGTGGCACAGGGCTTGGTTCAAGGGAAAATGTCAACCTCACACATTCATTGGCCTTCAAATGAAAGCTAAGCTGGAGCTGTAACCCAGGGGTTGCCCTTCAATGGCCTCTGAAGGTCATCACCACATGGCTCCTCCCAACATGAAAATCACTGGGGAACATCCAAGGAAGAGATGGAGCCACAAGCTACCCAGACCCAGGAACTGGAAAAAATCATTTACTAAGCCTCGGTCCTTCCTAAATGTACTTAAAAACAACCACTCAAACAAAAAACATACAAACTCCCGGTTCTCCATGAGAGATACAATTTAGAATCCCGTACTTTATTTGCCCATTACTAACACCAGGAATTCTAAATCTGTAAGTGTGGGGAGTGGCCCTACAACACATATTTTGAAAAAGTTCCTCTGGAGATTCTAAGGCACACCCCCGATAAAGTCCCATCGATATACCTCAGAGGAGTGCCTCGTGAATGAAAACCAAACCTTTTTCTATCCTTTTTCCCTCCCTCCTTCTCTCCTTTCTTCTTCCCTTCTGACCCTCGTTCCATTTTTTTGCTTGCTTTCTTCCCTTTCTCTCACTTTTCCCTTCTCCCCTCCCTCCTTCCTTCAATTCAACAAATATGCATTGAATATATTAGGTTGGTACAAAAGTAATTGCGCTTTAAAAGGTTAAAAATAATTGCAAAAACTGCAATTACTTTTGCACCAATCTAATAGCTTGTTAACCAAAACCCCAGATTGCTTTCCAAACTGAGCAAAACATTTTATTTAGCAGATGTTCAAGTAAGTCCTCAGGCCTTTCCCCACCCAATCACTGGGTGATCAACAAGACAAATGATGGGATGTCATCAAAATGGCAGCGTGAGGTGAGCCTCTGTAAAGCTTCCCTGGAATTGACAACTAATCGAACAACAATACCTCCACAAAGGACTCCCTGCACAGCAGACAGGCAAGACGAAGAGGCCCACTACTGAATTCACCTAAAGATGGGCGAATCGCATGGGGGGGGGGGCGGGGGGGAGGAGGGAGGGAAGGGAGAAGTGCGGAGACGGAGCCGCGCAGGTGCAGGGTGCAGACCTAGCTCAGTGCTCCGAGCTCGCTGCATCCCGGAGCTACCGCAGCTGCGGGAGAGGGAAGAACTCAGACTGCTAGGGCTCCGCTTATGGCTCACAGGGCTGAGGGGGCAGCATATAACACGGCTGACCCCAGCGCTCACGGCAGAGACCTCGGAGAAAAGACTGAGGGAAGAAGGCTGAAAACGGTGGTTTAAGCCCTCACTGCAGAGCAGAGAACAGAAGCCTTAGGCACTGAGACTAGTCGCCCCCTCCCAAACCTCCCAGAGCTCACCCTGTCCCCCACTTGCCTGGTGCTAGAAGCGGAACAGTAGCAGTGTCAGATCAAAAGAACAGAATATTTGCTATTCTGAGAACTGTGGACCGCAGACACAGATTCGCAGCCCAACTAGAAAAAGAAGAACAAGTGAAACCCAAGGTCAGCAGAAGAAAGCAAATAACAAAAATCAGAGCAGAACTAAATGAAATAGAGAACAAAAAGACAGTAGAAAAAATTAATGTGACAAAGAGCTGGTTCTTTGAAAAGATTTACAAAATTGACAAACCCTTGGCTAGACTCACTAAGATAAAAAGAGAGAAGACACTAATTAACAAAATCAGAAATGAAAAAGGGGAAGTTATCATGGACACCACAGAAATACAAAGGATCATCCAAGAATACTATGAAGGACTGTATGCCACCAAATTCAATAACCTAGAAGAAATGGACAAGTTCTTAGAAACATGTAGCCTTCCAAGGCTGAACCATGAAGAATTGGAAAATCTAAACAGACCGATCACCAGTAACGAAATTGAATCAGTCATCCAAAACCTTCCTAAAAGCAAAAGTCCGGAACCAGATGGCTTGACTAGTGAATTCTACAAAACCTTCAAAGAGGATCTAATACCAATCCTGCTCAAACTCTTCCAAAAAATTGAAGAAGAGACAGTACTCCCTAACTCATTTTATCAGGCCAACATTACCCTGATACCAAAACCTGGTAAGGACAACACAAAAAAAGAAAACTACAGACCAATATCTCTGATGAACACAGATGCAAAAATCCTAAACAAAATTCTAGCAAATCGAATACAACAATGCATTCAAAAGATTATTCATCACAACCAAGTGGGGTTCATCCCCGGGGCACGAGGATGGTTCAACATCCGCAAATCCATCAATGTGATACATCACATAAACAAAATAAAGGACAAAAATCATATGATTATATCAATTGATGCAGAAAAAGCATTTGACAAGATACAATATCCATTTATGATTAAAACACTCAATAAAATAACTATAGAAGGAAAATACCTTAACATAATAAAGGCCATATATGACAAGCCCTCAGCTAATCTCATAATTATTGGTGAAAAACTGAAGCCCTTTGCTTTACGTTCAGGAACACGACAGGGCTGTCCCCTATCACCTCTGCTTTTCAACATAGTGTTAGAAGTCCTTGCCAGAGCAATCAGGCAAGAGAAAGAAATAAAAGGCATCCAAATTGGGAATGAAGAATTGTCACTCTTTGCAGATGACATGATGCTATATATAGAAAACCCTAAACACTCCACCAAAAAGCTATTAGAAACAATCAACAAACACAGTAAAGTTGCTGGCTACAAAATCAACGTACAAAAGTCCATTGCATTCCTATATACTAACAATGAAATCTCAGAAAAAGAAATACAAAAAACAATTCCCTTTGCAATTGCAGCAAAAAGAATAAAATACCTAGGAATAAACTTAACCAAGGATGTGAAGGACCTGTATGCTGAAAACTATAAGACATTTTTAAAAGAAATTGAAGACACAAAGAAATGAATGACATTCCGTGCTCATGGATTGGAAGAATCAACATAGTTAAAATGGCCATATTACCCAAAGCAATATACAGATTTAATGCAATCCCCATCAAAATCCCAATGGCATTTTTTAAAGAAATAGAACAAAAAATCATCAGATTTGTTTGGAACCACAAAAGACCCCGAATAGCCAAAGCAATCTTAAGAAAAAAGAACAATACTGGAGGTATCACACTCCCTGACTTTAGCTTGTACTACAGGGCTACAATAATCAAAACAGAATGGTATTGGCAGAAAAACAGACACATAGAACAATGGAATATAATTGAGAACCCAGAAATAAAACCACATAAATATGGACAAATAATTTTTGACAAAGAAGCTAAAAACATACAATGGAGGAAAGACAGCCTCTTCAATAAATGGTGCTGGGAGAATTGGATAGCCATGTGCAAAAGAATGAAACTGGACTGCTATCGGTCACCATGTACAAAAATTAATTCAAAATGGATCAAAGACTTAAGCATAAGACCTGAAACAATAAACTGCATAGCAGAACACATAGGTACTAAACTTATGGACCTTGGGTTCAAAGAGCATTTTATGAATTTGATTCCAAAGGCAATGGAAGTAAAAGCTAAAATAAACAAATGGGACTATATGAAACTTAAAAGCTTCTGCACAGCAAAAGAAACCATCGACAAAATAAAGAGGCAAACCAACTGAATGGGAAAAGATTTTTGCAAACAGTGCCTCCGATAAGGGGCTAATATCCAAAATATACAAGGAACTCATGAAACTCAACAACAAAAAAACAAACAACCCAATTGCAAAATGGGCAGAGGACCTGAAGAGACATTTCTCCAAAGAGGACATACAAATGGCAAATAGACATATGAAAAAATGCTCAACATCATTAATCATCAGAGAAATGCAAATAAAAACCACAATGAGATATCACCTCACCCCAGTCAGAATGGCCATCATCAACAATACAAATAGTAACAAGTGTTGGAGAGGCTGTGGAGAAAAAGGAACCCTCATACACTGTTGGTGGGAATGCAGACTGGTGCAGCCGCTGTGGAAGGCAGTGTGGAGGTTCCTCAAACAATTACGAATAGAATTACCATATGACCCAGCACTCCCTCTCCTGGGTATCTATCCAAAAAATCTGAAAGCATTTATACATAAAGACACGTGTGCTCCAATGTTCATTGCAGCTTTATTTACGGTGGCCAAGACATGGAAACAACCAAAATGCCCTTCAATAGATGATTGGATAAAGAAGTTGTGGTATATATACACAATGGAATACTGTTCAGCAGAAAGAAAAGATGAAATAGGACCATTTGTGACAACATGGATTGATCTTGAGAGTATAATGCTAAGCGAAATAAGTCAGATAGAAAAAGCAGAGAACCATATGATTTCACTGATATGTGGTATATAAACCAAAAAAAACAAAAGAACAAGACAAACAAATGAGAAACAAAACTCATAGACACAGACAATAGTTTAGTGGTTACCAGAGGGTAAGGGGGGTGGGGGGTGGGAGATGAGGGTAAGGGGGATCAAATATATGGTGATGGAAGGAGAACTGCCTCTGGGTGGTGAACACACAATGGGATTTATAGATGATGTAATACAGAATTGTACACCTGAAATCTATGTAATTTTACTAACAATTGTCACCCCAATAAGTTAAAAAAAAAAAGAAGAAGAAGAAGACAAGGGCCCTGAAGTCAGACAGACCTGGTTTTGAATCTCAGCTCTATTTCTTAGCTGTGTGTCTTTAAGGCAAGTTTCCTAACCTCTCTGAGCTTCAGTTCCTAAATCTACAAATACAAGATAAAGTGGGCCACCATGGATATCGCCGGGACAGATACTAACTGAAGACCAGATAGCCCCGCACCCACCAGGGGTCATCATACTCTCCCACCCTGCTTCAGACACAGCCCCTTTACAGAATCAAAACCTTTGGGGAGAGGCAATACCGAATCGCCTGGGAGTACCTGGAATAAACCAAGACCCAATTTCACCCATCTGGTAGAATAGACTCGAAAGGGAAAATTACCTTAGTAATAAAACATAAACTTAAAAGTAGCAGTAATGATGGTTAATGTTTTTTGACCATGGTTTTCCTATGCATCCATCACTATGCTCCGTGTTTTACATAGATTATCTCCGTTAATCCCCAAAACAGGGAGGTATTCTTTCCAGTCCCATTTTACAGATAGGAAACCAAGGCATAGAGAAGTGAAATAAATTATCCAATGAGGCTCTACAACCAGGATTTGAACTCTGGCAGTCTGATGCCCAAAATCACCTTCTGAACAAGGGAGGTGTACCTCTTGCACCTCTGAGTTTACAGCTTGACCTACAATTCAATCTTGGGAATCGAGTTTTGAATTTTTTTTTTCTTTTATCACCTTCAGTGCTGTGAGGGCTCTCCCTTCATCACAGCTCCTTGGCTGGCTGGCTGCCCTCACTGACCTGTCACACCATTGAGAGACTATCTCCAGCAAACTTAGATTCTTTTGTTTTGTTTTTTCAGTTACAGTTGACATTCATTATTTCTTTACATTAGTTTCTGGTGTACAGCATGGTGATTAGACACGTATACAATTTATGAAGCGATGCCCCCAATTAGTCTAGTACCCACCTGGCACTATACAACTATAGTTATTATTACAATATTCTTGTGAAAGGTTCCGGTTTCCTCTCTCTGCGCTTTCGGATGTTGAAATAGACCCAAGCAATAGTTGAGACTGAAAAGGGATCGCAACTCCAACCCAACTGACTCCTCCCAGAACAACGAGGAACAAACACTGTACGCTTTTCATACCAGCTACCGACATTCACCTTCCTAGCATAACATCCATCGTTTTTGTCTCTTGCATGAAAAGGCCTTTTCAGCAAGGAAACGTCACAGCTGCTTTAACAAAACTGCACAGGTCTGATCTGGAGAAAAAGCGAAGTTCAGCCGTCTCTGTGTTCCCTCTTCCTCGGGGTTGGCTGGGGCAGCAGGCGGATGCGTGGAGGGGCAACCGGGGGTTGGGAGGGGAGGGTAAACCTCCAGCAAACAGAAAGATATATGAAAGGTCCTGAAAGTCCCATTGGCCACAAAGGACACTGAGTCACCACCTTTTGATGTGACTGGGTGGACATTTTAACGTGGCTTAAAAAACAAGCCATTTTTTTCTAGAAAACCTCAATATAATCTTACTATATATGACCTAACAGTTCCATGCCCAGATTTCTATCCAGGACAAATGGAAACTTCTACCTACACAAAGACTTAACATTAGAATATACGTAGCAGCATTATTTTTAATATCCCCAAAACAGAAAGAACCCACATGTCCACCAATGGTTAAATGCAGTGGTCTCTCCATGTAATGGAGTGTTATTCAGCACTCACAAAAAACGAAGCAGCGATATCTGCTGCAGCATGGATGAACCTCAAAAACAGTATGTTCAGGGAAAGAAGCCAGCCACACAAGACCACATATTGTATGATTCCATTGATATTAAATAGCCAGATTAGGCAAATGCATAGAAAAAGAAAATAGTGGTTGCCTGGAGCTAGAAATCAGAAGAAGAACAAGGATTTTGTTGGGGTGATAAACATGTGATACAACTGGACAGCGTTGATAGTTACACAACTCACTAAATTTACTAAAAGTCCCTGATTATACACTTAAAATAGGTGAATGTTATGCTACATAAATTATACCTCCCGAAGGCTGGGATTATTTTATTTTATTTTATTTTATTTTATTTATTTATTTATTATTAAAGTTTATTGGGGTGACAATTGTTAGCAAAGTTACACAGATTCCAGGTGTACAATTCTGTATTACATCATCTATAAATCCCATTGTGTGTTCACCACCCAGAGTCAGTTTTCCTTCCATCACCATATATTTGATCCCCCTTACCCTCATCTCCCACCCCCCTCCCCCCTTACCCTCTGGTAACCACCAAACTATTGTCTGTGTCTATGAGTTTTTGTTTCTCATTTGTTTGTCTTGTTCTTTTGTTGTTTTGGGTTCATATAACACATATCAGTGAAATCATACAGTTCTCTGCTTTTTCTTTCTGATGTATTTAGCTTAGCATCATGTTCTCAAGATCCATCCAGGTTGTCACAAATGGTCCTATTTCATCTTTATCCATAAAGACACGTGTGCGCCAATGTTCACTGCAGCTTTGTTTACGGTGGCCAAGACATGGAAACAACCAAAATGTCCTTCGATAGATGAATGGATAAAGAATGTGTGGTATATATATACACAATGGAATACTATTCGGCGTTTTTTTTTTTTTTTTAATCATCAAACATTTACATTTTTCAAATTACTGAATAATGTGTGTATTAGACCCCTTGACAGGTAGCTACCATCCCCCATCCCTGAGCACCAGGAGAGACTTGGTAAGGAATAAGGTTAATGTCGAGTTACCCCTGAAGGGTGTAAACGGGGCACAATGTCTGACGCCCACGACACTTGTTAATGCGGGGGGTAGGGGGGGGAGATAATGATTTGGTTTTCAGCATCCCGAAAAGCTCGTAAATATCAAATGATTCTGGAGCCAGGTCAAAACGGCCACCCTGACTCATACTGTACCTGTCACAGGCTTGGAGACAACAGTCTCGTCTGTGCCACTTGCTCAGAGCACTCTGGAAGGTTTTAGGCAGTTTGGGACACTATGTTTTAGGAGGAACATTGAAAAAGTTGACTCCACCCGGGGGAGTTGTTCTCCACCTCAGGCTCATGATAGTCTGTTGTGCTATAATCAGTTGTGATATGAGTCCCCTGAAACCAGGAAACAAAAACCCCAAAGTTTGTATGTGACTTGCTTCAAAAGAAAAAGATTGGCTTAGAGTCAAGATTTCCCCAGTGGTAAAGCAACCTCACTCTACCCCAGTCTGTTTTCTAGTTCCTATGCTGATTTTTTTTTCCCCATGTAATAGTACATCACAAACATTTTCCCATGTCTTGGACTAAGGGAGACTTCCTTCTCAGCTCAGCTTGCCCTGCCCACCCTCCTTAAACAGCACTTCTTTCCCCACTCCGTCCTCCCCGCCAAATTTCTTTTCTTCTTAGCTCTGACCACCACCTCACATGTGACATACTCATCACCCCGTAAGAAGGGCACTCTAAGATGACAGGAACTCGCTCTTTTTTTACCACTGAATCCCAAGTACCTACTGCAGTGCTTGGCTCTATAAATATCCGATGAATGAATGAGGGAAGTGAATGAAACTTAGGATACTGCAAAACTATCGCGGACAAGCTCAGTTCCTTTAAAAAAATCCCATCAAACTTCACATCTATAGGACTTAGCAGGTGTAGGGCGCGTGTTATGCACGACTAGAACCCACCCTAGTCATCCCCTCTCCCCAGTCTGGTTTATGCTGATTTAAAACGAAGGACTATCTATGTATCTCAGACTCACGGCCACTATCCTGACTTATCCCCTTTCAGCCTCCCAAAATGAGCCACTGGCATTTTGTTTCACCACCTACTATGTGCCCTCCATGCAATATCACGACATTTCAGGCTTTGATGACGTGGCCCCAACCTACCTGGTCAGCCTCACCAATCCCCAATCCCACCGTGGCTCTCATAACTCAACCGTAACGCCCTGCTTTCTGGGGAAGAATTTTACGCTCTGTGAATTCTGACCCTCGTTACCTGCCTGCACCTTGCCAGCCTATCTAATTATTTGATCTTTACTAAATCTAAAGTTCAACTCTGATAATTTTACAAGCATACATTACTTCATTCACTCCTCACTCACTGAACATTTAAAGAAAAAGAAGACTGGCCCTTTTTAAATGTCTACTATGTGATAAAGAAAATTCACTTGTAAGTGACAAAAACCAACTTAAGCTAGCTAAAGAAGGGTAAGAGAGGGGGAGAGACGGGGAGAGAGAGAGAGAGAGAGAGAGAGAGAGAGAGAGAGAGAGAGAGAGAGAGAGAGAGAGAGAGAGAGAGAAAGAGAGAAATTTATTGGCTTATTTAGCTAGAAAAGTCCAGGCATGACTGGATCCAGACACTCTAACAATATGATGAGAACTCTCTCTTTCACTCTCCTTCTCTTAGTTCTGTTTCCCCTGGGTTTTCTTTATTCTCAGTTCATTCTCAGGAAAGTGCCTTCCTACCTGATGACAACACCTCACTGTTTATATGGCCCTAGCACCCATCATCTCAGAAGGATAGAATGTGCTTCTTTCTGGTATTTCTAGCCAAATTCCCAGAGAAAGCATGGATTGGCACACCCAGGTCACATGTCCACTTTGAACCAATCCCTGTGGCCAGGGTAATTCAGCACTCTGGCGAGTGCAGCCGGGGTCACAGCATTGTCCCGAGAACTGGAGATTAACCCCATCTGAACTGACTGGGTTGAGAATGAACAGAGTGGGTGCCCCTCCCCCCAAAACCTGCCCGCCACACCTAGTTAGCATGAGATACCAGACCTGCATCACCTCACCAAATCTTCACAAACACCCTGGGTAAGTACTGTTATCCCGATGGGAAAACTGAGGCTCAGAAAGCTTAAACGAGTCACCAAAGCCACAGAGCTAGTAAGTGGTGAAAGGGGGGGGGTCTCGCTCCTGTACGTCAGGCTCTGTGCTGGACCCAGAAAATACAGAGATGAAAAAGATACAATCTGTGCACAGGGGAAGCAGACATGCCAGCATACAATAATAGTGCGATGCTCTAAGTCACACCAAAATTGGGGAGATAGTAGGGCTTTGTAAGCAAGAGCTCAGGCTCTTGGCTCATTGAAACCTGGGTTCTAATTCTCTCTCTGCTACTTACTAGCCATGTGACCTTGAACAAGTTGCTTGATCTCTCTCAGGCTTGATTTCCTCATCTGCAAAAAGACGGGAGTTAGGGCTTCTGGGACAAACACAAAAAGGCAGAGGGAAAACACTACCTATTTGGGAGATCAGGGCACACGGGGAGTCAAACTCGGGTGAGTTGCAAGAGTGAACAGTGACCACGGAAGACGGCAAAGGATGAAGACTTTGAACGCCACTAAGTCACCTGAGATGGTGTTCTGAAGTTCAGGTCGGCGTTTCCCAACCTCGCAGCTCTGCGTCCCCCACCAGGCAGGGCCAAGTTTTCAGTAAGCCCAAGAGGAGCTGGGGAACCTGTAAGGATGGAGCGTCAGAGCCCCTGGCAGCTCTCCTCAGCAGATGAGCTTGATTCCTTGTGACAGCATAAGCAACTGCCATGCCCAAAATGAAACTGGCTGCTTAGAAAGTTCAGCTCCCTTTCCGCGCTCTATTTTCTCTCTCCCCAGACTCGCAGCCGTCCTGCTGGCAGGAGCCCAGCCCTCCCTCCTCCAGTCTCCCCACAACTAGTCTAATTGGGAGGCTGCGGGAAGCCCCGTGGGGACGTCCTGCCCATCCCCCTTTCAGCCTCCCTACAAGATGCTTTGCAAAAAATAGGAAGCGGGAGCCCAGGGAGACAGGAAGACCTGTTGTGGTGAGCAAGAAGGGAGGAGGCTGGTGGCCTGAAATGCAGTTCAGCGAGGACTCACTTGGGACTGAATGCGACAGGCAATAGCTCACCGTGCATTCAGAGACACTTTCCAAGATAAAAGAAACCCAGTTACTTGGCTGGGTGTACACTCTTAAGGTCCATTTCAATAATGTGACTGTCAACGGTAGTAGAAATGGAGCCACTTTAAAATGGAGCTGGAGCCATCCCAGAAGTCCCTTGCACATCCTACACCTCCAACTTTGGAATATTGAAATAGGACAAAATAACCTTTGGACTGGGCCTAGAAAAATCATTATGTCCCAAAGAACTGTTTGCAAGGATAACAAGAAAGCAAATATTATGACGACAGGAGTGACGACTACCGCACTGAAAATTAAAAACACTATTTAGAACAAACATCACTATGTTACGTTACTGCACCAATAGAAATGCCTCCCTCCTATGATAAACTTGTTCCCCTTCCCCTTCTCATAAATACCCATCACCTTGGTCTCCTATTCGGAATACGAGTTGGGCTTCTGCCTAAATCAACGATTCCCGAATAGCTGTTCTTATTGATGTCAAATAAACGCTTGTTTGATTCTTACTTTGAAAGTCCTTTTATTTTTAGGTTAGCATTAATAACATAAAAAAAGTCTTAGCATCAAGAAAAGACAACAATAAAAAATAGCTTTTGTTGAGTGCACAATATAGAAATGTTCATTTTTTATGTCTTAATTTTTATTATATTTTCTGGATGCTGAGCACCTCTCACGTTCTAACCAATTTTTAGCCTCACAGACACCTCATGAAAGTAGAATTTATGCCCATTTTATGGATAAGGAGGCTAGGCTTAGTAATCCATGATGGTACAGCTAGCAAGCAGTACAGTGGGAACTCACATTAGGGTCTGTCTGAATCAGAGCCTATATAAAATAATATATACATATATTATTTTAAGTTTTATCGAGATCATTTATATACCATAAATTCACCAATTTTAAGTATACAATTCCGTGATTTTTTTTTTTTTTTTTTTTTTTTTTTTTTTTTTTTTTTTTTTTTAGTAAATGTAAAGAATTTCAATCATTTCCACCCTCTGGTTTTGGACATTTCCAGTAACCCCCAAAAGCTCTCTCATGCCCATATGCTATTAATCCTTGCTTCTATCTCCATCCTCAGTAACCACTAATCTATTCGCTATCTCTACAGAGTTGCCTTTCCTGGACATTTTTACAATAGAATCACACAAAATATAGCCTACATCTGGCTTCTCTCATTGGCATAATGTTTCTGAGGTGCATACGTGTTGGAGCGGTTATCAGCATTTCATTCCTTTTTCATTACTAAGTGGTATTTCGCTAAGTGGATATACCACATTTTGCCGATCCACTCAATGACTGATAGACATCTGGACTGTTTCTGCTTTGGCACTATTATGAATAATGCTTGTATGAATATTCATAACGAGGTCTTCGTGCGAACATATGTTTTCATTTCCCTTGGGTAGATTCCTAGGAGTGAAAGTGCTGGGTTGTATAGTAAGTTTATATTTAACTTTTTAAGTAACTGCCAAGCCATTTTTCCCAAGCTGCTGCCCCATTTTACCTTCTCCTCCAAGCCCACACTATTAAGTATTACCATAGGCTACCTTGAAGCCAAACTGAAATTCAACCATTATCTGAGAGTATGGAGAACGGGTGAGCTGGGCCCCTGGGACAAGGCTTTACATGAGTCCCTTGGTGAGGGCACTGGTTGGCGATGAAGAAGAAAGCAAGCAGGTTTGGTCTCCCAAGAACCAGGTGCATGGCCCCTGGAATGATCTACAGAGGGGATGAATAGAGATGAAATTGAAGGTCTGTTTTCATGAGACACAAATGCCAAGCCAAAGCTGGATCGCTTTGGAGCTTAGAGTCTATACCAGAGTTAGGGAGAAATGCCTTCTTCTCACTGCTCTGGAAAGTTTAGAATTGACACCTTGGTGAACATGGTGAGACACAGTCTGTGGCCTAGTGATACATTGGCATCGACACTGTGTAGCACCCTCCAGACATTCTCAAACTGCAAACATTGGCAATGAGGCCAAAGTAGAAAAATCAAAAAACACGACGGACTTTGTGAGAAGATTGCAGCTGGTCGAAAACAAATACACTCTGAATCTGCTGCAAGAATTCTCAGACATAATAGGGGGAAACTGCAAGGACAGAAGTCCTGTGCATGAATGATGATGGGAGCAAGAATCCCTGCGTCTCCATCCTCCCCATAAGCTGAGTAGCTTGGGAAGGCCTGGCTACCACGTTCCAGAGCAGAACTCATTCTCACCTGAGACTCTTCTAGCTCTGCAGCTGCGGCCCTGGCTTCCTTCCCTTCAGCTCTTGCTTCTTTCCACTCACCTTGCTCATGAGACGTTAACGACACTTTGTGACCTTGAATGTGCAATAATTCATCCCAGAAACATGATCAAGGCCCCCTGTGCATAACCAAAACTCTACGCGTACACATCAGGCTCAAAGGAGAAACATAAATCGTCGGACTCATTCCGGGAGAAGACCTTTGAGAAGGGAGCTTTCAGCCCGTCCAGGGGAAGGGACAAAGATAAAAGGCAGGGGAATGGCGGTCCCACTCTGCCTCAATGGACAGAGTGGGCTTTGGATCCTCACACACCTGAGTTCCCATCCCAGCTCTGCCACCAACAAGCCATATGACCTTGCAGAAGTCATGCAAGCTCTTTGCCTCAGTTTCCCTAGAGATAATGCACATTGTAAGGTACTGCTCTGCGAACAAACTATCAGGAATTGTCACCTCCCTCTGCCAACCCATGGCCTAACTGCCTTAAAAATTAAAAATCTGAAAGTTGATTTAGCAACGTATCCTTTAAATTAATACGACTTTTGGCCCAGGTAGAATAATTATTATTTTTCTCTGAACAGTGACCGTATTGGATGCCACAGATTGATTGGGGATTAGCAAGGACAAAACAAGTCATGGAGAGTGACTTCTCCCAGAACGTCAAGGGAAATCAGGGAAGCATCATAGCAGGAGGGGGGTCAGGAGGGAGGACAAAAGGAGGAAAATCGATTACAGTGTCGTGGCTGAAATGCTTCCCAAGGCCCAGCTGCGACGCTGACTTTGTCATGTGGTCAGCATACCCAAGAAGGCTGCACTGGGACATCAGATGGGACGGAGGGAAAATCTGTCCTCTCTCTCTTGACCCTCAGTATTTCAGAGGGGTAGTGATGGCTCCCATGGCCACGCACAGAGAAATGGAGCATCTGGGCCACCAGGTGATGACAGAGGGACCTGGCAGAGTTGAAGAAAGTCTACCTCTAGGACACACAGGGCAGGTCGGAATTCTGCCTAACTAGCCTCCTTTAGCTGCTTGCCATTCCTTCTCAAGTCTGCTCTGCCAGGGAGGTTGAGCCTGGAGCACTGTGCTGGGTGTTTGGGGTCCGCAACTGGTCAAGCAGACACGTGAGGTTCGGAGTCCCAGGGATAAGCATGGAAGTTCTTGCAGACAGGACACGGCCCCAGGTGAGTCTCATTCAGATTTGTGGCCCCAACTTCAAGAGATTCAAACACAAAAGCCTCTGGGAGGAGGGGAACAGGCAGGGAACATACATGAGTAAAGTGGACCTGGACCCAGGGTGAGCTGGGAGCACATACCCCCCTGAAGGAGGCGGCCATTCTCGGCATCACGAGGACATCCACGCAGGAACGGGGGCCTGGTGTGGCCAGGTCTCCCTGACGTTACAAAAGCAGCTCACATCTCGAAATTACTGTGAAATGCTTTGATTTTCAAAAGGTAGCACCTAGTTACAAGTGTTGATTTTATATGTGTAACCCAAACACACTACAATTGCTGGCCAGCTCCGCCTGAGGACGCCAGCGTGTAACCCGGCACTGGTCAGTATTTCTCTGTTGATAAGGACCACTGTACTGCCCTTTCTCCCAGAATGGGAACTTGGGAAGGGCAAGAGCAAGTCTCAGTCCCCTGGACAGTCCTGAGCACAGGGTCCGGCCTGGAGGGTGGATGAATCCGGCCAGCATCCACCATTGCTGTGCGAGTCACATCGTCAACACATCACAAGCCGAAAAGGGACCTTCACACCCAAGTCCTGACGCATCCTGTTATGCCAACCCACATGGCATGCCACCCCATGCAGTCCTTCCTATCTGTGCCTTGGCCCAGGGCACAGTCACAGAAGCAAAGATTTGTTAATGCCAGATCTCACGTGGCCCACCTGGTTGGGGATGGGGACACAGGGAACATCTAAAGCCCACTGCCCAAATCGTGTGGAGAATCAGTAAAACCGGAAGTATTTAGTATTTGTATTTGGGTTGGAAAGATATATTTTGTTGTGCGTTGTGTTTAAAAAGGCACGTTAAATCGACTAGTGAACACATAAAAGCTGGAAGATTTGATATTAAAATCTTCATTTTTGAGTTCTCTTGAGGAGCCGGCTCTAGGAACACTGAGCTCCCATTTCCATACGGGGACAACTGCCTGGAGCTGAACAGCAGCTGTCCCTTGCAGGGCCATGTGTCCCCGCTTCCTGTTGAATCACACCCAGCCTGGCCCGTGTGTCTGGGCTCTTGACATTGTCTTCAGGTGTCACAGGAAATGGCCAGGGATAGAAGGCTCACAGGTCCACGTGAAGACCCCAGGCTTTCCAATCTCCTGGATTTTGCCCCAGCTCAAACACAGCTGTGGAGTGGCAATTGTAAAGTACAAGTCTGATCATGTCACTTCTCCGCTTCACTCTGCCCAGTGCTCCCAGATCACTCAGGGGGAAAGGCAGAGTCCTCAGAAGAACCCCCAAAGTCTGAGACAACTGTCCGCCTCCGAGATGAAGATTCTCCATCTCCTGCGTCTCCCCACTTCTCTCTCCCATCCACTCTGAACCGGCCACACAGGACTCCTCATCGTTTCTAGGATGCAGGGAGCGTGGTCCAGCCTGAGGACCTTTGCACTTCCCATCCCCTCGCCCTGGAGCCCTCTTCCCCCAGATACCTCACTGCTCATTCCCTCACGTCCTTCAAGCTCAGGCGGACATGCTACCTTCTCAGCGAAGCTGGCTCTGGTCAACCTACTTAAGATCACAACGGTATCCCCTCCCTGAGAGGCCTGGTCACCCACCTGTTCTCATTTTTCTCTATTGTTCTTCCCGCCTTCTAACATACCGGGGATGCCAAAAAAATGTGTACACATTTTAAGAGATGTCATCTATGCTCAAGCAATAATTCACTGTCATCAGAAGTGTCTGGACGCTGGTGGGAACCACTCTGAGCACCTCTTGTCATTGCAGGAGTCAAACAGGACTCGTATTCATCTTTTGTTATCTGTATATTTTGAGTATTAAAATTAATACAGTTTTTTTCCTGACTTAAAATGTGTATACATTTTTTGGCACCCTCGTATTATAAAATGTAGTTATATATTTGGTTTATTTTCTGTTCCCCTCTCCTAGATATCCCACTAGGAAGCGATGTATGTCTGTTTCACTTACTCTGTCATTACCTAGGTCAGGAGTCAGCAAACATTTTCTGTAAAGGACCAGATAGCAAATAGCTTGGGATTTGCATGCCATACAGTCTCTGTTACAACTAAACTCGGCCCTTGTAGCATCAAAGCAGCCATAGACGATACGTAAATGAACAGATGTGGCTATGCTTCGCTAACACCCTATTTATAAAAATGGGCAGTAGCTGGATTCACCTGCGGGCTACAATTTTCCAAACTATGGGTTTGGAGACCTAGAACTGTGCCCACAGACGTTAAGTGTGTACTCAATTAAGTATTTTTTAAAAATAAATTCAGCAGCTTTAACATCAGTCCCTTACACACTATATACGACACTTTCTTTTAACTACTTACTCGCTCCATTTACTCTTCACAGCCATCCCATTTTGCAGATCAAGAAACCAAGGCTCAGAGGCAAAGGGAGCTAGCTGTCCAAGATCACAGAGCCTGGAAGGGGCAGAGCCAGGCCTATCACAGCCAGGCGTCTGTCTGACTCCAGAAGCACCCAGCCTCCTTGCAGTTCCATCCAACTCAGTGCTGAGCTCAGTTCCCGAGGCAGCAACTGCGACATGCACAGAGTGGACGGGACCCACCACTGGCCCTTGAAGAGAGAATCTGGACATTCTGCCCCGTGCTTCCTCCAGAAACGGCTCGAGTCCTTTGGATGAGTTCCAGATGTCACTTTCTCCAAGCCACCTTCCTTTCTCTCTATAGCCTGGAAGTGGCTCTGTGCTCCACGCAGAGAAAAGCCCCCACCCCAACTTGGAGAGAACAGGACTCCAAAATTCAGAAGGCACAGGGACAGCACAAGACCAACAAATGAGAGGGAAACAGAAACCCCTTGGCTTGCTGTGATTTTAATGGGTACATGGCAACCCAGAACGGCTAATCCGGAAGTAGTCAAGGAAAAGAGTAACAGTCATTAAGACCTGTAATTTATGGGCACCAGTTATGCACCAGAGACTCATTCAGCACTTTATATACCTCATGCCGAAATCTTAAGACCATCTGAACCAGGAGTGTATTTTCAATCCATTTCTACAGATGAGGAAACCCAGGTTCAGAGAAGTTGTCACTGGCTCGAGGTCACACAGCGCCTGTGTCACAGTCAGGATGTGAGCCTGGGTTTATATGACTTTTAACATTAAGAGCACATACTCTGGAGTCAGCCACCCTTGTTGAAACCCTTGGACAGGGGACTTCTGCTCTCTGGGCCCCAGTTTCTTCTGTGAAATGGGATGCTGACAATCGTTCCACAGGTTGCTGAGAAGATTCTGCAGGAAAGCACTCAGCACGGTGGCTCACACACAGCGACACCCGGTTAATGCCGATTGCAGCGGCCGTGAGGAGTAGCGGTACTGGGGCCAGAACCAGCCTGAACCTCCCTCCCAGCGTCTGCTCTGCCCACCACTGGCCAGGGCCACCCTGGTGGAGTCTGACAGCGTCCACCATGACATTCTACTGCACCCTCCTCAAAACTCCTTCCCACCCGTGTTATGACACTGCGTTCTGACAGGAAGCATACACCCACCACACTCAAAGCCCCTGCAGGCTGGATGGCCAAACAACGGCCTCGCAATACAGGCCTTTCCACCATCAAGTGGCCCATCCTATAAAGTGCCTGTTCTCTGTCGGGCTGGCAGAGACAAGAGCATCATCCTAGGACTCAAGGGTCTGGGGTTCACGGCCAGACCTAACAGCAACTCACTGTGTGACCTCAGGCCACTCCCTCCCTCCCCCTCCCTGGGCCTCAGTTTCTCCCAGTGTAACATAAAAGAGCAGAAACAGACAGTCTCTAAGGACCGCTGCACAGCTCTCTCCAGGGATTCACTCCCTCGTCCACTGTCTCAGTGACTCATCCATTCATTTCACCAGATACTTCTCAAGTGCTTCCTATGTGCTAAGCATTTCAGGTACAAGACAGATACAGTCCCTGTCTTCACGGAGCTGACCTTCTGTGAGGGAGAGAGAAAATAAATATGTAAGTCCAGGGAGTGATACATGCCTTGAAGAAACATAAAACAGGGTAAGAATGGAGTGAGCAGACCAAGGAATTCGTTTCAAACAGATGCCAAGATGGCCTCTCTGTGCAAGTGACAGGAAGGGAGAGTCATCCATGAGAAGGTCCAGCGGAAGAAAGTTCTGGGGGGAAGAAACAGCACTTGCAAAAGCCTGGGGTAAGAACCAGTTTGGTATCTTCAGGGAACATCAGAAGGTCAAAGAGGGTGGAACTGAGCAAGCGAGTGGGTCTGTGCCTGATAAGGTTTCAGCGAATTAAACTCCCAAGACTGGACGTGCCTGAACACCAAGGAATCCTAGGTAGATTCAAGCATCATGAAAGGCCTTTGGGGGCTACAAGGACAGCAAAGGGGTGATTCCAACTCTCCCCAAACATTTTCCCTGCCTGGAACAACCTTCCCCATCTTCTCTACATTTCCTGTGCTTCTGCCTCGCCCAGGGGTCCTCCTTTGAACCCCCAAACCCCGGCTGGGTGTGCCTTTCTTTGTGTCCCTATAGAAGCCTACATCTGTCACATGCGGTTTTGGTAGGTAACTACCGATTTAACTGTTTGCCTCCCTCAGTAGTCTATAAGCTCTGGAGGCAGGGACCATATCTGATTTGTCTCTGCATTTCCCGTTGCACAGCTCAGGGCCTTGCACACAGTAGGTGCTCAGTATAAAATCCAACTAGCTTCCAGTGATTGAACATCTACTATGAACTAGGCCTACGCTAATTTTAGGTGCATCTCTCATCCTCTCAACCACCCTATGACCTTAGGTATCATCGGCCCTTGAGCATGCATCAGAATCACATGGAGGGCTTGTGAAAACAGTTTGCTGAGCGGTCTGGCTAGAGTTTCTGATTCATTAGGTCAGAGGTGGGGCCTGAGAATTTACATTTCCACCAAGTTCCAAGGTGATACTGATTGATGCACTGGCCCAGGAGCCACATTTGGAGAATCACATTTGGAGAATCATGTTGCAGATATGCAAACTGAGGCTCAGCATAGTTAAGTGACCTGCTCAAAGTTACCCAGCTAACACCTAGTGAAGTAGGGATTCAGATTCAAGTGTTCCTGACTCCAAAGCTGTCACTCTACACTACCTCAGCAGTGATTCTCCAAATGTGGCTCCTGGGCCAGTGCATCAATCAGTATCACCTTGGAACTTGGTGGAATTGTAAATTCTCAGGCCCCACCTCTGACCTAATGAATCAGAAACTCTAGCCAGACCGCTCAGCAAACTGTTTTCACAAGCCCTCCATGTGATTCTGATGCATGCTCAAGTTGGAAAGTTTGTGTGCTAGTGTTTCTTATCTAGCAGTATAAACTCACTCCCTCTTTACTGAGTGTTCACTGGGTGTCAGAGAGTATGTTAAACAACGTTGGGAATATGGTCACAAGAAAAGACCATCGCCAGCTCATGCCTTTATGGTGCTAACGGGCCAGTGTTTGTTGAATGAATGTTACACTGAAACCCCAAGGCTAGAGCTCTGTAAAATAAGGACTGTCTGAACCACAATCCTTTTCCTTGACACATAGCAAGTATTGTGCCAAAAGTCCAGGCGAGCTAGAACAGTCCTGAGAAGGATGCTGGCAGCCCCCACACTTTCTTTTTTGGTTTCCCTCCCCTGGCCCAATGAGGTAGCCATACTCATATTTGAGAAACGACAATTTTCCTCTTCCACCCATTGTCTCTTCCCCCGTTTAATTAAGACATACATACAGCCTCTGCAGAATATCGGGAGTCAACCAACACAGAAAGGAAACAACAGAGCTGACTACTTGCCAGCATCATTAGCTTAGCTTGAAAGCTTGAAGACAAATTGTGTCTTGTGGGCTAATGGGTTAGGCGGTCCCCAAAGTACAAACAGGAATGAAAAACATTTCAAGTAGATGTCTGCCAGTCTCCTGAGAAACATGTTCCAATACAGGGTGCCTGCAAGTATGGCCACAAACAATGATTGCTCAGAAAATTCTGCTCTTCTCGCTCACAGCTATCCCTGGGGCCCAGGAAGTGTTAGACAAACCATTGAACCTAGCAAGTTTGCTCTATCAAGGAGGGAGGGAAAAAAAACTGATTACATCTAAAGAGAAAAGGGGAAGAGGATAAGGAAGGGATATGTATTTACTGAGTATCTATTATGTGCCAGGCAAGATACTAGCTGCTTTCCACAGCTGTTATTGTTAATTTTTCTGATGCTCTTACACAGTTAAATTAATATCTCTATTTTAGGAGATGAAACCAGGACTCAGAGGGGTTAAGTGACTTACCCAAGGACACACAGCTATTCTGGAGCAAAAGTTAAATTCAACCCCAGCCATGCTTGACTGCAAAGACCATGCATGGTCTTGTCGATTACATAAAACATTACTCTTTGTTATACCCAAAGCAAAGTCTACAAGCCAACTAGGAGACAGGTCCAGAAAAGTCCTTCACCAGGGAAAAGATATTTCATCCCCAATTTCAAAAGTACAAATCTCATTTAATAGGAGAAACAGCATGTGTGGTGTTGACACCGAGACAAAATGGAATTAAAGTTAGCTTTCCCTCTGACTTTGACAAAATATTCTGAGTATGTTTTTCTATTTTAGGCACAGTTACAATCTGAGCAGTCAAAGTGAATTCGTTTGGGGGACTTTTTTATTTTCTTTTTTGCCTAGTCATCTGTAAACAAGATCTATTAAAATAATTAAATGCAAATTTGGTAATTTCTGCAACATTTAACTCAAAAATAGCAGATTTTATAAGAATGGGTATATTTAGCACTAAATTGGCTCTTAGCTTACTTTTGTCTAATGGCCTATTTTAAAGTCATCTTCCGAAGATGGGAAGTTCAGTTGCATGTTTTCTCAACTGTTTCATGCAGTTCCAAGGGAGGAAAAAACAAATGCATCTTCTACCCTTGTCCCAAATCAGAGGAGCACACTTGGAGAATCTGTCAATATTTTACCTTGTCTCCTTTCTGGAGACAATGACAATCTTTTCTTTCCCAGAATCCCTTCTGTTGGCGCCTTGGCAGAGGACAATGAGAGAATGGAAAAGTACTAACATCTGGGGACCTGGGCAGCCTCCTTGAAATGGGAGACGTATGAATGGGATGTGCCTTTAATGGGTGTGGCCTGGAGCTGGGCCAAGGAATGGGGAAAGTCAGAGGGAGGAGGCAGGACTGGGAGGGCCAGCCACTCGCATTTAAACCCTCTGGCGCCTCCCTCTTCTGCCAGAGGAAGAAATATCTGAGTCAGCTACAATTTCATCTGAATTGGGTTGCCCTCCCACTATACAGATCTCCCACAGTACCATACAGATATATGGTGAGGCTTGTCACAGTGAGATACAAAGGAATATAAAGGCTGCAGCACGGGGAGGCAGAAAAATACCACACTCCCAAGGAAATTCTCAAAGCACACCTAAGCATCTAGGGAAAAAACCCAGTGCTGAACTGGAGCAATAGCTACCCAAAAAGAAACAGGATTTTCCCAGAGGCCTGGCTTCCTCTGGTTTATAATCTGCCAGCTCTCCCCAAAACCCACATGCACATGTCATACCTCGAATTTTCACTCAAAAGTTATTCTTTTCCATCCTGACCTGCAAATCCAGGACAGCTGATGTGTCCAGATCCCCTCCTCTGTGGACCTTCCCATCCCAAGTTCTGAACTGAACCCACAAATAGTCGTGAGCAACCGCACTCTGCTACCATTTATTATAAATTTTACAACCGACGTGCCATCGTATGCATTACTTGGTTACTCTAGTCTAAAACCCTGCAAGATGCATCTTATTAGCATCCAGTCCCACGTTACAGAGGCCCAGAGACAGAAAGCAACTGGACCTAGGTCACACAGCTACTGGCGGAGTTAGGCTTTTCTGAGCCCCTTTGTTAGAGTGAGAGGCAGGATCCACAACAGAAGTTCCTCCTGTCTGCATCATCTTGTCACCCGAGGTTGAAGTAAAGACCCAGAAAGAGGGGAAAAGAGACACCCAGCCCCCGAGCTGCTGCCCCTTGTTCGCCACCCACTCCAACTCCATTGCTGTCAATCAGATTCAAGAGTCTATGTCGCCAGGGAAACCTCAAAGTTTCACCCCTTTTCATCCCAGCTCTGTATTTCTACAGATGGCCTTTGGTGTCAAAAAGAGCTGGGTTTGTACTCTTGTCTCTGGAATTCATCATAATAATTCATAATCCCTCCAAGCCTGGTTCTTAGAAAAATAAAATCTTCCATATAATATGTGAAAATTAGCTTCTCTCCAACTTCCATCCGTTGGTCTTTGTTTTCCCCTCAGAGGTCAAGTACACGTCTCTCTGCCTTGGCATATTCTTTTTCTTAATCCTGAAATACAAAGTATCCTAAATTTTGTTCTAATCCATCCCCTTTTCTCCATTTTCACTGGCACCACTTTTGTCCAAGACACCACAACCATCTCTTACCTCTATAACGGAACCATCCTCTGAATCTACTCTTGACTTCAATCCATCACCATTTTTCTGCACTCCGGATAATTTCCTCCAGTCTGTCTTTCAATTCACTACCTCTCTCTGAAGCTATGTCTAATCTTCTGTTTAACTCTGATATCAAGTATTTAATTTCAATGACAATAGTCTTGATTTCTATAAATTGTAGTTGCTTTAAAAAAATCTCTTTTACAATATCTTGTGCTGCCAGTATTGTCTTTCATCCTCCTTTTATCTCTTCAATCATTTTAAACAAACTTATTTTATACACAAACTGTATCCTATGACCCTGGACATGATGAACTTTCTTTCTTTTCTTTATTCCATTTTATTTAAGGAACGGCATTTAGGGAACAGACTTCAGCCTCTCATCCTTCCACTCACACAGGCACAAACTCCCTTACAGAGAATATTTCTTACTGCCTTCTCAATAGCCATGTCCCCCTCTCCTTTCAATCAGACCCTGCTTCTCATTTGGGGAATTTACCTCCCTTCCAATCTCAGCCATGTGATTTGCGGGGGGACTGACCTTTATGCCATCTTCCAACCAGTGTTCAGAGAGGAGCAAGTAACCCAATCCTGGCCAATGAGAAAGAGTGAATCCCAGGACTTGAGTAGGAGGTACCTACAGAGATATTCTCTGTTCTCTGAATAGTGTGGGCTGAAGATGGAAAGTCTGCTGCTGCTGCAGTTGTTTTTAGACTAAAAGAAAAGAGCGTGTAGCTACTGATGACCCACAAAGAAGTGCCTGAGGATGGAACGACTACCGGGGAAAGGCAACCAAAGAGGAAATCAGGCCTTTCAACCTCTAGATCAAGCCCTACCTGAATTGGGCCTCATCTCTTGACTTTCTTGCTGCTTTCGTCGATACGTGCCATAAATTGTGTAAGCCAGAGTGGTCTGAGTTTTCTTTTTGTGTACGATGCAAGCAAATCTGAAATGCTATGTACCCGTTCTGTGTGTTCTCAAGGGAGTTAAATACTTCTGGTGAATACCTCACTTCTGCTGCTTCAAAGAATTCGCCCCTACAAGATTCCCTTTGTTTCCCCCAACCCTTGGGGTTTCTATTGTCGTCTTGGCAATTACCTAATGAGTTGGCAGTGACTCCTAAAAATGCAAAATATCAAATCGATATTTAGTGCGGCCCCTGTTTCCACTCATAATCTCCATTCTGAATCTAGACTACAGGCAGTAAAGGGTACCACCCCACCCCCTTTGCTAACCTAGTTGGTCAGTGGAGGCCTTCTCCAAGGGAAGGTTGAGAAATATTCAGGAATCCAAACCTGCCCAGAAGGAACGCTGTGATTACCTGGCGAATACATCACAGGTATAGGAAGTAGGAGCGGAAGGGCGGAGTCGGCACTAATTGGCCCCTTGGATCAAAACCATACTTGAAGGATGGCCGCAGTCTGACTCCCATTGCAGCTGGAAAGCCCGTCCTCATGTTCGACCTAAATAATTCATAGTGCAATTCTAGTCCAGCTGTGAGGACTGGCTTGTCAGCCTCATCTGACCGCATGATAGGCAGGAGTAAGAGGCTATAAAGTTGTCTTTTCTCTCTCTTCTGCTTCCCCATGCTAAACGATCCTTCCCACAGCTCTGAGTCGAAATCCGGACGAGGTGCTCTCTCTCCACATGCAATGACTGCAAAGCCCAGATCGCTACGAGTCTTCACCTCTGGAGATCACATTCTTTATCCATGCTTGGGTACAGCAAAAACTCCTGAATTAAATCAAGTGAGACTATGCAAATCCTCCTCTTCCATAACCTAGAGACTCCTTTTTCCCACAGCATAGCTATGTTGTATCTCCAGTGATAGGCAATACGTAGATAAATTGGACGTCAATCAATCACCGCAAAGCATTAATTGGGATTCTGGTAAGTGACAACTAAAGAAAAGGAGGTCCCTCTCACACAAATACACCATGCCCCCATCAAACTGTACATCACCATGTGTCACCTTCTTCTACCCAGCCAAGGAGCAGAGCTAGGATCCAAGCTGGACCAAGGGGGCTCTTCCTGGGACCTCAACCCTCCATCAAAACAAAACAAGATTGAGACAAAGGGTGGAGCTGACCACGTGGTGGCTTCTCCATGGGACCTGTCCAGCTGTCCTGCTTCCTACACACCTGACGCCCTAGGTCCTTGTTCCCGAGCCTCCCCTTTCTTATTCATTCAGGGTAGTCTCATTCCACTTACATTAGCCAAGGTTGGTTTCCACCGCTTACATCAATGAACACTAATGTGTAGTGTTTATACTCCGAAAAGGTCATTTCGGATTTTTAAAACCTTAATTATCTATTTAAAAAATAACCTCTTCACACGTGCTCTGGCAGTACATAAGAGTTTCGGCCTGCAAATCAATGGCAAAGATTGTCCATGTATAAACCGAATAATGTCACGGTAACAGAATTTTTGTCAAGGAACCCAAGTAATCTGAAATTACCTTTGTGATTTGAACTAAAGTCTCATTAAAATTAGGCAAATCAAGGGGAATGCAAATGCCGTCAAACTGAGCAAGCACTGTCAGGAGAAAATAGATCTTTCAGGGGAAATGAATTATTTATGGGGTGGCGTGACTGGCATGAGCG
Organism: Rhinolophus ferrumequinum; assembly: GCF_004115265.2. Lineage (NCBI taxonomy): Eukaryota > Metazoa > Chordata > Mammalia > Chiroptera > Rhinolophidae > Rhinolophus > Rhinolophus ferrumequinum. The sequence goes on along the minus strand of NW_022680357.1, from coordinate 11,986,906 downwards.
TCCTCCTCTTGGTAAAGCATTTTTGGGGGGAAACAAACAAACAAACAAACAGAGTGTAATTTGCTAATTTGTACAGTGCAAATCATCTAACAGCGGAATGGGTTTCATGTTGTCATTCTGAATGGCCCACCTTTTTCTCTGCGTTACTTCAGTTCATCATCCTAGAATGCTAATAATAGCAACAGCACGCAGTGAAAACGTACAATATGCTAGATACCCCACTGAGTACTTCACCGGCATTACCTGAATTCTTCCTCACAAGACCCCACGAGGCAGGATCCATCATCAACCGTGTTTTCCAGATGAGAACATGGAAGCTTAGTGAGAAGTAATTCCAAATGTGCAGAGCTTGTAAAGTGCTCAGCTGGAATCCAGACCCTGTGTCCTCAATATCGTGACATTCACTAAGTGGCTTCTATGTGCCAGGAGCGGTGCTGGGCACTTCACAGAGGTTCTGGGTCACACTGAAACCTTACCACCATCGTGTGAGATAGGTTTTATTATCCCCATTTTACAGAAGAGGAAGCTGAGGCTCAGAGAGATTATGTAAGTCGCACAAGGTCACCCCCCCAGCCAGATTCAAGCCGAGGCTCTCTGGCTGCTGCATAGTCCCAGCTTTTAACCACCCTGTTTTGCCTCCTCTAGCAAAGGTTAGACATGCATGCCCTCCCCTTTTATCTTCCGAATTCATTTCAAAAGCATTTTTGAAGAGTTTGAGCACCCCCCGCCTCCAGTGTCTAGAATCCCCACAATTGAGTCCTACAGTATTAAATGAGTTGATAATCTATTACACACTTAGAACAGTGCCCCACATAGTAAATGATGTAGATGCATTTGCTATTTTTCTTTCTTATCATGATTATTACTTAAGAGAATCAAACGAGCACCTGTTTTCGCTCCAACTGTATATGTGTTCATGACAACCACCAAGGTTTTACTCGACAAAGCAGGTCCCCTGGGATTTCTGTTGCTTAGGCTTCGCTTCATCCTCCTTGGTTTCTTTTCAATCGTTGTGCCACATTTTTATGATTTCATTATAATTTGTTGTGTGTCCTTATTAGTAATCAAAACAGCTGTTGATCTGTGGAAATGACAAATCAAGTAGATTCTTGGAAAAGAATGGAGGGAAAGGAAGGAAACCAATTATTCTAAGAGGCTATTGCTAACGCCATGTAATAAATCTTCAAGAAGCCCATCCAGCCACGTGCAGGAGCAACAGACAGGCCTCGGAGCTGCAGGGATGTCGGCAGGAGAGAATGGAGAAATGAGAAAGGGCCACAGAACCGGGCTATAGCCTTGATTCAGGTACTACAAGCTGTTTGACCTTAACACAAGCCAGCGAACCTCTATGTTATCCCACACCTCTAAAATGGCAGAGAGAGAGAGAGAGAGAGAGAGAGGAGAGAGAGAATTTAACTGGAAAGTAATGAGGTTAACGAGTTGTACCACATATGACTTTATATTCTGGTGCCTCAGACAGCGGTGATCAGACAGAGAACACTGCTGAGTTCCAGCAGCATCTTAGAAAGAACACAAGATGCAAAGTTAGACCAGTAGTTCTCAATGGGGTGAGGCGGGGAGTGATTTTGCTCCCAGGGACAGTTGGCAAGTCTGGAGACATCATTGGTCGTCAGAACTGGGGGGGGCACGGGGGGTGCTCCTGACATTTAGTGGGCAGAGGCCAAAAATGTTCCTAAACACCCTACAATATGTGGGACGACCCCACCACACAGACTGAGCCGGCCCAAAATATCAATAGCACTGAGGCGGAGAAATGTTGATTTCCACAAATCCTGGTTCTGCCTTACCAGCTGTGGGACCTTTGGCAGGCTCCATTTTCCTTTGGGCCTTATTTCATCTTCTACAGAATGGGACTCAATAATACCTTCAGTATAGAGCTTTTACGCGGGTTAACTAAGGTAATATATATGCCGTGTCTCACATATATATTTGGGAGACACCCAAAGCCATCAATAGACATTAATAACTGAAAGGGCTGCTTCTGCTCAGCATCTTCAGAAATTTCCAGGCTGTTTTCACAACCAGAAGGATCCCTGGGGAGCCCACAGTCTTAGCTGATGCTTCTCCCAATCCAGACCGGTGGGTCTCCCCATCTTCCTGTCTCTTGCAGGCGGCAGGCTCAATAGAGCTTCGTGAATTCAAAAGACCTTCCGAAGGGTTCAAGCCATGAGGACGTGTTCAGGATCCCTTGGTTTGAGGACCTAGAGGACCCGAAAAGAATCTTTTGCCATGCCGGCCCTCCATCTCCAGAAGGGCCAACACCCAGTGCTGGAGATCAAAATACAGCGAATAATGGAAACTTCTCAAGTACGTAATTACATGGCGCGTTTACTTCGTGACACTCTCCAAGGAGAGGATTAGGAAATTTCCACACCCCTGATCTGCTTCCTCAGTGGTCCTGCCCACCCCCAGACGTGGATCAGGGAGCGAAGCCTCATGCCTGGTGGCTTTGCAATCCTCCCCTCCAGGCCCCAACGCTCTGCGCAGTGTGCCTGAGTTACTATGGTACAGGGCAGATGTAGGGTCCCATAAGGGTGTGTGTGTCTCTACCATAAACCTGCTTCGCTTTCTTCCCCTGCCAAGTGCAGAGAAGCAGAGAAAACTAGCAACAGAACTAAGGATTATGATGATAATAAAAATACCAACACTCCTGCACGTGTAGGAAGCTGGCTAAAGAAGGGTGGTTCTCATTGGGCTTGGCATGGCCAGGCTGGGAAGAAAAGACCAAAGGTATGTACTCTGAACACAACGCTCCTCAAGGTTAAACGCTTTCAATCTTTAGCACGCATCAAAACCACCACAGAAGCTTGTTTAAAAGCTATACACACGTCCTTGGGCTGACTTTGACTGGGTGAGCAAGGGATGGCTGTATGTGTTTGCACACTTGGAGAGGCACTGCTCTGACTCAGGAGATCCCAAAGTTTGTGTGCAGCAGTCACGTGGAGGCCTCGGTGTGAGTTTCCTGTGGCTGCCGTAATAGAGGACCCCACGCTGGGTGGTTTATTCCCTCCCAGTTCTGGAAGCCAGAAGTCCACAGTCGAGGTGTCTGCAGGTTGGTTCCTTCTAGAGGCTCTCGGGGAGAATCTATTCCATGCTCAGAGCTCTCTCCACTTCTGGGGGCTGCCAGCAATCCTTGGCGTTCCTGGGCTTGTGGACGCATCCCTCCAGCCTCCGCCTCTGTCTTCACGGGACCTTCTTCTCTGTGTGTGCTTTCCTGTCTTCTCCTCTTCTAAGAACGCTTGTCCGTGGATTTGGGGCTCATCCTAATTCAGGATGATCTCATCTCGCAGTCTTCACCTTAATTACATCTGCAAAGACCTGTTTTCCAAAGAAGGTCACAGTCACAGGTTCCAGATAGACATGTCTTTTGAGGGGCGACCAGTCAACACAGACTGCTGGGCTCCACCCCCAGAATTTGCATTTCTAACAAGCTGCCAGGTGATGCTGGTGTGTCTGGTCCAGGGGCCACACTTTGAGAACCAATGCCTTAGGCAAAAGCTCCCCATCCCAAGGATCAGATGTCCTAACAAGTATCAGATATCTACATTGGACAGAACTATGAAAGATGCCAAATGCTTTTTCGTATGCCACATAATGAATCTTCAAGCCAAACAGACTCTGTCTTTCATCTTGGACCACCTAAGAAGTCCCTGCCCTGACTCCCTAGTAACCCCAAATAATCTTCAGGAAGAAATAAGGCCTATGGTACAAAAAACGGGGGTTGCGCTTAGCCAGACCTGCCTCTGCATCTTGCCAGCTATGTGAGTTTGGATGAGCCGTTTCAGCTCTCTGAGCCTTAGTTTTTGCCTCTATAAAATGGGAATAAGAATCTTGACTCACCCAATCATAGCTCTTGAACAGGCTGAATGGACCCTCTATGTAAATGCAGCCCTTGCTACTGCTCAAAATCACAGCAAGCCAGGCGTCCTGGGACGTGGCCCAAATGCTGATGTGTGATGGACAAAATAGCAAGACAGACTCCGGCTCTCATTGTGCCATATGATGACTGGAAGGGTGCGTGTCCTGCCCCACCACTTGCTCTCCTGGCCCTGCAGAGCCCCTAATTCTTCCCCTCCCACCAAGGCACTGCCCAGCCACGTCCCCAGAAGCGATGATGGCAGGTAATCACAGGAGGTGCTGCCCACCTCCGCTGCGTTTCCCAAGGACGTGCCTCATTAGCTTTGATCTGGCCAGCTTGCCTGCCTTGGGTCCCGGGTTTATTTCCAGCCGCTGCTTTCCTGACCCAGCTTTGACACTGTAAGGACACTGGGGAGATGGCCTGGGACAGCCAACTGCTGGCTAGGAAACTGACGAGCTCTCAAGCCTTCAGAAGGAACTGAGCTGGAACCAAGAATGAGAATCATCTAATCTTGCGGGACTGCAGAGAAGCAGGGCTCTCGCTGGCATCCCCACTGGCAGTGGGAAGGCAGTGAGGAGGCTTTCTGGTGACAGAAAGTCCTGAGTTCCAATCAGGGCTAGGCTATGTCAAGGCCAGCAATTCCTCAACTTTGCAGAATCTCAAGTACTTCCTCTATGAAATGGAGATAATAAGAGAAACGGCCTCACAGGGTATTGGGAGGATTTGATGAAACAATCCACGTTTATCAACATGCCTACCTGGCATCGACAAGGGGCTCAAACGTTCCCTGCAAGCTGAGTCTTCTCTATGGGCAAAGCACAGGGCCTGAATCACAGGTTCACAGACCCAACTGATTATACATAGGTCCGCTGCCACTCTTTTTTGTTTAACGTACATGAAATTTACCATTTAACCATTTTTTAACTGTACACTTCTGTGGCGTTTCCACTGTTGTGCAGCCATCCCCACCGGCCATTTCCAGAACCCCGGTCATTCTTAGAAGATGAGGAAGAACGTGTGACAGGACAGTTCCTTAGAACCGCAGGGCGCCGTCGTGGTTGGCTTGTTCCTCAAGAGACAGAAGACCCCGATTAAAGGACTGCAGTGAGGAGTGTGCAGGGGGCATCTTGAGAAGCCATCTCAACTCTCCCCCTGTCTCTGTGACCACTAATCCCACATCTCTCATCCCTTGTCTTAGAGTCCCCAGCAAAGGTGGCTGTGCAGATTTCTTAAATACAAGACAACATCTGGGTTCAAATCCCAGCTCTACGGCACAGTTTTGTTTTTGTTTTTGTTTAATTAGTTTCAGGTGTACAAAACAATGTAAAAGACATTGATCATTTATACCCCTCACAAAGGGATAACCCCTCTGCCCCAATCTACTACCCCTGTCTGCTGCCCAGTTTTAGCCAAGCGCTTTCTCTCTTAGCCTCCCTCCCTCTCCTAATCTGTGAAATGGGCAGAAAGGTCACCTACTGCAGAGCTTTGCGAAGGAGCTAACGTACATGAATAGCTTAGCAAATACTGCCTGATGAGCAGGTGTTAGTGATGATGATGACGAAGACGACGGTGTTTCCCGTCCTCCCCCGGCCTCCTGCACGCATGCCTTTTCGGAAATTTGTCAGTGTGGCTTTATTCTGCAAGTCTGAGCCCTCATTAGGGTAGGAATCCCTTCCCCCGCTACGGAGCCCTGCTCACCATGACACACACATTCTTGACCCAGGGAATGTCCCTCCCCCAAAGGGGACTGAGGACAAGAATCACCCCAAAAATCTGCCTGCCAACCCAGAGTCGGGCCCCAGCCGGGCCAATCACATGTGCTCGCCCTGCAGTGGTTTCCTAGGTAACCAGTACTCCTTTGCCAACAGACAGACTGGGTGCTGGGCGAGGGGACGCCAAGGGGAAGACACAGAGAAAGGCCCAGGGAGTGGCAGGCCTACCGAGCGAGGGTCAGACACAGAGGACAGAGGAGAGAGACAGGCACAGAGAGGAGGTGACACAGGCAGCGACACAGCAGGAAGAGATGGAGAAGGGTGGAAGGAGGGAGAAAGAAAATCCCATCTCTTCTGCTGCTGTTTTCACACACATACACACACACATGTGCATATACACATACACACACGCACACATAGGCATCTACACATACATATATACATGCTCACATACACATATATACTACATATACATGCATACACACACACTTATACGCCTACACACACATACACATATATACATGTATACTGCATACACATGCATACACATACACACACATATATGCCTACAAACACACACATACACACATACAAAAATGCACACAAACACCTAGAACCCTTTTCCCTTTGCAAGTAACGGGCGCTGGGCTTCCTGATGGTCCAGCTGGGGCAGTCAGTGGCATTTGGGAAATCTGTCAAAGCCGTATCTCAAAATCTATTTATTTATGGAGCTCCTAGATGGGGTGGAAGAGGAGCCTGGGAAGACAACCAGTCCTGTTCTCCATCTAAAAGCAGGGCCACTCCTAAACCAGCCTAACTGCTACACAAGGTTTGGTACTTGTAGGGGACTGTCCCCAGTGTCCCTCAGCAACAGGGAGAGTGAGAATGAGTGTATCCATGCATGTGTTCACACATCCTCTTAGGAATCTTTTTTGTTTCCAGGTCCACAAAACAACAGGAAAGTGGTAAAAATAACCACTATTTTTAAAGCATTTCCTCTGCACCAGGCACCATTTACAGGTATTGTCTCATTTCAGCCGCACAACAGTGACTGCTGTTGGCCCATTTCATGGATGGGGAAACTGAGCACAGGATGGTGAAGAGTGCTACCCAAGGGCTGACACCTCCCGTGGTCATTGACCCCCCAATTCAAGCCCAGGGTGCCTGCTCTCAGAGCCTCCGTGTCAAACCACTCAGCTCTTCAGCCCTCCCAGAATAATGGGTCCACCCCAGCCAGCCTGGAACCGACTGTGTGTCAGAGACTGTGCAGAGTTAGTTAATGCCGCCGTCTGGGTGTTCGAAGAAGTGAATCTAAAGTGAGATCTGAAGGTTGGGGAGGAATTAGTGGGAGAGCAGAAGTTGGGGTGGGAGGCTGGGGAAGGGTGGGGCACGCGAAGCAGAGTAAGAAATGACATGGAGGCCTCTTACAAAGCCTGGCTGTGGCAGGAGCGGCAGGTGCAGGAGGAATTGCACAGGTGGCCAAAGGCCAGGGGAGGTGGGGCTAAGCTGGAATACAGAGTTCAGCCTCTACCTGAGAACAGTGCCAAGCCACTGGAGGTTCTGTCTTCAGGAGAGGAATCGCAAGATCAGATTTGCCTCTCAGAAAGAACACGATGGCTTCAGCCAAGAGAACAGACTGAAGGAGGTAAGTCCAGCTGGAGAGATAAGGAATCTCATCGGAGTCTCCCGAGAATGGCAGATGAGGAAACCAAGGCACCAAGAGGAGAAGCCACTTGCCCAAGGTCACTCAGCTGGAAAGTTCTGAATCCCAGATTCAACGTAGAATTCCCCCAACTCCAGAGCCCAGCCCTTTGGCACCTCCACAGACCCTGCCCTCTGGGTGTTACTTGGCTCCTGGCCTCCAAGAATCTGTCAGACATTCTTATCAGGACTGGACTCCACTCCCAGCACTGAGAAAGAAAAGAAATGGAAGCACCCAGTCCGTCTCTTCTGGGTGTTTTCTACTTGGAAAGTCTAATTCTCTGTGTAGTGTCACTACCTGTGTCCCTAGAGACTCCACAAGCATCAGCTATTCTTTCCTATTTGAACATCCATCCTAAGACCCAAAGCCCTTAAAGCTCTAGGGGGCCATTTATGGTTCTCTAGCCCAACGTGGAAGAGACACTGTCGCCAGATTCCACACTCACCCTGTGAACTAATAGCAAATACTTAGAACAAGCCTTTGAGAGTCTCTATGAATGAGGACCCTGGATTCCATGGTAACAATGCCACCCGTTTGTGGAAGGACCTTTAATAGTTCTGGGGAACAGTGTAAAATATATCTGCCAAAGGTAACTGACAACAGAGGCCCTGGTTTGGGTTTACTGGATTGAGAACTGTCACAAAAACAACAGCATATATGAATTGCATACCTACTATCCAGGCACTTTACAGCCATTACTCTTTAATTCTCAAAACATCCCTATGAGGTATGGTTAGTATTCCCATTTTACAGATGAGGAATGTGAGGTTCATATAACTTAAGTGACCTGCCCATAGTAACCAAGTTATTAATCAATTCATTCAACACATATATTGAGCACCTACCATGTACTAGACACTCTGGAAGATACTGGAGTTATTCCATGGAACACCAACAAACAACTCCCCCCCCAAAAAAAAATGGTTCTCACTGAATTTATATTCTAGAGAAAACAGACATAAATTAAACAAATAAACATGTAAAACATAAATAAGCCTGATGACGGTAAGTAAGGGAAAGGAAAAAGAAAAAAATGAAAAGGTGAGACTGTATCAGTCAGAATCTGTTAGGTGATGCTATAGTAACAAACAACCCCCAAGTCTCAGTGGCTGGTCCACATGTCACTCACAATACATGTCAAATGCACCTACGGCGGGCGACACGTTCACTGAAGTCACAAAGGGACCCAAGCTGATGGAGGATTCACCTCAGTGTATGTTCCATCTCAGCATGATCTCCACGGCAAGGAGAAGAGGACACAGAACACCGCACACTGGCTCTTAAAGCTTCCACCGAGATGTGCTACATGTCACTTCTACACACATTTCACTGGCCAGAACAAGTCACATGGCTACCCCTACCTTCAAAATGGGTGCAGAAGAGCAATGCGGCTCTGTCCCAGGGAGATAAAGAAAGAGTGTTGTGACAGCCCTCGGGTGTCTCCCTCAGTGAAGGAGGGAGAGTAACTGAGGGCACTGCTTTGAGTAGAGAGCTCAGAGAAGGCCCTTAGGGTAGCAAATTGCAGGACTGGGCTATGAACTCTGAGCTTTCACAAACCCACCTGCTCAGTGGGCAAGGCTGCTACAATGGACCCTGGCACAAAAGACAGTTCCTGCCTCACAGGTACACAAGACCAAGACCTGCAGATTGAGCTGTGGAAGTCAGTGCGTTGTCAAGATCTAGTGCAGAGTGACAAGAGACCTGCAAACTCATCCTGACAAGCAGAGATGAGCAGTCACTGACTGCTTCTGCCTTTCATGGAAAATTCAAAGGGCTCACACCCGGTTCAGAAACTTTGCTTTTCCTTTCTCTAGTCCTCTCTACAGAAGAGCTGCAGTGTGGAAAACATAGCCAGGCTTCTAACTCTTCCATAGCAACAGAACTGTTAAATTAGGCAAAGAACATGAAAAGTGCTTAAAAAGGGGAAATGACACCTGAAAGTTAGAAACATGGGTAAAAGGCCACTTGGATGCCTGATGTTTTATCATCTTTATATCAAATGGCTGAACAAATGTGTCCTCTTTCATGTGACCAGAAGTAGTCTCAGTTGGTTGTGACCTGGACATGGTTGTAGTCTTGAATTCTGTTCTCTTGTCTCTAAAAGGTTCACACATCCCTTGCTTATGTGTCAATCCATCATCTTCTTCCCCTAAGATTTATCTGAATACCTCGCTGTCCTCACGGTCTGCATTGGATCAATTGGTCACTCCGGCTAGTGTTGCCCGGCTAGGGTCACTCCGGTTGTTTGCTAGATTTAGCAAACAAAAACACAGGACACCCAATTAAATTTCAATTTCAGATCAACAATGGATAATTTGTAGTATAAGTCCCATGCAGTATTTGGGACATACTATACTAAAAAGTTATCTGTTGTTTATCTGAAATTCAGATTTATCTGGGTGTCCTATATTTTATGTGGCAACCCAAGCTGCAACAGACTTGGGACAACAAAAACATCAGATAAGAAAAATAATCACTTAAGTGGGCATTTACTTCTATCCCTTGCTTCCTCCCTCACTCAAGTCCAGTCCTGTGTTCCTTCTCTTTGGTCCTCAGATACCCCGACCTCTTTCCAAACTGAAGGACCTTGCACAAGTCCTTCCGTCTGCTTGAAATTGTTCCTTCCCTCACTATTCAATGCTCAGGTTTCTCTGTCCTTTGAATATTGGCTTATATGCTTCCTCCTCAGAGAAGACTTCCCATCATTTCATATTCCTCACCCCCTCTCTCTCTCGGCTTCTTATTTCTTTGACAGCAGGAATCACAACTTGCAATGGTTTTATCATAGGGCCGGTTACTTGGTGTGGGGCTGCCTCTGATCCATGGATTGCAAGCTCTAGAGCGCAGCAGCTATGCCCAGGTATTCCTGTTTCTATCGCAGTACCTAGCACAGATCCCAACACATAGTAGGTGCAAACAAATGTGTTGAGTCAGTATAACTACTGGGCACCCCCAATCCAGCAGCGTCTTACCTGTCTCCAAAACTTCCTCCAAAGTGACCTCATCCCCACTTTCTCTCAAACCCAGACAGTCCATAAACCTGCCAAGTTCAAAGGCTTTGCTCATATCAAACACACTTAATAAACCTTCAAACTCACCAACCTTTAGATTACTTCCCTGAACAACAATAACAACCAAAAAGAAGTATTATGTAACTCTAGATGGGGGAATAATCATCAAAAATATTTCCTTGCCTAACATCATCCTGTTATTATTTTGACATCTGTGTAGGCTGCGGAATGATTCTTTTAACACTGTGTGTGAGGCATATTTATAACTCTGGCTGCGGCATGGAGCACACGCAAAGGCTTTGGAAGCCTATTCTAGTAGGTCTCGTGGTAGCCACATCAGGCCCCATGTAAAGGACCTGAAAAAAATCATCTCTGCTGTTTACGATGTTAAATGGAAACTAGCTTGCAAGTGGCAGGGTGAAAACCAAGCCCTGCTTTTTCTACATGCCAGTTCCTTTGGTCCCAGTGGACATAGGAACATTGGGACAAAAGTTCCCTCCCCCATAACAAGCACCTTGACTTCAAGGGGCTGACACCCGATTCCAGGTAATCACAGCTTCGGCTACCACCCACCGACAGCTTGTTCTGCCCAGCGCTGGTGCTAGGCTACTTCCTGGAATTATTTCTTCCAAGCCTGACCATCACCCCCTATGCTCAGTTCCACCCTCCTCACTTCTCAGATAAGGAAACTGAGGCCCAACAAGAGGTTAAAAAAATGCTGGCAGAGTCATTGTGCCTACCTCAGGAGGTTGGTGTGTGGATTATCTAAACTAACACGAGGGCCGTGCCTAGAATGGTTCCTGACACAGAGAAGGAATTCTAAAAGTGTGAGTGATGGTGATGATGATGATGGTGGTGGTGGTGATGGTGGTGGTGATGATGCTGATGATGGTGGTGATGATGATGATGGTGGTGGTGATGGTGGTGATGATGATGATGATGGTGGTGATGGTGATGATGGTGGTGATGGTGGTGGTGATGGTAGTGATGATGATGGTGATGGTGATGGTGGTGGTGATGGTGGTGGTGATGATGGTGGTGGTGGTGATGGTGGTGATGATGGTGATGGTGATGTGGTGATGATGGTGGTGGTGATGGTAGTGATGATGATGGTGATGGTGGTGATGGTGGTGGTGATGGTGGTGGTGATGATGATGGTGATGATAGTGATGGTGATGTGGTGATGATGGTGGTGGTGATGGTAGTGATGATGATGGTGATGATGGTGATGGTGATTGTGATGGTGGTGATGATGATGGTGATGATGGTGGTGATGATGGTGATGATTGTGATGATGATGGTGATGATGGTGGTGATGATGGTGATGGTGGTGATGGTGGTGGTGATGATGGTGATGATGATGGTGATGGTGGTGATGATGATGGTGATGATGATGGTGATGGTGGTGGTGATGATGGTGATGGTGGTGATGATGGTGATGATGATGGTGATGGTGGTGATGATGATGGTGATGATGGTGGTGATGATGGTGATGGTGGTGATGGTGGTGGTGATGATGGTGATGATGATGATGGTGGTGGTAGCAGCCAAACTGGGCAGAAGACTATTAAATTAACAATGATATATACTGATGGTCCCTGATTTTCAATGGTTCGATTTACAATTTTTCAAATTTATGACAGTGCGAAAGCAATACGCCTTCAGTAGAAACTATACTTTGAATTTTGGCCTTTTCCTGGGCTCGTGATATGTGGTTTGATACTCTCCCCTGATGCTGGACACATCAGCGAGCTCCCAGTGAGCCCCGCGACCAGCAGGGTAAACAACCGATACCCTGCAGTGTCCTGCATTGCCAGAGCTTTTTGGATTGTATTTTGTGTTTCACGTCCCATCATGTCTACAAAACGGCCATCTGCCTCTCCTGCTTCTGGTGAGAAGATGATGAAGGCAATTACTCTTGAAACGAAACTCAAAATAATTGCCCGACTGTAGGCTAACGTGTGTTTCTGAGCATATTTAAGGTGGGCTAGGCTGAGCTATGATGCTCAGCAGGTTGGGAGTATTAAATGCATTTCAACTTAATGATATTTTCAGCTTATAAGGGGCTTATCGGGTTGTAAGCCCATCATAAGCCCAGGAACATCTGTATAAATGTACACCTCCATCTGCGATCACTGAGACAATGAGAGTGGAGGATAAAAGGATCTGATTTGGAGACATCAGGGAAAGTTTCCCAAAGGAAGAGCTATTTGAGTGGATGTTTGAAGGACAAGTGAAAGCTAACGCAGGTTAGACGAGAGAGGGTAGTGAATCAGACAGAGAGCAGTATGTGCAAAGCCCCTTAGCAGGAGACAGCGTGGCAATTTCCAAGCACTGAGAGGAGCTCAGCATGACGGGAGGCAGAGGGTGAGTGATACAGGGTTGGAGGGACAGGCAGAGGCCATGGTGAAGACTTCTCACTAATCTGAACATTTGCCTGGAGGCAGGTCTAAACCCTCCCCATACAAGGCAAAGTCATTATTTGCCTTTTCATCATCTCCAGAGAAGTTTCACAAACCCCCTTAGCAAAATCCTACTGGTACCCTGAAAATAAGTCAAATTTGTCAGCTATTGCTAAAAGGAAGTTCTGATGGAAAGTTAAAGGTATTCTTCTTGATTCGCCAGTAAGAACTTCCATGGCTGTGTGTGTAGTCAAATGACTTACAAGGCTCCTTGGTTCCCAGAAATATCGGGGAGTTTAAAATAGAACAGTCAGCAATTTGCTGCCGAGGAAACTTCAGTGTTACACAAAAAGGCGGAAGGATAGGAAGGAGTAATATTCATTGAGGGCCAACCTTGCACCCAGCGCTGAGCTGGCAGTGGGCTCTGCAACAGGTATTTCTTATTTTGTCCTCACACCCACCCTGGAAGCTAAAGATGTTATTACCCCCACTCTTCCAGATAGCAACACGTAAGCTTCTGAGACGGTTTGCCTAAGGTCACTATTTAAAACAAAAGCTTGCACCTATAGCAATTCCTACTATTTTTGATCAGTGGTCAGGTGAGGAAGAAAGACAAAGCAATGGTTAAAGCAACGGTGAAGTCGCCAGGTTAGCTGACCGACCTTGCAGGTTTGCCTGGGACTATCCCCGTTTTAACACGGAAAGTCCCACATCCCAGGAAAGCCCATTGGCAAAGCACCATGGTTCTCGCCCTGCCTCCTGTGCCAAAGCATCCGGAAAAATCCTTGCAAGGCAGGGTCCTGGGCAAATTTCGGGTGAATAATATTACTGGGCACGGAAGCACCTTGTTGAATGGCAAGCTTGCTCATACTCCTGAACCCCTATAAACTTAAGTACAATCGGGTAAGAATAAAGGACTGTAAGCGCTGATGGCACATAGAATGCCCACATTTTTCAAACCCAAGGATGGAATCATTTATTCAGCCATCAAATGACTGTTGAACTTGGAGTAAAAGCCAGGCCTGGTTCTATATGTGAGAAACAGACAGCTATAATTTCTGTCCTTGTCGAAGTTATATTCTAACTGCCATAGGGATGACGTAACATTAAACTAACTTATACGTAAACAAAATAATTTCATGGATCGATATGGGCTGCAAAGAAGATAAAGGAGAGAGCGTGACGAGGGGTGACGGGGGCGGACTCCTCTGGCTGGGACTGTCATGGACAGCTTCTTGAGGAGGTGACATACGACCTGACAGGCGGACCGTGAAGCCTTGTCCAACATCTGGAGGCAGAGCTTTGTAGGCATAGAGAACAGCAAGTGCAAATGTGAAGTCACTGAGGCAGGAAGGTGCTTGGCAGGTTTAAGATCGATGAATAAATATGAGGCAGCCTGAGTGCAGTGACATAGGAAGGGATCGGTCAAGGTGAAGTCAGAGAGAAAGGTAATGGTGAGGAGTTCCGAGTTTAATCCAGGTGGATGGAAAACCTCTGGAGGAGCGCCATAATGGAATGACATAATCCCATTTACCTCTTAACAACGACCACTTGGAGTGTTACGTGGAGAATGGATTGTAAGATACGTAGCAGAGAGATCTACCTGCTGTTAGAGGCACTGGTATAGCTTAGGTGACAGGTGATGGAGACTTGGACCAGGGGGAAAGCCGTGGAGATGACAGGTAGTGACCAGGTGTAAACAACGTCATGGAGATGAGATGCCAGTGCCTGATGAAGAGTTGATGCAAGGAGTAGAGAGGGAAGGGAATCCGAAAGTATTTCTGAATATTCAATAGCTGTATCAACTTGACTAACTCAACTTCTCTGAGCCTCAACTTGCCCGGCCACGAATGAGAAGGACCAAACCCACACGGAGGGGTGCCCAGCACAGGACCTGGCCCGGGTAGCACTTAAAAAAACCAATCTGTTTTTCCATTAGCGTGTTGGAGGTTTGGCTGCCACTGGAAAAGAACATCATATGGTTAAAGACATTTAACTTCATCCAGGAAAACAGAAATGACTCTCCTGCAACTTGAAGCCATATGGATTTCTTGGTTCAGTGAACTCATCTGAATAGAGTTTTTACACCGTGTGTGTCAGTCAGTTGTATTTTTGCCATAGATTGGGTTCAAGACTCGATTATTTCAGTGCAATTGGCAGCCCTGAGGATTTAAGAGATGTGGTTGAGTCATTACTCATCATCCAGCGTGGGGTGAGGGAGGAATCTCTCCTGATAATGACTGTTTGTAGAGCTCTCCGGAGACAGAGCTCAACCAAAGGGCTCCTTGGCCTTATTTCTTTGCTCCCTCAGACATAATCTTCAATCATCTTTAGAGCCAAACAGTTTGGGTGACATGTTCACCAAGAGTTATTACAGAAAAACAATTTCATTTCCACAGTCTAGAAGTATATTCAGAAAAAAAAAAAAAGGGGGAGGAATACTCTAACTCACTAATAGAAGCATGAAGCCCTTCAGAGACTGGGTTCTAATTTGGAGCTTTATACAATATTGCTTGTTTCTTTTTTTCTTTTCTTCATTTGTTATTATTTAATGACTTGGGATTTCCAGCATCTCTAGGTAAGCTAGATTTACTTGCTTCTTCCTTGTGATGAGAAGTATTAAAAGTCTAAAAATGCTTTAAAAGCACAAAAACAGTATAGGGGCATGATTGAGAGTAAATTCAATTCTAAGTGGTCCTCCCTCTGGAAATAGGGACTAGCATCCAACAGTCACTTTTATTTGCTCACTTGTTTGTTTAAATCATGTGTCCTAGCATGATAACTGCTCATGCTACTAAAAGCACTAGCAGAAGAACAAAAAGAAAGCAGGTAGGTAAAATAAGGTGGGTAGTAAGAGACACTAGCATAGAGAGTAATCATATTTTCTGAACCCCAAACTTCAGTGTACCCAACAGTACTTAACAGGTATTTGATATGGACTCTGTTTTAAGCATTGTTTAGAAGCATCATTTCATGGGATCCTCACAAACACCCTTTGAGACAGGAATTATTAACTCCATTTTTCAGATGACAAAACTGAGACCCAAAGTCACACAGCTAAAGAGTGGTGAGAGAGAACTCTAGAGCACACTAAGTTATACTACTTCTTCATACAGAGATTATCTCATGGGAAAGACATGGCAAAATATTTCAGATTTCCCTGGTGCACCCTTCTGGATGAATCTTTAAGAGATAAGATGCCTCTTGAAAAGAATTAGAGCATGGAAGCAGGAAGACTGAAACCTAATCTATTACAGATTTGTTAAGATTAGGAAAAGACAGATGACATCTCTATGCTCCAGTTTCCCCATTTGGGCTCTACGATAATATTTACTGTATTTTTCATTATAGATGCAAAATATATTTATCATAGAAAATTATAAAACTATGGACAAGTACAAAAGGAAAAATATAAAATGTACCCATAATATCTCTACCCAGAGGTTAATTTTAACCTTTTGTTTTATATATATATATATATATATATATATATATATATATATATGTATGTATATATAGACACACATATATATACGTATATGTATGTGTGTGTATATATATATACATATATATATATCCATATCACAAGAAGGATCATATTATTGATATATATGTTGTAACCATGCTAACCATGCTTTTTATTTTATTAAATTTATTAGGGTGACATTGTTAATAAAATTATATAGGTTTCACATGTACAATTCTATAATACATCATCTGTATACTGCATTGTGTTCACCACCCAGAGTCAAATCTCCTTCCTTCAACCCATACTTGACCCCCATTACATGCTGTTTTAAAACTTAACAATTCGTCATGGATGTATTGACATAGGTATCTTTCCATGTCAAGTTACTCTACATCATCATGATACTGTGTTACGGTATTTCATTTATATAACATCCCCTTTTTTTCTTCGGCATTTAGTTTGATACCTCCCAGCTGATTTCCCCAGAATAAATTCTTAGAGGTAGTTTCTCCTTTTGAGAAGATGCATAACCTCTATCTTTGAAGACTTTCAGACACATGTGTAGAGACAAATGAGAAAAAATATTAAAGAAAACATATCAAGAGTGGGGGTCCAGGTGCTGTACCAAGACACAGAGAGGGAGGATCTGACCCCATGTCATTCGACACCCAGTCCGGACACTGCCAAGGTCAGAGCCAGCTGGCAGCGCAGGCTGAGGTGCGCGCAGGAGTGTAAAGTCAGGACATTTTGACTGCACTGGTCCCAGGAGGGAAAGCAGCAGGAAGAAGAGAGGACTCATTATCCCTTCGGAATTTTTCCTTTGTCTAATTTTCCCCTCTTGACAGGGAAGATTTAAGCTACGGATACAGAAGAAATTTGTGCTGTCAAGAACTGTTCTTGTTTTAGTTATAACACATGCAGCTGGTCCCACGATATCCTGCTTCTTCGCCACTAGGAACGGTTCACTGGGGACAACAGAAGAGAGGGCACATCTTTCTCCCCAGTGTATAAACAGCAAAGGCCAACTGGGGCGTGTCTCAGTGAATTCTCATTTCACACCTGGAGGAGGAGAGGTAAAGGAAGCGATGACCTACCCAGGGCTGACCACATGGCAAACACGGGGCTGGGCTCTCCACAGGCAATCATGAAATGAATCCTAGGTCATCTGGTTGACCTGCTTCTTTCTCAGACGGGGAAAGTGACATTTAAGAGATGTTTCTCAACCACCAGAAATGACACAGTTGTTAAGAAGCAGGGCCATCCTATGCTAACCTCTAACCCAAAGCAGTCTGGGATCATTCATCAATGTTGTTTTTCTCCCCTAAGCCACAAAACACTTCTATGACTCTAAGAGAGGTACCTGGAAAAATACCGAGAGAAAGCCTACAAACCCAACACACACACACACACACACACACACACACACACACACACACTCCTAACCAAATATTCCAATGGCTACTCAAGGCTTTGGATTTGCCAGTAATTCCTGGCTAGAGCCAGCTGAGCCTGGAACAAAAAACAGACTTCTTTTAAGGTTTGTTAGGCAAAATGGTTTCTAGGACTTGACGTGACCAAAGCCATCTTACAAAGCAAGTTGCTTTCAGTGACCACCAGTTCAGCCCAGGAGGGGTGGCCCATTTCACCTGAAAGGAGTGTTCTTGCATAAATAAGTAGGCTCATTAAGTTGTTGACTGCTTTGGAAATACCAGTCTTACAAAGCAATCCACTTTCCTGTTGCCACTAAGCTCTGCTTCTGTCTGCAAGTTCCCTTAATTAACCCTTTCATTCTAGAGTTGTCAGCCTTTCTTCAGTTTCTCAGCCCCGTCCTCCTAGTATTACCTCAGAAAGTTCCCCCAACAAGGTTCCTTTTCCTTTTGGAGACTCCAGCACCTCACACATTGGACCAGAAATGTTTGTTGAATGACTAAAGGGTTTAATGAGTTGAACGACAATCAATTAATCAATAATAGGAGAAACGAAATATTAAATGAATGAGTGCGTTTAATTGAATAATTATGTCTGAATGGTCTATTCAATGAAACCTACACATATTTGATCACTTAGATCTCACGAGCTCTAACCATTATGCCGTTTGCTTGAATTCCAGACTTTGTCTTATAATACAGCTTCATTTCTAGACTCCTAGTCCATGATATATTTTTTTTAATGCTGTGAAGTTTTCAATGGCTCCAAGAGCTTATTAGGAATGGCACACTTAGGAGATGCCAGCATGTGTCACATAAATGCTTGCCCTCCTTATCATGCTGATCAGAAGTTCTCCTGATCCCGTCTGATTCTGAGTTATGCAAAATGAAATAAAATCAAAGAAATCATGTGTTACTTCATCATCATCCTTTGAGATATGCCATTTCTCAAAACAACGGAGTTTGTGTGGGACAACAAATGAGAATGAGTTATTCAGCGTGCACATGTTGTACGCATTCTTCTTCCTCCTCTACGCGAAGCCTTCCGAATTCACCTCAAGAAATTCCCGGTGCGTGTCTGTGGTGGGGGGTGGCGGGTGGGGGCGAGGGGGCTCCCTGGGATGATGTCTTTCAGAACGCCTCAGAAGGCTCGGTGACAAGCTCAGCTAATCATAGGCAGCGATGCTGGATGAGGAGCCTTGGAGTGTGCCGGACGGGGTTTGAATCCCACCTGCAGACGGTGTAAAGCTGAATGAAAATGACCGAGTCTGTTCCCATGCCCCTCTACGTGAAGGGACATGAATAACTTCCACTTTACGGGGGGGTGGTAACGATCCAATGAAATGATGCACGTGAACACTCAACCTAAAGTCTGGGACATGGCAAGTGCTCAGTACGCTTTAGCGATTCTATTATTAAAGTATTAGTGGTTGTATTGAAGCCCATAGCACTGTGTGAGCCTCGCATGAGATAAAGAATGTAAATAATCTAGCAGAGATTCTGGTACTCGGGAGGTACTTGATATATGTTTATTTCTTGTCGCTTTTCCCAGATGGCCCTATTGGGGATTTTCTGTATTTATTCTTTTTCTGAAGGGCAGACCATTATGCAGTAAACATCCAGGCACCCTCCAGAAAGCTACTATCTGAAAGCTAATGCTCACACCCTGGGCGAGCAGACAGACAGCAAACTTCCTTCTGTTGCCTAAGAAAGTTTGTTTAAAATGAAAAATGGCAAATCTGCCACAGTCTGGGGCTGGATCTGTCCCAGCATTAGAAGCCACAGCTGGAGGCTCTGGCCGTGTCCCCAAAGGCTCCACAAAATCTTGCTGATTTTCCCCACGATGGGAGAGACGCTGTGGACTGACGGTCTGATGACGGAAGGGCCAGGCAGCCGCCTGGCCTGGTGGGGACTGAGCTGGTTCCTTCTTCCCACAGTGGGCAGAGGAGGCAAGAAAGGGTCTGTGAAAACTCTGCGGAAACTGCTAGTGCCAGTCTCAAAACACCGGCCCCGGAGGCATCAAATCAAGGCGCGGATGAAGAGTTCAGATTTGGGGCGATCCTCGTGGAACAAACTTGTAGCTTTCCTCAGTCTATCTTTCCAGAAAATACCAAACCAGACCCACTGGAGAGAGAAGCGCAGAGTAAATCATCGTCAACGTGAGCACTACTTGTTGGGTTTCCTTTCTGTGCCCAGCAGTGGCCAGAGAAGTACTGCAAGGGAACACGGGGTGCGAAGGGGAGACAGAGCAGGGGCTGGTCTAACCCAGAGGTTCCAGGAAGACATCCTGGAGGAAATACTGTTTCAACTGAAGCATGAAGATGGGCGGAAATTAGCCAGGCGAAATAGACATAGTGTGTTTCTGGCACAAGAAATAATATTATCAAAGACTTGGAGGTGAACGACAGACTGAAATGTCTGAGGAACAGAAAGGAGTTCCTGACGGCTGCCGGGGAAAGTGTGAGGGAGGACGGAAGTGAGAACAATTCAAAGCGGACCAGGGCCAGGTCATACAGCGTGTGGTGGGCTTAGGACAAGGAGTTTAAGTCTCCTTGTTAGAGGAACGGGGAGCCATGGAGGGCTGTAGGCAGAAGGAGGCTCAGTGAAATTCCCTTCCAGGAAGTGTGCCTTGGCTGCTTTGTGCGGAATATTCGTTCTCTCCATAACTCACTGTGTGATTATGGGTTATGCACGCCCTCTCTGAGCTCTGTTTTCTGGAAGATGAAAAAAAAGAAGTATTGATGCAAAATCATAGCGAGAATGCATCCTAGCATCCCCCAGGGCAGGCTCAGGAAACCCCGTGGCACGTAGCCCCCAAACCATCCAGAAACTCTGCTGGCTTGGAGTCTGGAGCCCATATCCAGAACGCCTCTCACACTTAGAGGCAGCTCAAACAATTTTTGTCAGCCCAGATAGGACCTGAATTTAAGCTCAGAAGACAGCCACAGCCACCCTCAATTAAGTCCCTTCTGGCTCAAATATACAAATATGCTGGGATGTTTTACATTCATCTTGGAACAAGTCTGTGTACAATACACAGCCACAGAGGAAAACTTGTCATCCCAGAAGAGAGAGGCTGGGGAGTAGATATCTGTCTTAGATCAGCTTCTTGGTGATGTCTGATTAATATGCTACTGCATTTGGAGAAAACGAATGGGCTTTGATGGTTATTTGGAGCCTGGGCCCCTCAATTCCACTGTGAGCGAGTTACGGATTTAAACAAACATTGACGTATAATAAATCTGTGCTCTGCACACTCTTTGGAAAGTCTGACTTAATAGTCCTGACCATCTTGAAATTTGGATTGAATTCATAACAGTGACATGGCCTGATTTACCAGGAAAGACAAGCTGCAGCAGCTGGGAAGATGGCAGAACCCTTCCTCTCCAGGCACCAAGTGGCCTCTCCCGTGGGGCAGCTGCACGAAAGCTCTCAGAGGTCACTCTCTACCCCATCATCAGGCTCTATTTTCTTCATGGGACTTATCTGGGTCTGAAATTATCTGGTTTGTGTCTTCGTTTACTGATTTATCACCTGTAGACACTCTGTAAGAGATTTACTGTTCACCGTTGTAATCCCAGCATTTGCAATGGAGCCAGGCAAATAGATGCTCAGTAAATATGTCTTGAGTGAATAAGTGAATGAACAGCCTTTTATGATGCATGTTTGTATCCATGGACCCTACTATTTAAACCAAGACATGGTGAGCAGTGTGGGCTTTGGAAGCAGAGTGCCAGCATTGAAATCCTTCCCCTGCTATTAACTGTGTGACCCTGAGCAGAACGACTTATCTGTCTGCACCTGTGAAATGGGTTAATAACACCCGCCTCATGCTAAATATTCAGTGTAAGACATATAAAGCGTAAGACACTTAAAACTGTACCTAGGAAGAACTCCAAGTTATTTTCATATTGACTACCAATCGTGGCTTGTATACATTTTAAACTTTAAATTATTCCTACGGATGATAACACACATGTTGAATCTCCGACAACTGTATGAGGTACGTACTCTTATTATCCCCACCTTACAGATCAGGAAACTGAGGCACAAGGAACTGGCACGAGGTAATGGGGTGGGGAATCACAGAGCAGGGATTCAAACAGGCCTCAGGGTTCCAGAATTGATGTGCTTACCTGCTCCATAAAATACTCACATGGCTTTCCAATTAAAAAGTGTAAGCATCAACATCGATATGAAGTTTTACATGACATTTTATGGTGGGAAAATGTGAACATACAAGAAGTGGAATACTATTTAAAAAAGGTTTTGACTGATCACTCATCTACCACCGTGACCACCTTGGGAGCCACCAGCGTGTCACTCTCCACATGCTTGGAAATTGCAGCGGTTTATCGAACCCCCCAAACTACATACCCAGGTCCCTGCTCACCTCTGGGCCTTTATACACACTGTCACCTCTGCCTGGAATCGCCTGTCATATGTGCTCACCTTCCGGTCTCACCCCCACAGCTTCTTAGGACACCTTCCCTTGAAGTCCTCTTTGCACTGAAACCATAGACTTCCTTACTAGTCTTTCGTTCAGGGCCCCTCATCTCTAAGGTCTACAGCCATTTCATTCACCCCCATATTTCCAGCACCTACCTCAGTACTGGCACTTAGTAGGCACTCAGAAAACACTTGCCTTGCTGAAGTTATCAATTTATGCCTGAGAAAACCAAGGTTCAGAGAGGCTCAGTAACTTGCCCAAAGTCAGACAGCCCGTAAACAGCAGGGCTGGGATTCAAACCCGTGTCTTTCTGGATCCAAGTTCTTCCTGCTGCACAGATACCCACCATGTGGATTTAACAGCTGCCAAGTGCCATGTGGATTTGACAGCTGCCTGTCAAAAACTGGGGGACTAAATTAGACTTCTTCGAGGACCCCTTCCCTCAGTGGGATTTTCAGATTCCACCTTGTGAGACAGATCACAGGTTGAGCATGTGAAATCCCATGAGTCAGTTTCCAAGCAAAGTCTAAACAGGGCCCTCTCCTTTAATTCGAGGACTATAAGCAGACATTTCTTTGGCCAGGATAAGTTCTGGAGCGTGATACAAAAAGAAAAAATGTTTTATAGTCAGGAGTGGACAAGCTGAGAAAACAAATAAGGACAGGGGCAGGTTCAGCGCAGAGACGCAGGGAAGCAAGCCATGTGCCACTGGACCCAAAGGGACAGAGGTTGGTTCTCCTTGGAGCAATGCCAAGGGGGCTTCCTGCAGGACAGGAAGTGGGGGCTGGGCCTCGAAGGATCAGTCAGCAAAAGTTCAACAAGCCTAAGTCATTAAGGCATTCTTGGCAGAGAGAAGAGCAAACGTCCTGATGTGTAACACGCAAGGCTCTGGACGACGGAACATGGGTTCGGTTCAAAGAGGGACACGGTGTTAAAGGATGCTGTTTGTACAGTGAGTCCAGCCTGTGGAATGCTAAGGAGTCTGGACTTGGTGCTACAGGAAGAGACATATCAACATTGGGTGCTCAGAGAAACAGAAGCACCTGAAAGTCCAATTCAGAAATCAGAGATCAAGCACAAAAGCCCCCAAGATAAGGAATGGATCGCTGTTTAGCAAGTCCATTTCTCTTTCCTCCTGGGTGCATAGCTCGGCAACATCTCCCAGGCTCCTTGCAGTTAGATGTGACCATGTGACTCCATTCTGGCCAACAGAATATGGATGGAACTAACGTATCCACTTCCAGGTCAAGCCTGTTAAAACCTCCCATGGATTCCCTACTCCTGTGCCTACCCCACTCCCCACCACTTGCAGGCTGGACACTGGTACCCCGGACAACCTTGAAAGCCATGTGATGCTGGTGGAACTTCCTCCATCATCCTGGGTCCTGGAGTGACTGCACAGAGCAGAGCCTTCCACCCCTACGTCTAGCCCCCCAACTGCTCTCCAGGAATACAGAATTGGAATTAATGTGAATACAAAATCAATTTCTGACCTGGTAAGCCCCTGAGATTCTAGGGTTTCTCTGTTCTGGAAGCTGCTGGCATTACCTTTAATACACACCGTGCGTTAGTTAGTTCATTCCACAAATATGCTCTGAGCATCAACTAGGTGCCAGGCATGCTTCTAGGCCTGTGTGAGAGAGTGATCCTCTAGCTTATACGACTTTAGTGGGAGGAGACAGATTGTAAACAAGCAAAGAAGATCATTTTCGACCATGATGAGAGATGGAAAGGAACTAAAACAAGATGATGTAACTAGAGAGTAGGGAGAAAGACACCTACCCTGAAAAAGGCAATCGTTTCCTGCCTCCTTTTTCCCGAGACACGAAACTCCATTTCAGTACCCATAAGCATTCTGCACCCGAGAGGACCAGGGAACTATCGAAAAGGGGCCCCTCTTGAAACCCCCGTCATCGAGAAGTTGGACATCCAACTCACAGAAGCCAGAGGATCTTGGCTCAGGAAGACTTTGATGAGAGCAACAGGTATCCGTCCAGAGCCTGGTCACGCGCTCCCAAATCGTGTCTGTGTGTAGGGTGTAGGGAGTTTGGCTCAGCTATATTTTTTCCTATAAATTGCTATCGTATTTCCGTTAAATACAGTCAGAGCAAGTCTACCATTTCATTAATCCTCCAGATCAGCCCCCAAAGGAACAAATTCGGTCAATGAGCAGAAAGCAATCACAAGCACAGTATGAAAACTTTGCTGAGTAGCAGGTAGGAAGCCCCTTGCAGACGCTGGTCAACACAAACACACAGTTGGGGCGGGGGGTAGGGGGTGGGGAACTGGCCCAAGACTCCCGGTGTTCCTGACAGCCTGTGTTCAAACTGTGCGCTGCAGACCTTCTAACCAGGAGATCATGGAAGAGCTTGGCAGTAACACCAGTTATTATCATACAGAAATGCTTCTCTATGTGTCAGTAATAGCTACGACCCTGAGAACTCGAAATAGCCATCTAATTATCCAGATGCAACACTCCCTCCCTCCAAGTGCCCTAGACCTCCTCACAATCCAGAAATCAAGCTGGGCACTTGGTAAGGGGGAGAGGAGATGCTCTAGGACTTTGACATTGGACGGTGTCCATGCCATGACATGTAGCAGATATTCTTGATGTTACCCCTGGACCTATACTGGAATTCCCAGGGAGTTTGTTAAAATTTTAGATTCTTGAATTCCAGCAAACACAGACTACTAAATTGGAATCCATGGAGGTGAAGCCGAGAAATTGGTATTTTTATCAAGTTTCCTCGACAAGCCTCATGCACTCTTAAGTTTGCGAACTGCGAGGCTAGGTATTGCTTTGACATTTTGCTGAAACGAGGAGAAACTGGTTTGTGCATTCTTTTGATCTGATCAGTGGTTTTGAAACTTGATCAGAGCCTCAGAAACCTTCCTTAAAATAAACTCCACATCAGGCTTTCCAAACACAAAGCATATCAGACTAGAGCTTCATACAGTCCCTTGTTTACAAGCCTGAGCCTCAGGATGGCTGGTAAGGATGGAGTGTGTATTACATAAGCCATAGCTGGCACTGCCTGGCTCCAACAGGAAAGAGAACAGCCAAAGAGAGAGCAGGACCTGACACTGGACGTGGGGAAGGAGCCAGGCAAGTCACAACACCTGATAATGGCCAAGTCCAGAGTGGAACGAAAGGCAGGAGTCCTAAATCTGGAGCCGCCCAAGGCACAAAGGGAGATCAGGTGTGGGACAGAGAGTGGCAAAGCGATCGTGTTGGCCAGAGAAGTAGGTTCCATTTGGCTCGGGTGGAGATGGTGATGAAAGGGAACTTCGGGGGGTGGGGGGACCTGTGCTACTTTGGGGACGGTTACGCTGCTCTGATAAAGTACCATCACCAAGACAGCATACCTGGCTGTGAGCTATTAGGAGGAAAAGATGTGTGCTTTGTTCAGTGTTGTATCCTGGGTACCTCACCTAGTACTTGCATAGAGTCTGCCTTCAACAACGCAGTATTTATTGGATGGATGGATGGATGGACGGATGAATGGATGGACGGATGGATGAAGGGCTTTGTATCTGCCACAGAACGCATTACTTGCCTCTGAAGCAGAGGCACACATTTCCGGGGTCTCTGGGGTGAGAGCCAGGATCCCATGCTTGCTCCCCACTCCAAGTTCCAGAAAATCCAGGCTGGCTCTAGAAAGGGGGCCTGTGAAGCTCAGTAGGGCAGCTTAAGACGAGCACTGTTTGCTTATGACTCTTAAAATCTTACACGAATTACTCACCTGCACCAAAAATCTACCTCTAAAAGTCCTCAGACCTTAGCATGATAGGAAGAAAGGGAGCTTTTTTTACTGAGTGACTCTTTAACATTTTTAATTCAAAAATGCTGCTGGGATGTTTTATGCAGCAGACACTGCGTAAGGCCTTGATGTTAGAGCAGGAGGAAAATTAGGCCAGTTCCCTCTCTCTTGAAGTTTATATTCCAATGAGGGAGTCAGGCCATAAACATGAAAACGTGCAAATGAATGAGATCATGTAGAATGTGATCAATACTTTAAAAAAATTCAAATAGAGAGATGCGAAAGAAAGATACTGGTAGGTCAGGAAGCTTTTTAGAAAAGGCAACCATTTGTACAAGTGGCATTGGAGCTGAAATCTGAATGACAAGAAGATGGTTATCAAACAGGAGAGAGAACAGCATACCAGGTGGTGGTAAGTATGGACCATGTTGTATTAAAAAAAAAATTTTTAATGCATGTATTCTGTTGTTTGAGCATGGAGAAGGTTGGGAGGATATATAATACAATCCTAGGAGGTGGTATTTGAAGGAGGATAAATATTATTATCTTTATATATTGTTGCATTGTTTCACATGTTTCAGCAATCATGTGTAATTTTTGTAATAAAATAATCTAATAAAGTGAATTTTGAAGGTGAAAAAAAAAAAGAAGTGCAAAGGTCCTGCGGTGGGGACAAGCATCACGTTTGAGGACTAGAAGGAGGCGAGATTGGACCTGAGTAGTAAAGGCAGGGGAAGAAGAAAGAGAGGCAAAGACCAAATCAAGTAGAACTTGCCAAGCACAGTGAGGAGTTTGCAGGTGGATGATTTGATGATGATCTGATGTGTTTTTTGAAGGACAATCCTGGCTGCTGTGTGGAGAACAGACTGTCAAGGAAGCAAGACTTAGGGAATCCTGGTAGGAGGCTATGGCAAGTCACCAGCAGAGAGATGATGGTGGCTTGGGCCAATATGGTGCCAAGAAGCAAAGATTCAGGACACATTAAGTAGGTGGACTTGACAGGACTCCCAGAATCAGGCAGACCAACAACCAATGGGGAGGATGAGGAATGGCTTTATCGTCCCCATTTTTCAGATAAGGAAACTGAGCTGCGGGTCACATGGCTGGAAACGGTCAGAGCCAGGATCGGAAGCCAGTGTTTGGTGGGGCTCCAGAGCCCCCAAATTCTTTCCATTCTGCCTTCGCGTTGTGGAGCGTTTGTTCTCACAGCCATCGCCAAGGAACAGGTGTGTGGGGTTTGTGTGTTTCCCTGTATGCCAACTGCTCCTCATTTGGGGAGGAAAAATGAACCTCGCACTAGTTAATGCCATGCTGCTTATTGATTTAGGCAAATGCTTGGCAGCTCCAATTCATCTTCCAAAGGGTAATGTAATAAGGGCCTGAATTATACTGTTGCTTTCTCTGGGCTCTGAATATGCCACCTTCGTTAGTCTCACCATCTCCTCTATGAGCTATGAAAATAAACAAACCCATGGCATTGACACATCATCCAGGCATGTCTTTCTCCAAACAATGAGGCTGGGAGTGGGAGTGTGGAGAGAGCTGGAGGTGCAGGCTTTTGAGCAGCTATCTGACCCTGCACAATCATTTCGCCGCTCTGAACCTTCAGGTCCTCACCTAAAAAAAATGGGGTGATTTCCCTGTCTTGTCAATCTCAGAAAGTTCAAGTAGAATCACAGAAGACACTGCGTCTCAAAAATCATTTGTGAACTGAAACACGTGACATCATGGTTAATATTATGAATTTTTTAGTGTTAAATAAGGGAATGAGGCAGAGAGAGCCACTGAGTCATTTGATAGATATTGAGCTTCTTCCACGTGCCAGACGCTAATAATTCAGTGGTAGGTAAAATGGACATGACATGTGGTCTCTGCTCCGTGCTGTTTCTAGTCCAGGAGGGGACAGAAGTAACCAACGATCACATCAGCAAACATGTAATTTCACATTGTTAGTACTTGTGTTTAAAGGAACATGTAGGGTGATGGTGAAGCTGGGAGAAGGCGTCCCAGGGAAAGTGATGGAGCCGCACTCTGAAGGATGTGTGTGGATTAACTATCAGATGGGCAACTGTGGGCATGAGGAGGCATGCCAGTGCGTAGGAACGGCACGTGCAAAGGCCCTGGTGTGGCGCCCTTTGGAGGACCGTGAAAAATGCCAGGGTCATTGGAACAGAGTGAACAAGAGTAAGGACACGTTCATGATGAGGCTGGAGTTGGGGGCAGGGGCTTGTGGGCTGCACGGTCACCCCAGCTGCTCTGAAGGAAAGCGAGAGAATGGAGAAAAGAAGGCAAACTAGGGAAGGATTAAACAGACCAAGGTGTTGTTACCTTGTGAACGTTTTGATAGGGGATTATAACGGGTACTACAGGAGCACGGGGTTTAGAGAAGCGGTCTGTAAACCTGCTGGTAGTGTCGTGGGGGAAGAAAGAGGAGAAAGCTGCTGAGAGAGGCTGACACCTGAGTTCTTGATTTGAGGTTATTTGGGAGCTCGAGAGAGAGTTGAGACAGGAGAGGTCACTCAGGTAGAAGGAACCACGTGGGCAAAATTCAGCACAGCATGATGCATTCAGGGACCTCCAAACAGGGCAATAGGCTGAGGCTCGAGGGTGCAGCAAGGAAAGAGACGGGTGAAGTAGCAGAGCCCATGTTTTGAATGATACTTGATGCTTATGGAGAACTCTACACGAGCAAGACCAGTTTGGGGGAATGTTTATACATTTGAAAGGGGGCAGTGAAAAAAATCAGCTATATAGAGGGTGCCCAACAAATGTATACGCATTTTAAGAAAGAAAAAGACTATTAAAATTGTAACACTCAATATATACCGATGACAAAAGGTGAATACAAGTCATGTGTCTACATTTTTGTGGCACCCCCGGTATATGCCTACAAAGCTCTAGGCTCAACCCCGGGAAAGACTGGAAGTAGAAAGACAAGTTAGGAGGCTCCTTGTGGAGTTCAGGCATGAGATGGGGCTGGCACGACGGTGACAACAGTGTGTGGACGGGAGGCGATGCTGGCAGGCCAGGACCTCTGCCCACTCTCCTCTAAGAAGAGTTTTCTCACACAGACGCCTGCACAGAATCTCAGCCTTCGAGGCTCTCTTAGCTAAACTTGCATCGTCTCTTGCTGATGCACCCCGCCCCCCATCTTGGTCAAATGCTGTGCAAAACCAACACTGCTGATGAGTATTATGTAACAGTCTTGTTTCTACTCTATGAGAACTAAGGGAGAAAAAATGCTGCCTGACAAGTAATTTTGCATGTAAAAAACGACCTGCCAGAGGCTTGGGGGAAATGTACCTGTAGCTCCTCCACATAATGGCACATACACCTGCCTGCCTGCCGACTGCTCTGCCTTCGGACGCCCCGGAAGCAGAACGTGGTTACACAAGAGACACAAGAACGCCCTTCCCCCTTTCAGGACCTGGGACCAACATTTTAAAGTTTAACGGGTGTGTGTGTGTGTGTGTGTGTGTGCGTGTGAGAGAGACAGAGAGAGAGAGAACTGTGTTTCATTGTTCCCTGCTTTTCTTTTCCTTATAAAATAGCACTGAGGAAAATGCTTGATTTCTCAACTGCAAGGGGAGGATAATAATAGTGGCTGGTGAGGAAAAAAATGAAATAATGCATATAAATAGGGTCTTACGTGATACTTGGCACATAGTAGGCATTCATTAAAGGGATTTTTGAACTGCTTTATAGTGAGTGCTTACTTTGTCGCCAGGCTCTGTGCTAACTGCTTTCCAGGCACTTCATCATTTAATACTGAAGTTCTGTCCGTGGTTCTGAATTGTCTTTGGCAGCTGGGGGCTTTTCTCTCCTATTTTCAGGAAGCTCATTATGCGAAACCATCCACCACCTCCCAGGAACTTCTAACCATATGACTTTCAGAAGACATAATTTTAAGTCTCTTTGAAAATCAACTTTCCTGAGTATAATTTATATACAATTAAATGCACCCATTTTAATTGTGTATTTTGATGGCTTTGACAAATTTATACACCAGTTTTAACCATCAACACTCAGATACAGAACATTTCCATCATCCTCAAAAGTCCCCTTAGGTCCGATCTTAATAAATGTCCCACTGCAGCCACAGAAAAAACATCTATTTCCCTTCAGTCACTGCAGATTTTATTTGTCAGTTCTAGACTTCATGTAAATGGAATTACATGCTATGTACTCATTTATATCTGCCTTCTTTCTCTCACCATAATTTCTTCAGAATTCATACGTACTAATGCACATATCAGTCGTTTCTTCATTTCTATCATTAAGTAACATTCCATGAGTAGTTTACTCATTCACCTATACAGACAGACTTGGGAGCTGTTTCCAATTTACAGCGATTATGAATAAAGCTGTTAGGGACGTTCGTGTACAAGTCTTTGCATGGACATGTTTACATGTCTTTTAAATACCTAGGAGTGTAATTGGTGAGTCATATGATAAGCATAGATTTAACTTTAAAAAAAAAAAAAAACTGCCGGCATCGGCTGACTGTTGACTACTCTAGGATAACCTCAGGTGGGGTGACAGGGTACCCCAAGTCTGTCTGTTTCACGTCTCTCATCGTCCAGCGGGTAGTCTGGGCAATGGTGGAAGTGGAAGAGAGTAAGATGAAACACACAAGAGCTCTTCAGCTCATAGTCCCTTCTACTATATTCGATTGGTCAGTAGAAAATCACAGGCCAGACCAAATTCAAGAGGTGAGAAACCAGTTTCACCTCTTTGGTGATAGAAACTGTAGTCATGTGGCAAAGAGTGTTCATAGAGGGAGGACTGGAGAATTGGGTCTCTTGTGATAATGTCCCACACGAAACCATCTCTAAGTGGACCAAAAAGATACACTTAAATCACTTCCTGCCCTCCTAGCTCACTAATTCTGGACGGAGGCTAAATATCTTTGGTTCAATTTCCCTCCTCCCAGAAGAAAGAACATCCCAAATGACCTGACTTCTGTAAGACATGAGTCAGCATCACTGGTCGTGAGCAAGTCTAGCAGGGCCAGGAGACGAAACAGCAGCTGTGAAGTTGGGTCATTTGTAAGAACGGGCTGACTGCCCCTGCCCCCACCGACTCCATTCCTCTGTGTTCCCCTCTCTCCTTCTAAATGGGCTCCATCCCAAGGAGCTAAACAGATTAGTTCCCTGCAAAGGAGAGGTGAAGACTTTGGCCTTAGCTAGTGTATCTTAATAAGCCGCCTTCACTTTATCAACCATGGTCGGAGCCACCTTGGATTTGGATCCTGAACAGTGGAGGTGGGTTGGAGCAGGTTGATTAGACCTGCCCGGTTATGGGCACCTACCAGGCAGCCTGACAGCCACCCTGACCATACTTGTGGGTTTCCCCATCTACAGACATAACGGTGGACTCCCGGGGGTCTATACAATGAAAGAGCAGCACCCCATGCCTGAGTCAGGGTATCTGAATGTGAGGGGGCCCCGGGTCCAATGTGGTCAGAATCCTTCCTTCAAATTTTGGAATTGAGATAGTCACTCCTTTCTGGTGGCTGGCTATGTAATAGTTTGGGAAGTGTGTGTTGGCAGATTCTGCCCACTATGAGGACCACAAAAGCAGAGAAAGAAAGGTTTCAGAAAAAGAACACAATACAACATAGAGCAGTGAAGGAAATCTAAATGGCTTCCATATCCCTCATTTGGGTGACTTCTTATAGTGGAACTTTGTTGTTTTCACTTCCAGTATTCATTCCTCCTCATTCAGGGACTATTACTTTGAATTCCCTTTGAAGAAACATCTCTCATCCCACTCTCAGTCCAGGTCGTTTGCATAAGAACTGATCACACCCCAGTGCCAATGGAGACATGACACCCAAGCTTGGCCAAATAAGAGCATGACATCCCTCTGGCAACCATGATAATTTCAGGGATGGTAATATGACTCAAGTGGAGCCAGTAATCTCAGAATTGAGGCAGATGAGACTACAGAAAGCAGCAGCCTCTCTCTTGCACTGGGCTTGAAGCTCTGTGGTATGAGCCAGCAATTGCTGGCCACCGTCTTGCCAGAATAGGATACAGCCTGCCTGCAAATAGAGCCAACATGACCGAAGGCAGGAGTGAGAGATGGAAACTTAAGTCCCAGTGACAGAGCATGGCTTTAGTTCCCTGATCCAGCTGTGACCGAAGCAAACTTTCAAGGAACTTTTTAGTTGCAAGCTAATAAGCATTTTTTTTGTCTTAAAAAGTATGAGTTGGGTTTTCTGTTTCTTACAACCAAAGGTCATAACTATGTCTTCCCTGAAACCAAGTTACATTCCTGTCCAAGAGAAATCCCTATAGAATTCTAGTGAATCCCTCTTTTCTACCTATAAAGCTCAAGTAGTTTCTCTTACTGACAATCAAGAGTCACGATTCAGGTCTTTCCACTTGTTCCCATGTGAGGATGAAAAGCGAGGGGATGAAGGCACGCTAATGTTTCCTCTGTACCATGCGCTATGCTAGGCATTGTACCGTCAGTTCTGCTATAACACAACCTATACCTTCGTAAAACGCACGGCACTGTGCAAACCTGTGTGAGAAAAACCACAGAGCGGATGTGCAAATGGGGGCACAATACTCAAAATCTCTATCAAGGGCACATTTGAAAAAAACAAACACAGGAAGCTCCATGGCTCAGTTTAGCTGAGAGCAATTTTCTTCATTCCACTACTGTTTGTTCCTGATGAAATTGCACATCAGCAAATGTGAAATTCACATTATGGTCGAATTATTTCCTAATATATTGATCTCATTGGAACAAATTCATGTTTCCAGGACAATTGTTATCACAGAACTATCTCATGTGAACCTAACCTTAACCTTCTCACACAGATAGTATTTCTCCCTTTTTAAAAGTGAAGACATGGAGGTTCAGAGACCCAGGGAGTGGTCAAGGTAAGATTCAAACCCAGACTCCAGTGTCCCCATGCTTTCCACACTGGCATGCTTCCTCTGAACACCAGTGTTGCCTGTGATACACGTATAAGTTGCCATGGAGCTTCCTATTTGCAGTCAATTACTCCATCCCAACCAACCCCAGGCAACCACTGGTCTAATCTTCTATCACAATAGCTTTACCTCCTTAGAATCTCATATAATAAAATCATACAATATATGCCTGGCTTCTTTCATGCAACATAACACTTTTGAGATTCAACCATGTTTTGCATGTATCAATATTCATTCTTTTTTCTTGCTGAGAATTATTCCATTGTGTGGATATACCACAGCTTGTTAATTCATTCTCCTATTGATGAACATGTGGGTTTTTTCCATGAATAAAGCTTCTGTGAATATTGGTGCAGATGTGTGTCAATATCATTTTAATTTTTAATTCTCTTGGATAAATACCCAGGAGTGGAAATTCTGAGTTGTATGCTAAGTGTATGTTTCACTTTATACGAAACAAAAGGCAGACTTTATAACAACCTCTTTTGAGTACTTGTATCTAGCTGAATTCCTGGAATTTTTGTTACATAACCCCAACAATACCATTAACTGTTGAAGCAAGTTTGACATGGGTTTCACTGCTACTGCTTATAACTGAAAGAATACTGATGGAATCCATCTTCCAGGTAATAACGTCCGTAAGTGTTGGCTAGTTTCCAAAGAAAGCTAGGAATTCTTTATGCAACACTTGACAATAAATAGTATCACTCAGTATTGAGAACAGAAGTCCTAAGGATACCTAAATGTTTTGCTGTTCGATAGATGAGTCATAGCCCCCAAAGACTTGGGCACAGAGGTTGAGGTAGAGAGGGGGAGTCTCTTCAAGTGTCACCCAGACCACGAGACACAGGTAGTTATTACGGTACCTTGGAGTCAAAGCCAAGGGCTGTCAAACCTTAAATTTAAAGTTTTGACTCTGACCCAGGAGGGGAACTGATTTCCTCTTTCCTTGTCCAAAAAGTCTCTGAACTTCACATTCTTCTCCTACAAAATGGAGCTAACACTAATTATCATAGCTAATTGGAAGTTTTCCATGTGTCGGGTGCTTTGTGGGCATTAGACAGGTAGTTATGTAAATAATCCTATGAGAAGACACCCATTACTCCTATTCACAGGTAGGGACATTAAGACTTAACGACGTTAAGAACTGACACACAGTGAATATACAATGGCGTAGTCACTGTGGAAAACAGCAGAGAGGTTCCTCAAAAATCTTAAAAATAGAATTACTGTATGATCCAGCAACCCCACTTCTAGGTATTATACCCGAAAAAAAAAAAAATGAAATCAGGATCTCAGAGACATATCTGCTCTCCCACGTCGACTGCAGCACAATTCGCAACAGGCAAGATATGCAAACGACCGAAGTGTCCATTGACAGATGCATGGATAAAGAAAATGTGGTATCTACCTCCAATGGAATATTATTCCGCCTTAAAAAAAGAAGGCAATCCTGCCATGTGTGACAACATGGACGAACCTGGAGGGCATGATGCTGAGTGAAATAAGTCAGTCACAGAGAAAAAAAAAAAGAACTGACCCACAGTCAGGAAGAAGGAGGTCGGGGTGTCACCTGTGTCTGTCTGACTCCCAAGAAGGCACTGAACCACCACGTTCTACTGGTCAGTCAATGCACGCTGAGTGCCTATTTGAGTGGGACTCCATGTTGGTGGTTCTCACCCGGGCCCACACACGAGACTCCTCTGGGGTTAAGCTCAGGCCACACCCCTCAACAATCAAGTCAGAATCTCTGGAGATGGGACCAAGCTGTCCCTATTTTCTGAAGCTTCCCCCGGGGTTCCAGGGCATAGCCAAATGTGAGGACGAGTGGTCAGGGCCGTGGTTTTCCAACCTGAGCACAGGATCCCACAGAGGGCTCGTTAAAAACAAGACTGCTCGCCCCACGCCCAGAGTCTCGGATTCAGTAGGTGCGAGCCATGTCCTGAATTCCCATTTCTAACAATTACAAGTGAGGGGACCCAATTTTAAATATCATTCATCTCAGAAAATTTAGAAAGAAGCATTGGCCCTTGCCATTATAATTTTCCCTAATAAACAGGCAATTGCAATACAGTGCTACAGGTATTATGACAAATAAAATATGGGGTACCTAGAAACTTAGAGAAGCGGGATATCACATATACTTAGAGGTTCAAAGAACATTCCAAGAGGAGATGACGCTGTGCTGAGTTTTAAAGAATCCTCTTCAAAGACTGGGATCGACCCCACAGTGACACTGAGCATTAGTGAGACGGGCAGTGAAGCCCCAGCAAGGGCCTGGCTCGTAGTTACTATTCAATAAAAGCCCGTCCAGGTCAAGTCCCACAGGATCCCACAGTCTGGCACCCAGACGTCCGTCCCCCAGTATCTGCCTCCTTCATTGGCATTTGACAGAAGGTGCCTGGCGGTGAGATTCCAGCTCCACACCCGCCCCTTCCAGTCAAGCAGAGACCTCACCCTACTGATAAATGCTAACCAGGTGGACAGCAGCACCTCAGGAGCCTGCACATTCAGCCAAGCAGGAACCGTCTGAGGCTCCTGTGTCGCAGGCATTGTTCAAGACGCGTCATGTGCAAGCCTTGCCAGGATGGGTATCATCACTCCCGGGGTTAGAATGGAGGACACTGAGGCGCAGAGAGCTGAACTAACTTGCCTGTGGTCACGCAGCCCCTAAGTGGCAAAGGTGAGCTTTGAACCCAGGTCTGTCTCTTGCCAACCTTCTCCTCCTATCACACTGCATTGCGTTTTGTAGGCAATCCTTCCTGACTTGTTCCAGTCCCAGCACCGGTGGGAGTAGGGAATCCAACCCTTGGATATTTATCTGTGGGACTGGCTCCTCTTCAGTGCCAAATGGGCAAGGATGCCAAAAGGAATGCTGACTGAACCAGCCAAAATCTGCCTCTGTGCCCACCCCCAGGAAACTTGGGCCAGCGTGGCTGTCCAGCACCTGGGTGCTGGCTGCCAACGGCAAGCAAGGGAATGCCAGGCTGGAGATGGTCCAGAAGGAGCAACGACAGCTCCTCTGTTGCAAAACAGGTGTTCTGGAGTGGCCTGTCCCTGCAGCCGCCAGTCAGAGGCCATGGAAACGCGTCCTCTGTCCACAGAGCACAGGCTCTCAAATCCAGGCTCAATTCCTGCATGTGCTGGGGCTACTTGTTACTCCTTCTGAGCTTCCGTTTCTATCTGTAAAATGGAGAGAAGCAATCCACCAAATGTTGGCACTAACTGGTATGGGAAGTGGAGAGTGTTCGCCCAGTTCCTGGCACATAGCAGATGCCCTGTCCCGGCTACTCCCTTCTCTTCTTCGCCTCTCTCCCTGAATTTTAGGTGGTAAATCATATTCCATGGTGTATTTTTATTTTCTCCCCTTCTCACATGCTCTCCACTCTATAGTGGGTTGGGCAGCATCTCCCCAAAAGACTGCCCAACACCCTACTCCCCAGATCTGGCC
Source organism: Rhinolophus ferrumequinum (assembly GCF_004115265.2). Taxonomy (NCBI): domain Eukaryota; kingdom Metazoa; phylum Chordata; class Mammalia; order Chiroptera; family Rhinolophidae; genus Rhinolophus; species Rhinolophus ferrumequinum. Next base: position 11,950,691 of record NW_022680357.1, on the reverse strand, counting down.
TCATTTAGGAAGAGTCTTTGCAGATGTGACCAAGTTCAGGACCTCAAGATGACATCATCCTGGAAACTCAGATGGGCCCTACATTCAGTGACACGTGTCCTTGTCTGAGAAAAGCAGAGGGACATGTGAGACATACAGACACAGAAGGAAGAAGGCCATTGAAGACAGCGGCAGAGGTCGGAGGATACGGCCGCAGGCAGGGAACGCCGGGAGCCACCAGAAACTGGAAGACGCAGAGAAACATCCGCCCCACAGACTTCAGAAAGACGGTGTCCCTACCAATACCTTGATTTCAGACTTCTGGCCCCTAAAACTATAAGAAAAAGGAGTTTCTGTTGTTTTAACGCCACGCAGTGTGTGCCAATTTGTCATGGCAGCCACAGCCCTAATACACCTTCTCTCCCCACGTATCTACCTGAGCCCAGAGCGGGGGAAATGGCCAGTTGCGCAAGTCTCCAGCCTCTTCCTCACCCCAGCTCCCAGGCTTCCTATCTCCCACAGGAAGAGAAGTTGTGCAGCGGAGTGTTTGCAATTAGCTCCATCAATTGACCCGCGTTTTCCTAGTGGGCATAATAACTGAGCCTTAAAGGTCATTTTCACTTCCTGCCCTCATACATGGAAGACTGCTTTGCAAACACGCCCTCAGCAGGACGTCTAGGACAGAAGTTCTCAACTTCATCCCTAGTCTTCATTCTGCATGTACGGAGGGGAGGGGGTCCGTGTATTGTGGACTACAGAGCAGCGTCCCTGGTCTTTCCTCACTAGGTGCCAAGAGCCCCTGCTCTCTCCCAGTGATGACAATCAAACCTGTCTCCAGATATTGCCAAATGCCCTTGGGGCAGAAGGGAGCGAGGCAAAATCCCCCCTGGTTCAGACCCACTGCTCTAGAGGGCGTCTACCACACGTGAGCCTGTCACGGGGAGGGAGGACCACCCTGCCATCTTTGTCGATGACACTGCATGAGGAAGTTCAGCACATGATTGACACATCGAGCCCTTCTGGACTCAAGAGAACCAGGAGTAGAAAATCCTACTTAAGGTTTCTGGGCCTGAGCTTCTTGCCCAGCACCAATCACCAGAGAAGCCCAGGCCTGGGGAGATGTTAGGTGTTTGCCCTTCAAAAGAAAAGCCAGATTTGTGTCCTTGCGCATAATTCCTTTAAAGAGGGGCAAGTGCTAGGGTATCAAATTCACACTGAATGCCTGACAATTAACTGCAAGGGTCTGGGAGCCGATCCTTCCAAAGTATCAGAGGTCCGGTATAGTTTGGGACAGTCAGAATATATTATGCAAAGGAGAAGGGATGGTAGAGATGCAAAGGATACGAAGGGATCAGGTCCTTTGAGTGTCATACGGTTATGGACTGAATGTTTCCCCTACCCCCAAAACTCAATAGTTTGAAGCCCTAGCCACCCAGGAAGTAACTAAGGTTAAATGAGGTCCTAAGGCTGGGGCCCTGATCCTTATAAGGTGGCTGTCCTTATAAGAAGAGACAGCAGAGGTGGCACGCCCAATCAGGAAAGGCCACGTGAGGACACAGGCAGAGGGCGCCATCGGCAAGCAAGGAAGACAGCCCTCACCAGAAACTGAATCAGCTGAAACCCTGATCTTGGACGTCCAGCCTCCAAAACTGAGAAAACGAATCCCTGTTGTTTAAGCCCCTCAGTCTGTGGTACTTCATTACGGCGGCCCGCGCAGGCTAAGACACATACTGAGGAGTTTGGACTTCGTCCTGCAGGCCACAACTTTCCCAGGTTTGCTTCCTGGACCTTCTGCATTGGAATCGCCCAGAGACTCTTGCAAATAGATAACCCACATCTATGGAATCAGGCGCTCCGAGCGGGAGGCCTAGGACCGCGCAGCTTCACAAAGCATCAGGTGATACTTATGCCAATATTTATGCCCGTCAAAGTCGTATAACCAAAGTTGACAGGCAACTGGGAATCAATAAAGGATTGTAAGCAGAGGTATCGTTTGGAAATATTACCCGTGGCAGTGCCTGCGCTGGCCAGGAAATGACTGTGAGGGAGGCAGAGAGAGCACGGAGATGCCGGCACGTGTTCTGCCGGCGACTCTTCTCTCTGCAACTCTGAAAACTGCTTTCATCCCTACGGGTAATTCCCACAGATTCATCCCCCACTTTGCTCAAAGGTATAGCTTGTAAAGAATGACTCGTACAAGTGGAGGATTTGGGGGCTGGGCAAATGCTAGGAGGTAGGGTACACAAGCTGAGGGTAGGAGAAGAGAAAAGACCAGGAAGGAACCAGACACGCTGAGTAACTGGTCTCAACTGACCGTTGTGAACGGCTTCCTCAGGAAGTGGGCTCAACGGGCAGGAAACCAAATTCCAGTTGGAACCCAGACCCCCTTGCCAGATTTGGGGCCAGTGCTTTGGAGGCATGGCATCAAGGATAAGGGGAAGCCAGGCCAGCAAGCAGCGCCATACACCTTCGCGACAACGGAGGTCTGCTGATGCTGAATATTTCGAAGGCAGGCAGAGTGGGCAGCAAAGGCTGGCCTGGGCAGGGGTCCAGCTGAGCTGCCTCTGTCCAACCAAGGGATGGAGCTCTGAGCTGGCCCCTCAGTAGGGGGCAACACAGGACCTGGGGAGGAGTGAATGGTCTTGGCTGGTATTAGAAAGAAGGTCAAATCTAGAGCTTTCTCCTTTAAGTAGTTAAAAATCTCCTTTGAGAAGAGGGGAACAAGAGAGCTCCCTAAGTCCGATCTGAGCCTTTGCTGGATGAGGGAATTGGATGAGGTGGCCTCGAAGGCAAAGACATTCTGGGTTGAATGCATGAATTAGTGCATTCAACTTGAGTGGCGGGAGCTCATGTCCTTGCAGCGCTGGCATCACACGGCAATGTAGTCAGGCCCTGTGTCTGATATTTCCAAACTGGGGAGCTTGAACTAGTCACTTAACTGCCCTGCACCTCAGGTTCGCTTACGTGTAAAATGGGAATAATGTATAATGTATAACCTGCCTCGTAAGGTTATTGTGAGGACGCAATTCACGGATGGTGCTTTCCACGGGCCTGGAATGTCGTGAGCTGTCTGTATCATCCACTAGTGTTGTTGTTGTTGTTGTTGTTGTTGATGCCATTATTGTCAAAGAAAAAGGACTTACGACGAGACAGATCTAAATGTGAATCCCAGCTTAGCCAGCAGCCATGAGACTTTCAACAAATGGCTTCACAATTTTGAGTTTCAGTTCTCTTTTTTACAAAATGGGAGTAATGATTCCCACGTGGGAATCTGTTTCTGTAGCTGCAATGAGATAATGTACAGGGCATCTGTGCAAGACGCCCATCTTTTCAGAAAAGCAACAGTACCCATGGGTCAGGGACCTTCCGCGCACACACACGTTCACAGCCTTCGGCTCCTCCCCTCAACGTGTACTTTGAAATTCCGAACGCTACAGAGGGCTCACTAGGTCAAAACTGCCTTTCGTGGGGACTGCGTTGTTAAATGTCCCTGAAAAGTACCTAAATAGTACCAAGACGTGTCCCTGGTTTCCCAAGGTAACCTGAGTTTCACGTCACTTCATGCTTTTCCACGAAGCCCAGTCTTTTAACACACAATGCCATGCTTCTGTAATACTTTTAACATAAAGATAGTCATAGGTCCAGTCAATCAATCAATCAATCAATCAAGGGAAATGTGCCCAGTTTGGGTTTGGTTAGTAGCCTTGCAGGATTTGCCTAACATCAATGGAACTGGTCAAAACTCCACCAACAACTGGAGACTAGCTCCACTGAGTCTTCTCCCCAGAGACAAGAACAGTCGCTGCCTTCGCCACCACCAAGGACACACCTCCACCTGGACTCATGCTTGTTGATTGAGCTTCACCACCCACCCACTCCTCCCCTGTGTAGATAAGTCACCAAAGATGTAGACAGTCCTAGGAATCCGTGATGGAAAGAGAAACTGGGAAGACTTTCCAGGTAAAAGCATCAGGCTGAGAAGCTCAAGAAATTAATTTGTCTTTGTGAAATTGGCACCAGACTTCAAAGCTGTTGATGAATCAGCTGCTCCAGACACCTTTGATCTCCAGGAGGAAATTTGTGTATCCATGTGGAGAGTAACAGTCCCCTCCAGCTACAAACTACCCAGGCATCCTGCCCTCCTTCTCGGGGGAGTTTAGGCTGGTGGTGCCCTCGCAGATCCCAACAGAATCAACCCCATATGGTCAGTAGACTTGGTTCAAAAATAACGCTGAAAAAAATTCAGTCTGTTCTCAATTTTCTGCAGAACTGAGGAATGGGGAGCATAGAGCAAAGTAAATAGTTGGGCAAACTGTTTAACCTCCTAGAACCTCAGCCTTCTCCTCTGTGAAATGGGCACATCACCTTTCAAGGTTGACAAGAATTATAAGACCCTGTGTATGTGTATAAAGCAGGGGTCAGCAAACGTTTTCTGTAAAGGGCCAGATGGTCTATATTTTAGGCTTTGCAGGGTCCTACAGTCTCCCTCCCAACTAGTCAACTCTGCCATTGCAGCACAAAAGCAATACGAACATGAAGAGACATGGCTGTGTTCCTATGGCTTTACTTACAAAAGCAGGCAGCCAGCTGAATTTGACCCATGGGCTGTAGTGTGCCCACTCCTGGCTCTACAGGACGAAGTCCAATGTCTACAGATAGAAGGCAATACCTGGTTGCCTCAATGATGGTGATGATAGCAACGCTGATGAGAGCAGAAGAGCCACCAACCAGTCATTTGTTGGGCATTTCTGTGTGTCCAAGCCTCTGCTGGACACTGACGGACAGAAGGAACAGGCAGATAGACGAGGCCCCACCTTTCAGGTATATTCACACACCGAATAAGTAATTCGTGCGCGAAAAGGAATATGGCGATGGAAAAACATCAGAGGGGTTTCTTTGAAGTCCTGTGACCTCATAATATTTTAAACAAAAAGGCAAAGTGAGGTCTGATTCTTTGCTGGGGGGTGGGGGATGGGGACACAGCATGTGTGTGTGCAACAGCCTTAACTCTGGTTCACAATTCGTGCCAGCCCTCTGCTCTGACAGGCAGTTTCACATCTCAGAGTGGTGCAAAGCGGTAACCCCAAATTAGAGTCTCTTTGAAAATGCCCCTTTTGGTGCTCGTGCTTTTTCTGGAGTCAGAAGGAATAACCAGGGATTTGACTGTTAAAAGGCCTCCTGTTGGAGCTATTGACAATATAAGGAAATAAGCACAAATGAAAGAGTGAATTGGATTAATTAAGGACATTATCACTTGCTCTGTTTAATTACCTCCTAACAGCCATTGCCTAACTGCTGTCAGAAGATGTTAACAAGTGTGCCCAGGAAATAAAAAGGGAAGGGTCAAATGATTTTAGGAAACGTCCCTTCTTTGAGTCTCACAACTCACATTAACCTCGGAAAGACTCCTTTGAATTCTGAAGCCGAAAATCCCATTTACATTTGTTACCTTGGGAAGCCGGCTCTGAAGTCAGGCAAACCTGAGTGTTAATTCCAAACCTCACACCAGCTATATTATCTTGGATATGTTCCTTTCACCGCTGTGCCTCAGTTTCCTCACTTCACTGAGTTGTGACGGGGGTTAAATGAGCTGATGGACATGGGTCACCTGGCCCAGTTCCTACCTATAGCGAGGGCTTTGAAGGTATCGGTTATTTGCCAGCCTGATTTAACCACAGTGGCATCTAGACCCAGCAGACCTGGGCAGAGTTTGGACAAAGCAGGAGTGACCACGGAGATGTGAAAAGTGGTGCCGTGTGGGTTAAAGGAGGCCCCTTTAGAGCCAGTTCTTAGCGGCTCGTAGCAGGATATTTGGTGGATAAATGTTTAGCACCTAAGAAGCACCAGGTGCTGAGTCACGGGTGAGTTGGATGTGATCCCTGGCCACTTGGAACTTAGAGTTGAGTGGGTTTCCACTGAGTCCACAGCCCATGAGTCTTGTCCAGGAGCCACTGGCCACATGTGGTCCCGGCTAATGAAAGCCAGCTTCCTTCCAAGGCTCTGAATATCACAGGCAAAAGCCTTGAAGGCCAACAAAAGCCTCAGGCGAAGCAACAAAGAGCTGCCAGCATCCCTGTCTCTGGGCCCATCAGTCCAGAGCAAGCTGGTGGCAGCCAGTCCCAGTCGGACAAAGAGCCTACAGGGGATGTTTCCGGTCAAAGCTGTAGGCTTCAGAGCTCATTAGCACCAAGCGCCTGGAAGCCTTCCAGCCCTGGGGACCCTGACACGCTTGGCAAGGCCACACCGCATTGCCAGAAAGCCTCCTCTGATCCCAACACAGAGGCGGAAAGGTCCTGCCTCCTTGGCCCCGGACTGCTTAATCAATAATAACTTCAGAGAGGATGAGAGAGAGAGACAGGCAGCTGGAAAGACAGGTCCCCTTCTCCCTCTCGCCCTCCACTCACCCTCCCTCTGGGATGCTGAAAATAGCCTAATTAGATTGTCCCCCTGCCTGGGTACCATGGAGATGGCAAGAACAGAGGCTGTGACAGCTTTCACACACCCTTTGGAAAGTTGTCTCTCTTCCCCGTCTGGCGGTCGCTGATGGAGTTATAGACCCCAGCGCTACAGAAACAGGGAAGAAGGGATGTCACAGGGCAGCCATGATGGGCAAGTGATGCAGGACAGAAGAGGATGCTTTCAAAAACACTGAGGAAACACATCAGTGGACCCGTGCAGGATGCTGGGGCCAGGGCAGTGCTAACCCCCAGCTCACTGTCTGTGACCTGGTTTCTGCATCCAAAAACACTTAGTAAGCACTCGAGTACGATGTGTCGTGGGCAGCGGGTTAAACACAGGTGTGCCGCAGGTTTCTCCTTGATCTGAAATGAAAAGAGGGTGCACTCCTGCCCTGCTCCATGGACTCACCTCTGTTGTTTCTCCCACTCACTGTGCAATGGCCGCACCAGTGTTCTTCCTACACCTCGAGCACACAAGCTTGTCCCCTACCTCAGGGCCTTTGCTCTTCACCCTCCCTGCAACTCTCTGTCCCCAGATCTGCCCCTGGCTGACTCCTCCTCAGCATTCGGGTCTCCTCCACCGAGAAGGCCACCCTCAACACCTGTCTAAGGAAGCCCCATCTTTTCACCCCACTATGTCACTTTCCGTAATATCATTCTATTTCATTTCTCCTTCGAAATGATCACTGTCTAAACTAATCCTGTGTATGTCTACTGCCTGCCCACCTGCTCAAGAATGTAAGCTGCACAACGGCAGGCACTTTGTCTATCTTGGTTCCCTGATGCCCAGATTAGGTGCTCCATAAAAATACGAAGAAATGAACGAGAATTTCTGGGGAAGGGGGATTCATTCAAGTGCAGGCTTGGCAAGTGTATTGATTCAACTAGCATTTCTTAAAGGGCAGATACTCAATGTAGGAGGCGTCTGATTCCAATAATGCTTGATTCTGAGATTTTAGAAGTTAACAAGTAAAGATTCAGACTCAAAAATACCTACAATGATGTTCTGGTTCTATGATTCTACGTAACTGAGAGCTCTGCTAAAATTCTACATCTGACGTTCTAATGATTCCATGTGTTAAGGATCCTAAGAGAGAGTTTTCAGTCTAAGAATCTATAACACTAATGATTCTGAAGCTCAGATTCTCCGAGCCCAGGAGTCTGTCCATCTCAGTCTCATAGTCTATTGTCTACACTAGGGGATCTTCACGTGCGGGCTTGTGAGCCGAAAGTGACCTACTGACAGATTTTGTTTGACCTCCTCGATGTCAACTTGCAAAGTGCTTTCTAAATATTAATTTATTGCTAATATTTAAAACTCGGGATGTTGCACCTTTTAAAAACTGGGTATCTGTCCACTCCTTTATTATAGAAGAGAAGAAACAGCCACGCTGAGCCCCTGCTCCCACCAGGCAAAGATGGGGTACAGCCTGCGTCCTTTTCCATTTACACCCCATCTTACAGTGGTGTGTTCCATTGTGCACCCTGGCTGCCCAGCCCTTGCAGGCATTCGAGTTTGCAACCTTGGATATGAGGCTTCGGGACCCTGTGATTTTGAATCTGAATTCCAGTATGTGTCTGAGACACTTGTAAACTCCAAGCACCAAGAAGAAACACTGTAGAGAATCTGCTGGGGCACTGCACCCAGATCCCTCAGAGGTTTCTGGTTCCAGCTTTTGGCCCTTCAGCCTTCCCCATGCCTCCTGGTGCTGAAAATAATCTGGGGGACCGGGAAAGTGCAGGAGGAAAGGAGGTTCTTGCAGAATGCAGACCTTCCTGCAAATAAAGACTCCCTACCCCCACCCCACCCCCCACAAGGTATGACCCCTAGCAAGGCCTGTGTGTTCTCATTTCCCTGACTTTGCCCCTGCTGACCTGCCTCCTGGAATGTCCTTCCCAACCACCACGCCTCCCAGACATTCAAGACCCAGATCAAACCTCACCCCTTCCATGAGGCCCAGCGGGGGTTCAGAACCCCGCTGGAAACCACTGTCAGGAGCCCCGCCCCCACCTCCGCCATCTGCAGCTGGGGAGTCTTGGGTTTATCCTTTCTGTGCCCTACTTTAATCTCTCATTTGTGAAGGACTATAAATAGCACCTACCATGACTTGTTGAGACATGTCAATGAGAAAAACATACGTGCAGACACAGCCCTAAAACCAGGCCTGGGGCACAGTCAATGCCCACTTCCCATCGGCCCTGGGGACCTTCTCCTCTGATTTACAAAGGCTTTGGAACTGCCAATCATTGCTTGTAAGCTGTCCTGTGTTGTTTCTTACTGTTTTGCGGACGCCTTACAGTCACTGTATTACATTCGTTTAGTCAATCATCAAACATGTCTTAAGGCACTCTGTTACTTGGGGCCCTACGGAAGATGTGGGTAATGGTATATTTGGGAGATGATTTCAGGAAGTCCTTGTAGAGGTATGGGGACATGCTATGGGGGAGGGGTATGCTAATGAGGTGACTAGTGACACAACTGGGGCACATTCGCAATGGAGAGTTCGGGGAGAGGGTGAAAAAACATCTCAGAGTGTTACAGCCAAGGAGGAAGGAAGGAAGCTAGGCTCCTAATCCTCCAGTGCCCACCCTCATCTAACATATATTTTAATTATTGTTGTTCACCAATGTGCCTACAGCGTTAATTCCTTGGCACTTCCACCCGCATTCACATGCCAGGTAAGTTCCTGTGGCCAGAGCAAGCCAGCAGGCAGCCGGTCACGGGTCCTTGCCAGTAGGAAGCCTACGGTTTCTATGGGAAAAGGGAAAGCAAAGGGCAGGGCACCAACAGTGTCTGCTACAGTCACCTTCACGTGCCAGGCACTGGGGACACAAAGACACTGCTCCTTCCATCGTGGGATTCAAAGAGAAAGACAAGTCAGCCGCATGTGCAGGAGGAATTGCAGGAGCAGAGCCAGGTTACAAGGCTCAAGAGGGCTATTTGAAGGAGGGAGAGGCCAGCTCTGTGCGGAGAGGCCGTGTAAGAAACAGCTGCAGAGAAGAAAAGACGGGCATTGAGCAAAAGGTTGCAGACACACACAGGTTAGGAACTGGGAGCAGAGCTGCATGGGCCACGTGAGAGCGGAGGCTTGGGAATTGCACGGAGGGGGCAGGTCACCCTGTGGCCTGGAGGCCGTGCTTCAGAGCGGGGGTTCTCACACTGAAGCCGTGGACGGCACTCAAGCTTGTGAGCGATGGAGAAATGTGATCTTATGGGGATCTTAGTCCCTCTGGCTGCAGTGGGGAGATAAGTTGGAAGAGGTCCCGGCAAAAGTGGGGAGACCAATATGGCAGCCATGGCAACACATACAGGTAAGAGGTCAAGAGAACTTGTGCTGGGACAGCGAAGAAGAGGAGGCAGATACGTGAGGTGTGCAGGACAGAGGAGGGGGGACCCACTGGGAGTGGGAGGGATGGGAAGAGGCTGAGTCCCCATTCTCTGGTTTGGGGAACGAGGCGGTGGGAAGAGCCATCTGCTGAAACCCATCAAACAGGAGGAGGGGATGTTCTGTGGGAGAGACGACGAATTTCCTGTTGGGTGTCTAATAGAATGTCAAGTACACATTTGGCTGCATGAGTGTGGAGAGAGAGAGAGAGAGAGAGAGAGAGAGAGAGAGAGAGAGAGAGAGATTACAGTGAAAGGCCATCTTTGAGAACAAGGCCTGGGTCTGGGCTGTTCCTTGTATTGTGTCCAGCATCTAGAATAGACTGGCTCATGAATAGTGCCCCATAAATATCTGTTGATTGGATGAGGGAATGATTTGGGGTTCTCTTCAGCATGGAGATGGCCCTGAGGCCGCAGGTGTACAGAAGGTATGGAGGGTGACAAAAAGAGAGCTATGGACGCCTACGGTTGGGAAAGGCAGGAAAAGAGTAGCCTGAACTAGATGGTCTGAGAGGTGCAGGGAAGCAGAGGAGAAAGCAGAGCGTGAGAACCCAGGGAGGGGTGCATTTCAAAGATCAGAGAATGGACTGTGGAGTCAAGCATGACGTGGAGCCGAGTAGGCTGGAGGGACAGCACACCAGACTCGACGATGGGTGACGATGTCCCCTAAGGAGTAGGTTCCCAGGACTTTCATCTTCATTTTCTCGTTTCTTCCCTCACCATGCATCCAACAAATCCTGACTAAGTACCTATGGTGAGCCAGGCATCACACAAGGTACTGGCAAGAACTATAATGAACAAGACAGATACAAATGTCTGATGAATGAATGAATGAATGAATGAATGAATGAATGAAGTCCCCAAGTGACTTGCAAAGTCCCTGAGGACAGAGCTCTGAGTCATGCTTCACTGACATCCACTTTGCCCTCAGCCACAGTTGGAGAGACAGAGAAAGTGCTCAAGAAATATTGACCAAGTGACATGGGCTGACTGCTATGTTGATGGATAGCAAGGAGGGGGCGTGAGTGGGACCCTTCTCCCCCCAGACTCTCTCTCACTGCTGATATCTTGTGGTTTGACCTCTCCTCTCCCAGGTTTAGAGAACAAGCCCAGAGGCAGGCGCTCATAGCAAACACACCCCCCCAGCTGGCTGAGGTCACTCCGGCCCCTCCCTTGGGAAGAGGAAAGGAAAGAGTGTGGCAGGCTTATTTTTCTTTCCTTCACATGATGCAAATGCTCCAATGTGAGTCTCTCCTTTGCACAGATGATATGCTAGCTAATAAAAGCTTGTCTGAAATCAGTCTCTCAGGGCGCGTGCGTGTGTGTGTGTGTGTGTGTGTGTGTGTGTGTGTGTGTGGCTTCACTGCCCATCTGTAGCCTGAGCTGCAGGGAGACATATGCCTTTGTGGGTGACTTTGCAATTGAAAAGGACTCCAAAATTCTGTGCTCAATGCTCTGAAATAAGAGCCTCCCACTGCTTCAGACCTTCCCCTGCTCACTAGCCGAGGTCACCCAAGAACCGCCATGTGGCAGCAATGCTTTTCCAAACAGGCAGCAGTCTCTGGGAGGCTGGTACCCAAGGGGCAAAGGTTTTTGGTGAGCACCTGCTCTCTGTCCTCCTCCTTCTTCCGGTAACAGTTTCTCCCCGCTGCGCCCCGTCCCTGCTCCCCAGCCAGGTGGTCCATGGGGCCAGTACCCGTGCCCGGTTTCAGGTGTGGCACTTTTCCTAGGCCTGGCCATCAGAAGGTCCCACTGGCCTGAGTGATGCAAAAGTACTCAGATTTGTCCAGCGTAAGTCAACCTCGGGACCCTCATGGGATCTACTGACCAGGAGGACATTTCTTTCTAGACGCAGAGAGGGAAAAGCCTGGATTTAAATTCCACCTCTGCTAAACTTACTAGCTGTGTGCCCTTGGGCAAATGACTTAACTTTTCTGAGCCTCATTTTCCTCATTGGCAAAATGGGCATCCACCCACGTGGTGCTTGCATGGTACAAGATGATCTGGCACACAGTAGGTACTTCATAAATGTTGGCTGTCCTTCACTGCACCCCAGCCTTTTCTCCCACCACACTTCCTCAGAAGCTGACCTCATCTCTGTTGTAACCTTCTAAAACTCGCAAATTTAAATCTCTAGCACGGATTTGTCCTCTGAACTCCAGACTCATCTATCCAACAGCTGGCTTGGCATCTCTGTTTGGATGTCTCTCAAGCATCCCAAACTAAACAGTGCCTCAATTCGAGCAAACCCTCCCTTCCCCAACTCCACAGACCAGTCACCTTCATCTCAGGAACGGCACCTTCATTCATCTTAACGGCCCAACTCAGAAATCCGGGAGGTATCCAAATACCTCTCTCCCCCACCCTCATAGCTAAACAATCACCGGCTTCTGTTAATTGCATCTCCTATATATTTCTTGAAACTATCCCCTTTTCAACATCTCCTCCATTCCACCCTAGACTCAATCACCACCACTTCCCACCTGGGCGACTACGCCAATCCACTCGAGAACAGGCTTCTAGACATAGACATCTCCTTTTATAATAAAATGTACATCTGGTCAAGTCACTCCCTCTACTTCAAGCCTTCCAGTGGCTTCCCAGGGCTCTTAGAATAAAATCAAATCCTTACCTTAGCCCCCAAAAGAGCATGGACTGGTCCAGCCCCGTCCTCTGTCCTCACCATGGACAATGTTTTTCACCTTGACTGTGGAAATATGGAACACGCGGGCCTGGCCATCAGGCCACCTGGCTTCTGGCTCCTGAACTATCACGGGCTCCCTGTTGAGTCTTGAATGCAGAGCATCCCTCCTGTGGGTCTCCTTAAAATGGACAAATGGCTCACGAGTGACCCTTCCAGACCTGTCAAAAGCTGGGCTTTTCCCACAGCCCCTTTGAGACACATTTAAGGAAGACCCACAGGTCTCTTCTCAGATACCTTCCAAACATGATAAAGCAGAGACCCTGTGAAACACCTCCAACCTGACCTCCCCTCCTGCTTTCTGTCCTGCTGGGTCCAACCCGTTGTTCTCCCAGGACACCTCTGTAACAGAAGTCATAAAGAATGCATGGCTAGCACACGGCTCATCCAACACTCATGAGTCCTTCCACACAGAATTGGATGGATGCTGTAACTTCTGATTATTATTTGTTGTTATGTTAGTGATGTCTGCAAGTTGCTTTTATGCCCTTCGCCTCATAATGGAGAGAATTTGTCTTGGCTGGACTTTTGGACACGGCCCTAACAACTCATTCTTAGAAAAGACACCCGCATTTGAAAAGTTGAGAATTCCATTAAGCTTAGGGAGTAGAACAAAGGCTCTGAGGGCAGAGGGATCCAAGTCTAAATCTGGATTTGGGCATTTTCTAACTTATGTAACCTGGAGCAAAATGGGTCATGTTCTTCCCATGTTTGAAACCCTCCCACGGTTCCCAGTGACTTCGGGCTGAAGTTCCGAGTCATTCCCACGGTGCTGAAGACCTCGCGGGAGCTGCCTTGCACCCACCAGACCCCTCCCATCTCTCTCTGCTTCAACCACACTGGCCTTCGTGCTCCTGAAATCTTTCCCACCTGGAAGTTTTTGCACATGCTGGTCCCTCCTACTTGAATGGGCAGTCCCTGACAACACCAACCAGTGCTTGCGCTTTCAGTTCGCTGTCACTCTCTTAGGGATACTTGCTTTGACGGCCTCCCACCCCCAAGGCTCGGTCTAATCTCTCGCAGATGCACTCATACTGACCTATAATTCACTCTCAGTAGCACGTACCACTATTGTCACTGAATGCACAGTCAAGAAACACGTTTGCAGCCGACCTTCCTCCTGTCAGTTCTATAAGGAGAGGAACCAAGTGACTGTCCCCAGTGCATCGCCAGCTCCCAGCACAGTACCTGGCATACAGACTTGTACCAACAGGATGAATAAGTGAGTCAGAGACTCAGCCTCTTTGAGCCTCTGCTTTTGCACAATGAGGATAATGTGACAAACTCCCGGGGTGATGGCAGGGAGAAGCAGTGACATTCTGCAGTCTTATCATCATGCCCGGCACATATTCAGGGGAGTAATAATAGGTCACAGTTTAGAGATAAGGGAGCGTGGTGTTCCCAAATCGGGCTCTTCCAATCAGTAGCTGTGTGACAATGACACACCCCTTTGATCACCCAGAGCTCTTGTGAGGATTAAATGAGATGGTGCCTGGAAAGCTCCTGGCACTTTATAAAGCACAAAGGCTATTGCTCTAAGTCAGGTCAGTGGCTTTCCATCACAGTTCTTTATAAAGCACTGATAACCAGGCCCCCCCCAACCAAGCACATCCATTCATCTGGGGGAGGGCCCTGGGGATTTTTTCCATTTTTATGATGAGAAATTTCAAGCTCACGTAATAGTTGAACGAGTTTTACTGTGCACATTTATATACCCACAACCTAACTTCTACATTTAACATTTCACTCTTCTTACTTTCTCATGTAGTTATCTGTCCATCCATCCCTTTACCTACCCATCAATCCACACTGATTTTTTTAGGCATCTCAGACTAAATTACAGACATCAGCATAATTCCCCCCAAATACTTCAACATCCATGTCATGTCATTGCCTGAAGCTCAATATCTATTAATATTCACGGTTTTTTTCTTGTGAGATAAAACGTATTGAGCAACACACAAATCTGAAGTGTACCATTCTATGAGCTTAGCACTGCCTACGCCCATGTAACCCCCACCTCTACCAAGCTATAGAACATGATCACCCCTCCAGAAAGTTCCTGCAGACTACGTCGCAGTCAATCCACACCTCCACTCTGCAGAACCAACTACTGTTCAGATTTGTTTTTCCTGCCATCCATTCGTTTGGGGCATTGCAATTGTAACTGCGCCCGAGAAGATTCTTTGAGAAGTCACGATTCAGAACCAAAGGCTTAGGTAAATGCATCCACCCTAGGGCTCTCTGGAGAGGGGAGGACAGCCAGGGAGGAGCAGAAAGTCTTCCTGACCCTTAGTCAGGGGGCCGGTGGCATTGGCCTACTGGAGGAGGAGAAGCACAAGCAAACACAAAGGACTCCATGTGCTGTGCTTCCATTTGCCCGATGTTCAGGCAAAGCTCCTCGATGGGGGGAGAACAGGAACAGGGCTTCCCTCTAGGGGCTGGGCAGGCTGACTGAGAAGGAGTACGGGCAACGTGGGGGTGATGGAAAGGTTCTGCATCTTGACAGGGGAGCTGCTTCCATGGGTGTACGCATCTGTCAAAACTCCTTGAATTGTTCACTTACGCTCTGTGCAGCTCACTGGATGCAAATGATACCGATTAAAACAAATTCTGGGCGAAAGATTTGGCAGTTGGGGGGCTGCAGCCGCCAGCGGCATGCATGCTGAGCGGTTTTACCCCCAGAGCACGCAGCACTGGGTGCCTCATACACCGCTAATTTTAGCAGTCATATTTTCCCAATTTTCTTAGCCATAAAACTTTTTATTTCCAAAATAAAAATATTATTCATCATTCCAAAATAACCAACCAAAAGGAAGCATTTCTGTTTGGAGTGGAGAAAAGAAATTGACAGTCCCTCAAAGGCCCCACCCTCAGGGCCTCGCCTTCCACCCTACAAGGTCCCTAGGACATATCCAAAGACCCTTAGGACCCTTAGGTTTTCAACCCATGATCCAAGGAAGCCAGCGGGGCTTCTGAGTTCAGTTGCACAGTCGAGCACTGCACAACCGAAGACTATTATATGAATGGTAGCCCTTGGAAGTGTGCAATGCAGTGGCCCTCGGGCCATAGTGGTAACAAAAGCAAGTCAAGGAGGCCCAGAAAAGATGATAAATGGTAAGTAGCACTTAGCCAGAGCATGAAGCTCAGGCAGGTGTGGGGGGGAGGGGTGGCGTTGTGGCAAACTGGTGAACAGCCCTATTAAAAGAGGACAGCTATAACTCACCTCCAAATGATTGTTGCTATGTGAGAAAATGGACTCAGCACTGCCAGATTTGAAAATTTTTTCAGGAGAGCCAAAAATCTGGATTTTATATAAAGTCTCCCAGTTCTTAAATGCTGGGAATTAAATTAATTTTAAAAACATGGTATAGCCCACATTAGACATCTCTGCAAGACAAACCCTCCCTTCTAGGTCCCCAGTTTGCAACTTTTGGTTTCAGACTTTAATCAAAAAGCATCTGAGTTCCGGGCAACACATACAAAGAGGTACGTATGTATCAGCCCTTTGTGCCCTGGATACATCCAGCGATTTGAGCTGTCTGGACATTTCACTTACACTCGCCTGCCATCTCTAAGGAATTATGCAATCGGCATTACCAGAGATACGGGCACAAGCTACAACACAGGAGGCACAGAGAGAGCTGTGGGTACTGCCCACGGCACACCTGCCCCCCGCCTTAGCCAGGGATGCACCCGAGTGACCACCAAGGTAAAGGCGGGAATTATGAGACTGTGGTGTGCAGGTCCCTACCTCAAGTAGCTCAGCCTAGACACCACTTAAATGAGTAAACAAGATAAAATGGCTTAATTAAAATGCTCGTTAGCACCCTTCGATAGCTCAGCTGGTACAGAGGACTGTAGAGAGAGCTAAAACGCGATCAGACCTTACATTATAAACAAATACATAGAAATGAATGCAACCGTCTCATTTCTCTTCAAGTCTTTCTTCCGTGTGATTACTTTAAGAAATCCTCTGCGGCTCAGGAACTCTCATGGTGGGAAGGTGGAAGCCAAGTGAAGGAGCAATAAAGAGCCGGCATAAATTCAGAAACCAAGCACATCATTTCTGTTGGGCTGAAAGCCAAATGGACATTCAAAAGACACTCTCTTTTGGATTTGAGGCAGCTTTCTCTCCTCAGGCCAGTGTTTCTCAAATGTGGTCCCCAGACCCCCCCTACTATAGAATCACCTGGGGGAATATTCTTAAAAATGCAAACCCCTGGGTCCTACCCAACGCCTCCTGAGTTGCAATCTCCATGGGTATTGCCACGGCTGCTTTCTCAGCAAGCATCCTCAGGACACTCAGACACACTAAGTCCAAGAAACACTAGCCAAATGGACGTCCACACTCCCGGGGCTTCGATACTGCTTACGTGCCACTAGGAAAAACAAAAAAGTGTATCTTTATTCCAGAACTCTCTCATGAGTCCGAGATATGATATCTCTACTTGGGTACCTCACAGGTATCTCAAATTAGCAAGAACAAAACTGAACTCTTCATCTTCTTCCTCTTAGCGAATGGCACCTCCATCCGTCCAGCTGCCTATGCCAGAAATGTGGACATCAGCCTTGACACCTCTTTTCCTCACCCACGATGTCACATCCCTGACCGTGACCCACTGTTCACACCAGTTCTACCTCTCCAAGGGTCCGTTTTTGCTGCAGTAACAAACAACTCCAAAATCTTAGTGGTTGAAGACCACAGTGAGTCAACTAGAGCTCCGCCTGAATCCGCCAGGCTTATTCTCAAGACAGAGGTGAAGTTCAGGTCTACAGGTCGACAGCACGTGTCTCATCATTCCAGAGCTGGGGTGATGGAGCACCACCAGCACCACCACCCATCTGGGAGCTGGCCATTCTCATGGCCAACGACAGAAGCACAAGAAAGCTGGGAGACACACACAAGGCCTCCCAAAGCCTCTTCTCAGACGGGACTCTGGTGGTTCTCCCCACATTCCGTTCGCCAAAGCACGTCCTGCGGCCAAGCCCAAAACAGTGGGGTGAGGAGGGACATTCTTCCAATGGCAGAAGGGAAAGTGAATGTTTGCCAAACAACAATCCAGTCTTCTGTGAC
The DNA here is from genome assembly GCF_004115265.2 of Rhinolophus ferrumequinum. NCBI lineage: Eukaryota > Metazoa > Chordata > Mammalia > Chiroptera > Rhinolophidae > Rhinolophus > Rhinolophus ferrumequinum. The sequence goes on along the minus strand of NW_022680357.1, from coordinate 11,933,091 downwards.
CTCCACACGATGTCCCAGATCCATCACTTCCCTACATGGCCTGGTCCACGTCACCATCCCCTGTCGACTGGCTGTCCACACAGCCCTCCAACTAGTATCCCTGCGTCCTGTGTCCCTTCCAATCTGTTCTCCACGCAGGAGCTAGCGTGATCTGTGGACAGTGCTGATCAGCTCATGCTGAACTCTCCAATGGCTTCCCACTGCCCTCGGGAAAGATCCAAATTCCAAATCCTGATCCCTAAGGGCCTACAAAAGCTGTCCCCTGACTACCTCTCTAGCCTGGGAATATTTAGCCCGTAGTACCTGGAAGCCCACAGGGTATCAAGCTGCATTTCCTCCCCTTTTCGCCCTCACTCACGCTGCAATCTCCCTGGTCTTTCTTCAGGTCCCCCTAACCCACCACTGCATTTTCTATCTTCCGGTCATTCCAGATGCCACCCCCTCCACCTAGAACTCGCCCCCTCCCCATTCTCCTTGCTACCTGGGCTTCTTCCTATTCACCTTGCAGATCTTAACACACTCTTGCTCGGGATGGCAAGGGATTGCCTAGTCTAAATGGACACCTCATACTAGTTTCGTAAAGAAACGGTTTATTATAGATTGAAATTACAGGTGGGCAATTATCAGCTTGATGTCTGCCACAGGGTAAATGCCGTGCGGGCAGTGGTTGCCTCTCTTCTGCCCCCCACCACCACGTCATCAGCCCTGGACACAGTGCCCATCGTAGGCGCTTGATAGCTGGTTGTCTTTTACAGAGCACCTAGGCGGTTTCTATGTTGTTTTGTTGCATCTTCATGCCTGATTTAGGTACGTTAAGCCGAGGAAATGGACGCTCAGAAAGGTAAAAAGTCACATCGCTAGAAAAAATCAGAGCCCACAGACAAACCAGTTGTGTCTACTTCCAGGGTCCACACATTCAACGATTGTGCTATGTTGCTTTCTCAAGAGGAAACCCAAAAGTATTCTCAGGATCTAAGACAACCTGCCAGGTCCCTGTTCTTTGCAACCTCACCCAGCCTCAAAGACAAGGAAAAGGTCAACTCTTTCCCTGCAGAAAACACATCTGAGGTAGGCAGAGTGGGGGCCTCATGAAAGGACTGAAGCTTTACCATTCTCCTCTCCACCCAAACCCCCACCATGAAACATGCAATCTCTTTAGAAAAGGAGATATAAATACACACAAGACAAATTCCTTCAGAATCCAAGATGGAAATGAGGATTATGTCACAGGCAGTGCCTGCATAAAGGCCCAAATAGGTGGTACAGGCAATGCTACACTAGAAGTAAGACGTAATCATTCTGGGCCTCGGTTTGCCTCAGTTGTGAAATGGGATAATAATGCTAGAACCTACCTCAGAGAGGCGTGGGAAGGAAGCAATGAGATAAAGCATATGAAGTGCTCCATTACTGCCTAGTACATGGTGAGCGGTGATTAAATGCTGGCTCTCTCTGGAAGGCACACCCTTTCAAATGCAAGGCACCACGTGTCATTTTCCAAAGCAAAAATGACAGAGTGACACCTGTAGAGACTACAGTTACAACAGTGAAGAAGAAAATTCCGTAAAATTCCCGGAAACAAGTTTTTATTGTGGCTCAAAGAGCCCTGGCCCCTGAGACAGAAACTCTGGAATCTAGCCCTGATTTTCTTCCCATGTGACCTTGGGCAAATTTTTTCCCAAAAAAACTCAAAGAATTCTAAAGCCAAGAATGTTATTTAGTAGTACTGTTCCTCAAACTTTTCATTCTCTTACCACCTTCGGTTTTTTACTGTGAAGTGTCTACAGATCACCCATGATATTACTGATTTAATATTTTTATTTATATCCACATTCTCAACAAATATCTGTGGAGCACCGACAACACCCACACACACCTCTAGGCACCGAGCACTATTGTTCTAGATGAACTTTTTCTTTTTTTTTTTTTAACTTAATATCTACTTTACCTCCATCCTAATCAATAACATCCATGAACTCATGGGATTGATAAAATAGATTTTTTTTTCCGAATATACATTAAAATAAATGCAGGACTATTAAGAGGAAATGGGGCCAGGAGCATTTGAGATCTTGCTCCTCAGTATATGTCATCAGTTTGGCTCAAATAAACTTACAAAAATTAAAAACAATAAAAAGAGGAAATGGGTCCATTAGCGTCCACCTATAATCTCAGATGCTACCACTATAATCGCAGTGATGTCAGGTAGGTGTTTTGGACACACAGGTTTGGATCATATCTCAGACCCCTTGTACATCTCAAAACTGTATGGTTCTGAATTCCCCTGAAAAAAAAAGATTGATACAACTTATCTTTCTTCCAACCCACTCTGCTAGAGCAATGAACAGAGTGACGTTAATTGAGTAATTATTCAGCAATTACAACTTTTTTCCTGAGCCAGAGACTCGGGCTCTTGTCAGTTTGAGAATAGTCTTGAACTTCCAGGTCCTCCGTTTTCAATTCACACTCCCAACTTCAGGCATTTTCATCTTCTCTTCAGTTGAAAAGGACGTTCGTTTACACCCAGGTGAAGATGTTTTCATCTTCAAAGGATATTATCAACTTTCAATGACTTCTCTGTATCTGACAGGGAAGAAAGACTCAAAAAAGCCCACATCATCCTTCTAGACAGCTCTTACCAAACAAGATTTCATAAGTTATGCATAATGAGTCAAAAATGTACGTTCTGAGTTGCCTTTGAAATTTTAGGGAAAAAAAAAAAAACAGAAAAAAGTGTGAAAAGGAAAACTTCCCCACCAATCAATTAAAAATCCCTAAAACTTCAGTAGAAAAATGGGCTGAGGACATAAACTGATAATTCACAGGAGAAGAAACACAAACAACTAATAAGCATAAGAAAAGGTACTCACTCAGTCATAAGCAAAGAAAATGCAAATTAAACAGCATGAGAGCGCTTTTTTTGGTGTCAAATTAACAAAGGGTTATAGCATAAGAATTTTCCTTGCTAGTTAGAGTGGGGTGCAATAGAAACTGGTGTTGGAAGAATGATATTTCTACATTTCTGGACAGTAATTGGATATCGTGTTTCAACTTCCTTCAGAGGTTACAATCTGGACTCAGCAATTCCCCTTCTAGGAATCAACCAAAAGAAAACCATAGATTTGTCTGTCAAATATGTCTGGTTTACTGGACAGGATGTCCATCATTATGGTATGTCTAAAATCAGGGTTTCTCAACCACAGCACGACTGGCATTTGCAATCAAACAATGAATTCTCTGTTGGAGAGGCTGTCTTGTGCATTGCAAGATGTTTAGCACATCCCTGGGCTCCCCTCTCTAGAGGTTGGGAGCACACCCAATCACCCCAGTTATGGCAATCAAAATAGTCTCCCGACATTGCCAAATGTCCCCTGGGGGGCATATCCCCACTGAGAACTACTGATCTAAGAATAAAAACTTTAAAACCACTTAAATGTCCAAGTATAATAAAATGGTCAAGTAACGTATGGTCTGCTCGTATGGCAAAATATTATGTAATCATTTAAAATGTTGCTTGTAATGGGTATTTAATGACATGGAAACCTAATCATAACAAAATGGTAAGTGGAGAAAAGCAAAGAATTATTTAATTAGCCACTTATTCTTAGAAAAACACAATGAATGGAAATAAAGCAACTGAGGCTGAGATTATCCTTAGGTAGTAGAATAAAAAGCCATTTTTGTTTCCTCTTTCAAAACAGCTATTGGTTCTAGAAACTCAGAGAATGGATTTCTAGTCTGAAAAAACCTGGCTTTAAATCCTAGCACTGCTATTTTGTAGCTGCAACTTACTCTTACTAGTTCTTAACTTTACTAACTCGTCATCTACAAAAAGGGGACAACTGTGTGCAAATTGCAAAGAGCAGTAAAAAATAAATGACATAATTAGTGCAAGTCAAGTACTCAGCACTGTGCCTGGTAAGTTGTAAGTATTCAGTTAAAGGTCATGAAAAGATACTTCCTTTTTAATTAAAATGTTTTCCTTCAAAAGAAACCAAATACACAACCCGGAGTCAGAAGGAGCTTGTCTCATTTCTCTGGGCAGAACCAGTGCCTAAGAATGAGTGATCGCCGAGGGTTGGGGACCTGGCATCGGGCAGAACTCGGTTAGTGACAGAATGAAGACAGGGATGAAAAATCCAGCTGGCAGAAGGGGACGACCTGTGGAAAAATGTTATTTGAATTAGACAGGACGGTGAGAGAGCTTCAAGTCAAGAGTACTTTGAAGTGTCAACAGCCATGAAGAGTTTAACTGTCTAACAATTTAAACTACCAATGAAGGGCCTTACAAAGAGACAGTGGGAATTGGATCTGGAAATGTTGCTGTGTGTGCGATGGTCCATTTGGACTGCAGCCTGGAGAGTCAAGAGTCCCGGGTCACTGGAGGAGAATCTCAGAGGACCATCGGTACGGCCATGGTGACATACAGAAAGAATATGGACACTTGGTTTCCAGATCTTGCTGCCTTTTTCTGCCAGTTCCCTTTCCTTTTTGGGTCTCTGACTATGGCTGTATTTAGACAAGTAGAATAGCTTAGTGTATAAGAACAGGGAAACTGGAGACCAACCACCTAGAGGAGAATCCCGGGTCTACCACGTATAAGCTATTGTACCTCCAGGCGAGTTACTTACTTCATGGACCTACGTCTGCACTTCTACATCTACGCGAGATGGACGACAGTGCCCAGGCTGAGTAACACGCCGAGCAGGGTGCCAGGGGCCACCAACAAGTACTCGACAAAACAGCAGCTCCAATTACTTTTTCAAAAGTTACCCCAAATATAGAACTCGAACGTCCCTCAAAGTGGAATTTGTCTTTTTGAAATTCTGAATACAGGGGAGGTCAGAGACAGATGCACAAAGGAGGAAAGGCAACAAGCCTTCGGCCCCACCAAGACCTCTCAGGTGTCCCAGGGTGATCGCAATGCTTCTCTCTGACCACAGTTCCGATATGCCCGTCTGGGTAGGTCCTAAGGATACTGAAATGGCCCAGAATCCCGTGGAGAGGCCAGATGTGGGAGACACAAATACACTTCGTTTGACCATTTAGTGAGAAGGGGAAGCAGTCATGGTTAGGAAGGCCGTGGTTAGCGCTCGGGCCTTCGAGCCACACACACTGGTTTTATCTGCAGATCCTGCCAGCCATGTGAACCTGGGCAGGTTACATCGCCTCTCTAAGCCTCCACATTTTCATCTGTAAAATGGGGGTAATAACAGTAGTGCTTCTCCCTCATAGAGTTGTTGGCAGGGCAAAATAATGGGAACTGTAACTGGTACACACAGAGTGTTTAATAAATGTTAGCTGTTACCGCTGTTAAAATCTAGATGGCTAGAAGTATGGATCGTGGAAAGCAAGTCTGATTCTCTGACCTGCAGATGGGTGAGACCTCCCCGTGGGAGTCAGCCACACCCTCCAGTATTCGGTCTGGGCAGACCTCAGGGCTCATCTCACCACACCTGAATTCTCCCTCAGCATCACCACCCAGATCTACAGGAAACTTTCTCCAGAATCAAGATAAACACCTGCATTGTTCTTACAGCCTCTCCAAAAAAAAAAAAAACATAAAACACTCGTGGCTGTAAAGAGTAATTCATCCATTTTCTGTAATAAATGGAAAAGAAACTCTAAATCACTTCTAAAAATAATACCCCACTCTCATTAAGAAAGAAAGGAAGGAAAGAAGAAAAGAGGGGAAGGAGGGAGGGAGGGAGGGAGGGGAGGAAGGGAGGGAGGAAGGGAGGAAGGAAGAAGGAAAAAAGGGGGAAAGAGAGAGGGAGGGAAGGAGGAAGGGAGGGAGGGAGGGAAGAAGGAAAAGGAAAGGAAAGGAAAAGGAAAGGAACGCGAAAGGAAAGAAAGAAAGGAAGGAAAAAAAGGAGGAAAAGGGGAGGAAAAAAAAAGGAAAGGAAAGGAAAGGAGGAAAAGAAGGAAGGAAGGAGGGAGGGAGGAGGGAAGAAGGAAAAGGAAAGGAAAGGAAAGGGAAAGAGAAAGGAAGGAGGAAGGAAGGAAAAAAAAAGGGAGAGGAGAAGAGGGAGGGAAGGAGGAAGGGAGGAGGGAGGGAAGAAGGAAAAGGAAAGGAAAGGAAGGAAAGAAAGGAAAGGAAAGGAAAGAAGGAAAAAAGGGGGAGAGAGGAGGGAGGAGGAGAGAGGGAGGGAGGGAAGGAGGAAGAAGGAAAGGAAAGAAAGGCAAAAAGGAAAGGAAGGAAAGGAAAGGAAAGGAGGAAAGGAAGGGAAAAAAGGGGAGAGAGGGAGGGAGGAAGGAAACGAAAGGAAAAGGAAGGAAGAGAAGGGAAAAGAAAGGAAGAGGAGGAGGAGAGGGAGGAGGGAGGGAAAAAGAAAGGAAGGAAGGAAGGAAAAAGGAAAGAAGGAAAGAAAAGGAAGGAAGAGAGGGAAGGGAGAGCGGAGGGAGGGAGGCAGGCCGCTTACTGAACAGGTGCAGGAAAGGATGGTGAAGTCACTGTCTGAGGACGAACACTGAGGATGAGTCTGGACACCTGAGCCCACTCTTCCCCAGCCTCACCTGACAGAGCAGACAGGTGACAGGTGTCTCCCCTGTGACTATTCTGCCTGAACACCTGCTTGCCCAGAAGCCCCCACAGGTCACTCCGGGTGATCCCCCAGCTGAAAAGACTCATGGTCTTGAGCGGATTTCCAACAGAAGCCAATTCTTCCTTTTCCCTGGCATGAGTCTGGACATTGGTGCAGACAAAAGTGCTTGAAGCTTTTGTTGAACAAGGGAAGCACTGTGATGTCCGGGAGACAAGCCACCACAAAATGATAAATTTGGGGCAGCCTGACTGCCATTTTCAATTCTTGGTGCACACACACACACACACACACACTTCTGAGTAACCCCATGTGTGCTTACTTGACAGGGTGACAGACAAAATAACAACCCTGACAGTGCATCTATTGCCCCATCAGAATGGACACTGGCCATAGCTATGGAGAAGGTTATGGAAGACTCCTACTGACACCCTTTCAAAAACCCTTGGGAAGGTTTAGGGGATCCAAGAGAAGGGTCAGGGTGGCAGGCGGACACTTGGGACACCACAGCTGTTTCCCAGTTGGCCTGGAAGTATGTCAATATCTTAATACCCACGATGCACACCAGCTGTCGTCGCCTGAGTGCCACAGAAGTAGACTAAGGTGAGAATTTGTATGTGGGTGATTTATTAAGAAACTGTTCTCAGGGAAAACAAAAACAAGCAATCAAATAAACAAAGCAGTAAAGACGCAACTGTATCGGAACAGAGAACGGAAGGAAGCCCCGCCAGAAGGAGGGCTTTCGTCAAAGACCCGCAGATGGCAACCTCAACCTGATCCCACAGGGGGGTCGGGAGGGTAAATCTTGGTCCCCCTTGGCCTGATGTGAGGCAAGAGCGCCGGCCTTTCATATGCGTGCGCCCGGAAGGCATTAGTTAAGGGCTGTCCTGGGAACACGATACAAAGCACAACAAAGCAGCTGCAGTGGCAGCCTGGGAAGTCCTCCCAGCAAAAGCTACTGGTGCTGCCTGCTGGAAGCAAAAGCATGGAGAAGTGTAAAGTTGGAGCCCATGAACATGGTTACAAATCTGTGTATTCAGTGGCGCTCCAGCACTGTCCACAATGGCCCAAATCCTTCGGTGGGGAAGGAATACGTCCAAAGGCCAAAGTGCATATAGTGACATGGGGTACTACACAGGTGCTCACATCTCTCTGATTAGGGGTTCATTTCTGGACCAACTCCTTGCCTCCAGTTTCATCCCCTTCAATTCCAAATACTAGCTAAGAGCTGAAATGTAGAGAGTGGGTTGGGGACCATGCAGATGATATGTCCAACCTCACAACTTCTCAAGGTGACCATGTTCTTCCCATTTTACAGATGAGCAAACTGAGGCTGGGAGAGTTTAAGAAACTTGGGAAAGGTTTCGCAACAAATAAGCGGTCACAGAGAAATCCCAGTCAATCTCAAGCCTGCCAGACCCCAGAATTTATGTCCTTTCCAACCCCCATCCCCACCCAATACCACCTCCTTCTGATGCAAACATGCAATTCAGGTCACATGCAAGACATTATGAAGGAAGTGCTCGCAGGGGAAAACTGGAAGTGAGTAGGAAGAGCGGGACAGAGAAGGGGAATAAACAGAGCAAAGGGCCACTTCAGAGGCAGCGCCAGCCTCAGCCTGATCCCACACGGAGCTCTGATGATACACTAGGCTTTATTTAGGGTGAGCTCCCGCTGGAGGTGACAGAATGCACGTGCCTGCATCACCAGCTACTCAGGGTCTACAGACGCGCAGGTACAGTGGCTCCAGGAGCCCAAAGGAATCCGTCAGAGAGGGTCAGAGGAGCAGACCTTGAGAAGCACATCCGACAGAAGCATGCAAGAAACTGGAGGGTATCTGGACAATGCACGGCATCAATCATTCTTATCCAAGCCCAGCAGCACTTTCCAGAACCCTTGGCTTCAAACCCCAAGAATCAATTTCCCTCCTGTCTGGGGAAAAGAAAAAAAAAAAAAGTCTTCTTTCCTGATATTCTAAAGATCATCTCAAAAACCATTTTCAAAAGCTGATTACCCGAGCTGGACTCCAATCGGAGGAAAGTATCCCATTTCCTACATCAACAGAAAGAGGGGGACGTAACCGAGTGGCTTGTCCCTGAGTCCTCAGCTTTACTTATACAGATATCAGTAAATAAGAGAGAATTTGACTGTTCACAGAACGTTGGCAAATTGAGCTCATATTTTGGGGCCAAATAAAAGGCCACTGAGATTTCACATGAAATCCTTCAACAAAGAAGATGACTGAATACATTACAGGGCTTCAGTTCTTACCATGGCACGTATTGAATGTGCCTTTCATTTCTTTCTGCTGCTCTGTACCGTTGCTCATTTCCTTGATGCTTGAGGCTCTGATATTGAGGAAGCTTAAAGAGATGGGAATCGGTGTGTTGGCAGTGGGGTGACAGGAGCAAATCGGTGGGAAGGCCAGGGGCCCAGGCTGCGAAAGCTGGGATTGCATGAATGCCAGGTCCCACGAGAGGAATCCAGGATGGTCTTGAGCTTCAAAATCAAGGTTACCTACCAAGTATTTCAATAAAAAAACACCGCCAGCCGCGTGGAATGGATGCCAACATGGACGTCATGAACAGAAGCCACAGCCAAGAACCGACAGGCACTCACGATCCTTATCATGTACCATTTGGTTTTAAGAAACAAAAACCCACTCAAACTAGGTTGAGCTAAAGCGGACTGTAATGGAAAGAATCAAGGGCAGAGAATAGAACTCAAAAGAGTGAATAACTGGAAAGTTAAAAAACCGGAAACACTCTCTCGACACCCCATACAAGATAAAATAAAATAATAATAATAATAATAATAATAATGTTTACTGAGTTCCGGCTATGTGTCCGGCGCTGTACTGAATGCTTTACTTGCATTATCTCACAGTTAATCCACACGGAACCTCTCAGAGGTACAAACATCCCCATTTATCAGATGGAGAAACTGAGGCGCCAAGAGTTTAAGGAAAATTTCTCAAGCAAACAACAAAATTAGAATTCACACCCTGTCTTCCAAATGTCTGCCCTCTGCCACCGGCCACACAAGCTCTGCCTCAGCCTCTCTCTCTGGGTCTATTATGTGCTGAATGCTTTTCTCGGCAGGCTGGCTCTTTCTGCTGCAACAGGCTTTTGAATGGCAAAATGACCACCTGATTCTGGATCCAAACACCACTTGGAGGAAAATACCAGGATGAAAGGCTTGAGCCCACCCATATCTATAATTACATTCAATAATGCCCGTCACACCCAATGCAAGTGTTGGTATCTTTGGGTTCAAATTCTCCAAGTAAAGAGTCTAATTGGCTTCTCCCTTCAGCTGTGATGATGGGATGGGCAAGATATCACCTTATAAAATCAGGGTAGCCAGAGCCTGAAAGGGGTGTGTGAGTAGGGAAATTGGTAGGTCCCTACACCACCCTCATTATTCGTGCAATGCTTCTAGAGTAAGCATCTCAGTCTTCCCAGGTACTTTACAGGTACCAGAGCTTCCAAAGGAAAGAAATGATCATATCTGCCTTGGGGGGCGCACAATGTCTGGAAGAGACACCTAAGTGAACCATTGCCATCCAGTACAGTAAGTGCTATTGTTGAGAGAAACAAGGAATGCCGGCATCTTGCAGCAGACGAGCACCTGACCTGGCCCAGGATATCAGGGAAGAGGTCCCGAAGATGATAGCACGTGAACCCAGTCTGAATGGATAATTGGGCATGACCTACTGTACGGAAATACAGCATACACCTGAAAAGCATGCCTTGCTGGGGAGCTGTGCTCAGTATTGGGTACAATGGAAAAGGAGTACCAGCAAATGAGGTTAAAAAGGCAGGCAAGGGCTAGTCCATGAGTGACTATCTGTGCGAGGAAAAGAAATGGAATCATTTTCTCAAGAGGTAATACGATCTAGTGCAGGACTGTCCAATAGAACTTTCCATGACAACGGACATATTCTAACTCTGCACTGACCAAGCTGGCAGCCACTAATTGCGCACTTGGCATATGGCGAGTGCAACCGAGCAACTGAATTTTTCACTTGACTTCATTTTCATGAATTTAACTGGAAATGGCCATATGTGGCTACTGGCTGCCATGGTGGACTGCAAATCTAGCAGTGAAGCTGTGGGCTCTAGACATAGACCTGATGCTGTGTCCAACTCAAACCAGCTGTGTGACTCTGAGGAAGTGTCTCGGCCTCTCTGTACCTCAGTGTTTCCATTCATAAAATGGGGATAATAAGACGTGTGGCCTGGGTGTGTGATGAGGATCACACGAGTGGATACATGTAAAGCCGTTGGAACAGTGCCTGACGTAGCAGTCACTCAGCAAGCACGTGTGTTGCTCAGACGGGGCTGGGAAGTTTTGACAGGCGTTAAGGAGGGGACGGTCTGCTAAAGAGGAGAGCTCCCTTAGAGAAACACTGTGTTAGCTGGGAGGGCTGCCTAACAGATTACCACAGACGAGGTGGCTTTAATGACAGAGATTGATTTTCTCAAAATTCTGGAGGACAGACCTCCCAGGTCAAGGTATCAGAACAGCTGGTTTCTTGAGGCTTCTCTCCTTGGCTTCTCAATAGCTGCCTTCCCTCACACGGCCTTCCCTCTATGTTTATGCGCTAATCTCCTCTTCGTACAAAGATACCAGTCATACTGGATTAGAGTCCACCTAGATGACCTCATTTTAACACAGTTAACCCTTTAACGACCCTGTTTTCAAATATAGTCACACTGTGAGGTACTGGAGCTTAGGACTTAAACATATGAATCGGGGCGTGGGGACGGCGACACACAAGTGATTCCATAAAAAAGGACTGAAAATCAAGATCGCCAATTCCATTTCTGACCAATATTCTGAGCTGGTTCGACTGCTGGAACCTTCCCTCATAATCCACGCTGGAGGAACCAGGGAGAAAAGCAGAGGACCTGGGAGTTGCTGCCGGAGTGGCTGGGGGCTGCTTTGGACCGGAGCAGGCAGGAATGACTGGATTGAGGCAGATGCTGGCCAGCATGGATGCAGGGGGATACACTGGAAGGGGGGGTGTAAGAGTTTGGCCATGGTGACCCCCCCACCATCACCCTGGGGCAAACGGCACCTGCCCCATAGCCCAACTCAGGTCTCTGGTCCATGTGCTGTCAGAATAAAATCGGGGCAGGGCAAAGCTGTGTACTTGTGAGGTGTGGAGAAAAGCAGGTGAGGACTAACTGACCTCAGAGAAGTTGCCTCCTCAAAGAGATGTGAGGACCTCTCCCCTTGGTACCTCCACAGTGTCTCCTCTTAATGTCCCTTCCCTTGGGGTTACAAAGTGATGTCTGAAAAGCTGTTCAGGATGGTGAGCAGTGATTGGCTGTGGGTTGCTGGTGTCTAGGGCTCTCCATCCTAGCATTCTTCCACCTCCTACCATCTGAGCTCACGGGAGCTCACGTGGGGTTCTGGCCAGTACCCATCAGAAAAGCCCAATGCCTCCAGGGAATGCTGAGCTCACGACGCAAAACAACCAAGACATCTGAGGGATACAACCATTTTAAAAGAAAAACATACTGGGTTATTGATTCCGACAAAAGCAAAATATTAGAACAGATGGACTTAGAATTTAAAATTAGCCTTTTATTAAACATTAATATTAAAGAGATTTTAAAAAGACAGTAACAATATACAACAGGAACAAGAAAATATTTAAAAGAACCAAACTGAAATATCAGACGCGAAAAATGTAATGGTTGAAACAGATGGATAAATAGACACAGAACAGATACAGCTGAAGAATGAATTAATCAACTGGAAGACAAGATTAAGTAAATCTACTTGAAGGAAGAACAAAAGATAAAAGAACATTTTTGAAGTTAAGTGATATGGAGGATAGATGAGATCACTAACACCAAAATAAAAAGATTAAGGTGGGGGCGGGTGGGGGAGGGCTGACAGAGAACCACGTGCTTAGATGCATATTATCGTCAACATTCGAGCTTTTGTTTGGGGGGTAAGTTCAGAGGTGCTTGTTACATTATTAAAAATAATTAATTATAATTATTAAACATAATTAACAAAACGAAAGCAAGTCCTGCATGGAACCCTGGGAGTGTGTTATAAACCAAGGATTATAATCCAGTTTTTTTTGTGTACCTGAGGTCCAATCATGTGGCACAGTGTCTGGGGTATAGCAGATACTCAAAAGGTGTTTAATGAAAACATAGAGGATTATTTGACAGGAGAGTCAAGGATCAGAGAGGGATCAGCTAAAACGCAGCCGAGAGAATGTGGCTGCATAACCCAGGCAAGAACGGGTGGAGGCGGGAGTAACAGGAACAGGCGAGGGGAAGATGCTATCTGGAGATTTCACGCAATGTAGAACCCACAGGACATGGTGGTTTCTTTGATATGGGGACTGAGAGAGGAGAGAAATCAAGGTTGGCAACCAGGTTCTGGGATCCCAAAGCACATCACAAACCATCCCATAATTCAAAGACACTGTTCTATTCCCCCAAGATTTTATTACAGAAACATTCCAAAATCCAGAAAGTTTGAGAGAATTGTGTGATGAACACCTGTATACTCATCCTTACATTCTACAATTAATACTTGGGTGTCTTTTCTTTCACACACATCTAACCTTTTATCTCTCTCTCCAGCCACCCATCAACCCATCTTTTTTTTTTTTTTAATGTGACATGTTCTGTCATATTGCAATGAGAAGAAAAGAAATTTAAAAGAAAATGTCTCACGTCCTGAAACAGAAAACAAATGTTCTGTAACGATCTCAGGCCATCCCCACAACCCCACCCAAGGTAGCGGCGCTCTTTTGGGGCTGTTTATAACCTCATTCACATTAGATATTAAACAGACTAGCCTGGAAACAAATACTGTTGTTCTTAATTATTCTTTATGGGAGTTTTACAGAGGTGGCAATTCGCATCACTGGCATTTGGTCTGGGGTTTGAAAATACACTCATTGCCTAACATTTCAAATTATTTACCATTTACATGGAGCATAATTAAATTCTGAGTGCTTCAAATAATACTCAGATGTCAGTTATAATCAAAATCGAGTCTTTTGAGTTCCATAGCTCTCTTTCTCTATATAAATCAGCAATCATAATTTGATGAAATAGGGCTGCACTTATGAAAATTCATCCCCCAAGGGGGAATAGAAGTCATGCTTGTTTCTTCCAGAACAAACAGTGAGCAGACCGATTATCCTATAGCAAGGTGGGGCCATTTTGGTTAATGAAGATGGGATCTAGACGTAGGCCCAGTACGGGCTGCCGTTTTGTTTTCTGGAGAACAACATCCTATCGCGGTGTCATCTGCCCATTTCTAAGCAGTCTCTTTCTTGCTCTCTCTTCTCTGTTTTTGCACATCCAGTCCCTCTGCAACCCTGTTCACATGAGGTGAGTAACTCCCTCTCATTCTTCACAATTTTGCTCAGCTGTCAGGTCCCAAGGTTTATCTGATCCCCAGTTGGACTGTGTTCGCCACTAAATGCTTCCCTTTGTCATAAGTTCCCTGAAGAAGGGGCCATTTCTTTCATTTGTATGCCCAGTAACTAGTATAGGACCGTCCATATGATCTTCCCCTTCTCATTCTTTCATAGGATACTTGTTGAGCAGCTACTAGAAACTCTTCAGGCACTTGGGGACACAGTGGTCAATGAAACAGGAATGTTCTGCCTCATGGAGCTTCCTGTCCAGTGGGAACATCAACCCACATGTACCCCCGTGACAGGAACTGCCCCACTTCCCTTGCAACTAGAAAGACAGAACCTGAACTTTGATGCACGAGAAGCCTGGTTTCAAGTCATGAACCAAAAACTGACTATGAGTAAACACATAGCCTCAGGCAATTTTACATTAACTGTTCAGGACCTCAGTTTCTTCATACATTAAATGGGCATGATAAAAATCCACCATAAGGGGAGACTGTGAAGACTCAATTTCTAATGCACGTAAAACACAGAGCTAGTGCGTGGTGTGCAGTGTGTGCACGTGATTTGCAGGGATAAGGATAACTATTATCAGTCACCCGGCTCAAAAATCCTTAACATCTCATCACGTAAGGATATGAAAGCAAATGCTTCCAAACCGTTGTTATAACTGTGTTTGTCGCCACTCTTTCTGTACACTGCTTTGCCCACTCCTCCTTCCAGGTAGGACCAGGCTGTACAATCCCCATGAAGTTAGGCATAGCCATGCGCCTGCCTGTCCAGTGACATGCATTGGAAGCCTTAAAGAGCCACTGCATGACTTGCTGACTTCTCTTCCCCCTGCCGCAGAGACTGGCAGCATCCTAGAGAATGGAGGCCCTGAGCAGCTGGGTTCCTGAAGGGTTACCACTCGGAGCAGAACCTGCGTGCAACAGACTTGTAGCAAGAGTCATAAACCTTTTTGTTTTCAGCCACTGAGATTTGGGAACTATTTGTGGCTGCAACATAACCCAGACTATCGTGACTAATACACAATCCTTCTACCAAGCTCTGACCCCCCCGAAAAATGTCCAACATGCTCTGCGCTCATACTTCTCCCTCTTTTCCCATTATGCCTCAAGCTCACGCTGTTCCCCTCCTCCAGAGAAACTATACAATCCTAGATGTTCTTTTGGGGCATCTTCAGTAGCACCTCTTTCTAAAAGCCTTCACTGGTTTACCTTCAGCCGTTCTCCTCTGATGCCCTGATGAGAGAACTGCCCGTTTCTACCACGCTATTTCACTTTCTCTGCCCAGGGTGACCTAGGTGAAGTAAGACTTCGAACCAGGGTCATCTGACTGTCAGCTACAAGGTTTTTCTGTCTCCCCCTGGAATGCTCACCTGCCCAACAACAACTTGTTACTCAACCCTCGGAAAGGAACCTTGCAGTAGAAAGCCCTTGCCACCATTTAGCATACCGGAGTGATTCAGAGAGATTCTGGGAACGGGGAAAATCACTTTGGTCCCAACATAGAGGATAACTGCATTTTGGAGGAATTAAGCATCTTTCCAAATCTCTGTGAGCCGGCTGACACAGTTGCAGGACACGTTGCTGAATCTCAAGCCTTTCAGGCTAAGAGATGAGGCGTCCATCTGCGGCCATGACCGCAAAAGCACAGAAGACATCCAAAGGGCCACACTCTTCAAAAATTCATGCGTTTCTCTTCCTGGAGCAATCAGTGGGGAAGGCCACGCACGATGGGTTCAGACATGGTACCAAGTAAAACTAATGGAGGATCCCAGTAAAACGTTGATTTACATCCGGATGCCCTGGGTCATCAGATTTGCCGAAGAATTAAAGTTTAACTAGAAATTTCTATCGGTTTAATGTTCACCGCCCAACACGTTCCTCAAATAAAGGAAGCTCTTATCTTTCTTTATGAGGCAGGCCACCGAGTGTGACTGCAAGTCTCTCGAGTTTGACCAAGAATTTTGTCAAATATCTTTCTTGGTCATCATTCATCTCCTCCCAGTTCCCTCACCCAAAAATTCTATCTTAAACTCACCAGTTCCTGACCAGGCAAGGATCCACGATGCCATGCCTTTGCCCTCCGTTACCATGCCTGACTGCCCTTCCCTGGTTATCACTACCTCAATATGTCTAATAATCCTTAAACGCCCAGCTTCCATAAACCCCAACTATTCTGACAGGGCGAAGAGCTCTGATCCTCCCACAACACTTTGTGTATACGCTTCTAATCAATGTGACCACAGAATCTGCCAATTTATTTGTTAGCTGATCTGTCTCCCCACCCACCCACGCCCCAACAACAATGCACCCTTTTTTTTCCAATTACAGTCGACATTCAGTATTATGTTGTATTAGTTTCAGGTGTACAGCAGAGTGGTTAGACATATAATTGACGAAGTGGCCCCCCAATAAGTCTAGTCCCCACCTGGCACTATACACAGTTATTATCATATTATTGACTCTATTCCCTATGCTGTACTTTACAGCCCCATGACTGTGTTGTAACTACCAATTTGTACTACTTAATCCCTTCACCTTTCTCACCCTGCCCCCCAAGCCCCTTCCATCTGGCAACCATCAGTCTGTTCTCTAACAACAACCCACACTAACCAAAACCTCCTCAAGAGCAGGGATTGTGTCTGCTACACCTTTGTATTCACAGCACTAAGTACAGTGTTTGCCCATAGCAGGTGCTCAGCAAACATTAGCTGGATGGATGGATGGATGGATGAGTATTGTATGTGCAGATTAACAATGTATCACAGAGGAGCCTGAATCCCAGCTGTGTACCAACCTCAAAAGTCTACGTAAATATAGGTATAGATAGATAGATGTAGATATAGGTACAGGTATAGAGACACACAAACAGATACAGACATAGACATATAAATACAGGTATTGCCTGGTTCCAAATAATTTTCACATTGAGTAACCTGAAATTGCCATAGCATGAAGTAAGGATTCAAGGGAAATTTCTGTGGCATCAATAGACTAAATACAGTGCAAAAGAGGCCAGAATCCACGGGGCAATCCTCTAAAGAGTAAGCTAATATGAACAACTCCATGGGTACCACTAAAATTGAGCTGAATGCTGAGCTGAGAAGGAGCTCGGAAAGTCTGCCAAATACTGGCTTTCTCCATTTTTATAGGATTTCCTTTACGTAGGCTGCTTGGAGTAATGGCTGCACAGACCCATCCCCGCCCCAAGAACAATGCTGCTGGCATTAATAATACGGTGACCACATAAATAATCAGGTACAGGACGTGGCTCTCAGTGCTCATCCTCCTGAAAGGAGGTGACCCACACAACAGCACAGGGGGAGGAAGGCAATTCATGAATTTTTTAAGCGACAGCATCCCAAGAGCACAGGGAGGATGCTTGCCTCCACAATTATGTACCAAATTAGGCCACAGTCCCCTCACTCCCTCCCCAAGCTTCAGAGGCTGACTCATGCTCCACAGGAAGACCTTTTACCCATTCAAGACCCAGCTGCTGGCCAAGACACAAGCGGGCTTCTGCCAGCCTCTCCAACATGGCTGGGCAGCCTCCATCTTCCCCATCACCTCCTTGCCCATCAGGGATCAGAGGTGACCCGAGCTTCGGGCTCCTGCCAAAGGCTTCAGCATCTACTAGACAGTCTGCAACGCAGGCAAGCGAAGGAGTCTTCACCGCCTCCCCTGCACAGACTCATGATTCCGAGGTGGAACCAGGTCAGCAGGTGTCATCTTTGAAAGACTTGCACCAAGGATTTGATCTTGCCATTTAAGCTGGAAAACGAGTACATGTGAAGACTGGGCAGTGCCCACCTTATTCCCCAGGTCCCAGGTTGGGGCTGAGAGTCTCTGGTTCCCCTTCTCTCCAAATTCCCATGACACTTCCAAACTGTATCCTTCAATCAATCTCTGTAAACCACGGCCCTCCTGGGCTCACATTCTTTGGAACCCACTTTAAAACATATGCCCCTGAAAAACAGGGATTTTATCTGTTATTCTTTTTGCTCTTATTATTGAATACTGAAACATATAAAAGGAAGTAAAGGATAACATGATAAAACCCATTTATTCACCACTCAGTTCAAGACATAAAAAATTACGACTACACAAAAAAGCCCCTTCTGCACCCCTCCCTGTCCCACTCCCCACCCCCACCCTGGGGTACCTACTACCTTGAATTTGGTGGTTCTCATTCCCCTAACGTCTTCCTAATCTTAATCTAGTGTCCGGTCTCTAATCCATTTATTATACTGTTTTGCCTATTTTACATTCTTATCTTCCAAAACTCACGTCTTGGCACATTATGATTTAATGCATATCGTTTTAGTTCAATTTGTTTATTTGCTGCTTCTAATGCAAGCTTAACATTAAAGAATAATATCACACAGCAAAGTGGACACATCATGAGTGCACGGAATGGTGAATTTCCACAAAGTGGACACAGAAGCCAAATAAAAGGGGAAACAATCATTTCCTGAGTCCCAGCAGCTGCCTTTCTATTCACTACTCACCAAAAGGTAACAAGTTTCATGCTAGTTTCCCCACAGATTAATGCTGCTCACTCTAAAACAGGGATCAGCAAACTATGTCGAACTATGAATGGGGGGCCAAATCTAGCACACCGACCATTTTCATAAATAAAGTTTTATTGGAACACAGCCACATTCACTTGTTTATCGTCTGTTGCAGCTTCTGCACTGCAATAGCAGAGCTGATTAGCAACTGACACCATGTTGCTCATAAGCCGAAAATATGTACGGTCTGCCCTTTTACGGTCAAGTTTGCTGACCCCTGTTCTAGAACATGACATACGTGGAATCCTACAGTCTGCCCACCTTTGGGGCCGGTTTCTGTTATTCAACAGTCTGTGAGGCTCACACGCGTAATTGTAGTTTGTTCCTTTTCACTGATGAATGATACTCCATGATCACGCCATGCTTTATGTATCCACTCTCCTGGTGATGGATGTTTGGGTTGTTTCCCGCCTGGGGCTAGTATGAATAGTGTTGTTATAAACATTCTTGTACCTGTCTTTTGGTGTCATTCATTCATTGTAATGACGGCAAGGTGATCCATTATGCAACTGTACCATGATTTATTTAGTCACCCACCTGTTGATGGATATTGAGATCAGTGGTTCCCAAACTAGTCTGTACAATGGTGTTACCTGGGAACTTCAAAACATAGTGATACAACAGCTGTGGGTCCCCTCCCATGCCCCCCAGAGATTGTGATTTACTTGATATGGGATGTAGCCTGAACTTTGGAATTTTTAAAGGACCCCCAGGTGATTCCAACATGCAGACAAGTTCGGCAACCAGTGAATTAGGTTGCTCCCAGTTTTTTCATGATCACCAACAAACTGCAATAACCATTCTTTGCGTGTCTCGCTGCGCCCACGACCAACAGTTTCTTTAGGACCTATACCTGGGAGAGAAGTTGCTGGTTCCGAGAGTATAAGCATCTTCAATGTTCCTGGAAATTTCCCAATTGGTCTTTAAAACAGTTCTACCCACAAGACTATGTCTGATTCATTTCTGGACCCCAAGGGGTTATCGCAAGTCTTGGCTCACAGGAAGAACTCAGGAAACTGCTGCTGAATCACTAGAAGCAGACAAGAATTCAAGAGACAATCCAGACAACAGCTTTCCTTCAGGAAGATGAATATTTAAGCATCCTGGATAGACCTGAATCTTTCCGCTGGCAGCCTCCTCTGAGACTTCTTCTTTTCATTCATGCATTCAACAAATATTTTTTAGCATGTGCTATGCGCCAAGCACTGTGCTAGAAATGAGTGAGGCAGGGGCTTCCCAGTCTTCAAAGGAACTAAGTTATGTGCACAGCTCGCTCCAGCACAAAGGAGAAAGGGATCTTTACAAAGATGGTGTGAAGTGGGAGAAGAAACATAAAAGTTCTGAGGCACACAGAGACGTCCTGGCTCTGTCACGGACCTTGAGCAAGTCACACAGCTTCTCTGGGCGCTGGCTTCCTAATCTGTATGTGAGAACAGTGCTGCCTTCCTTGTGGAATTGTGAGGATTGCACAGCACAGATCTGACACGTGGGTGGCACTCACTGTTAGTATACAAGAGGTAGAGAGAACGTGCTTTCAGGAGTTGAGATGGGAGAAGCTCTTTCAACAGGGAAGATACAGGAAGGAGGCGGCCTTAGATTGGACCTTTAAGGTCAATGGTTGGATTTGGACACTGTGGATTTAGGGACGTGGAAGTCCCTGAGGTGAGCAAAATCACAGATACAGAAAAGCAAAGTGTTCTTTTGAGAATGCCTGAGTATTCATTTTTGATCACTGGTGCCCAAGTAAGGGCTATTTCTCCCTCCAAGGGACATTTGGCCATGTCTGGAGATGATTTTGGTTGTTATAATGTGGAAAACACAAATGGAATGCAGTAGATAGAACCCAAGGGTGCTGCTAAAGAGCCTAAAGTAGATGGGAAGCCCCCACAAGGTCAAGAGACCCCAGTTTCAATGTAGCATTTTCAACTCCTGAGATAAGCACTCACCTGCCTTTACCACTCTCTCAATAAAAACCACTTTTTTTGGTTCAGAAAACTGAGGCTCAGTTAGACTAAGGCTGCCAAATCATGACAGAGGGAGTAAACTCTGCTCCACCCTATACTGCCCTTGAAAAGGCAGTCACCTCCTAAATGACATTGGCAGTCAGCCAGGTCCATTCATTTTTCTTTTTTTTTTGGCCTTAGTTACTTACAGTACATTCATGTGATTCCAAATCGGTCGGGAGAATATTTTCATGATCATATTTCCAGCACCTGGTACAGTATCTCGCACACAGTAGGTACTCAATAAAAAAGACAGAAAGATTAGTGGTTGCCAGGTGCTAGGGGGAGAGAATGGGAGTGACTGACAGTGAGTATGGGGTTTCTTTCTGAGGTGTAATGAAAATGTGCTGGAATTTTAGAATATGTGCTGCCGATGAGGATAAAAAGGATCAAATATATGGTGATGGAAGGAGAACTGACTGGTTGGTGAACACACGATGTGATGTATAGATGATGTATTATAGAACTGTACATGTGAAACCTATGTAACTTTATTAACCATTGTCACCCCAATAAACTTTAGTTTAAAAAAAAACGTTCTGGAATTCAATACTGGTGACGGTGGTACCACCTTGTGAATATACTACCAACCACTGAATTGTACACCTTAAAAGGCTGAAATTTTATATGTGGATTTTATCTCAAATATATATATACAAGCACACAGACACACACACACACACACACACACACACACACTTCAAACAGGGTTATAGTTTAAGCACATCACTTTTTAAATTTCCTAGGGGTTGAGCTTTCAAGACAAAAACAATAACTCGGTGACACTGGTGGATCAAACCTTTCCTGAAGGCTGTACATATAAAATGAATGCATAAATCAACCTCAACACTTACTAGAAGAAATCACCATGATGAATAATCAGTTAATTCCCACGGTCACTAATTATAGTTGCTCATTGGTGTCGAATTCTAATGGATATATTTCCTCAGCTGAGCTTGTTGAGAAGGAAACAGGGCAGACATTACTACTCCTGATTATGATGAGGAAACAAGGCTCAGGGACCTTGCAGCAATTTTTCTGAGCTTAGCACAGCTAGGAATTCCCTCCTTCTCTATCATGTTCTTGAACGCTGTTATCTGTTCCTCTGTACTTCGCAGAGGCTTGACAACTCAGGGAGTTCTTTCTATCTCAGACCAAACTGTGTCTGCAAAACACAGTTTTGACCACGCCACGACATTAGGCTTCATACAAGTCTGTTGTAGAAACACGTACTTTCTTAAGGGTCCCAAGGGCTAAGCTTTCACAACAAAAACAGTCGCTTGCTGACACTGACATTGCTAGATCAAACCTTTCCTTAAGGCCACCGTACCTTTGGATATTGTAGTTCCATAGCCAATAAATCCTACCATATAAGTCAACTTGAATTTCTGCTGCATAAAAAGCAGGAAACCTCAAAGTCTTGGGTTCATGTTATACCTATAGCGCTCCACGGGATTTCTTTGGAACCTTCTTTATTTGGTTGGGCAACATAGATTTATTGGCACACCTACTGTGTGCCAAGGCCCTGGGCCTGAGGACACTGGACACATGCTCGTTGCCTTCAAAATCATCTCTGTCTCAGGCCAGGTCTAGAAATGGCGTGATTTTTAACCTATCCGGGGCAGACCTGGGGCCCGGCCCAACTTCAGCAGCAATTTGTTCTAAGGAAAACTGTGATTTGTCAGTGTTATTAGTCTGCAAGCAGCAGCCCTTTGGAGATTCCTTGTTTGCAGGGAGCTTTTCATTTAGTTAATTAGGAGGCTATGAGTTGAAGGGCTCCAGAAGCCTCCTTGGTGAGGACTAGAGGGAGGCAAGAGATTACATGAATGATTTTCTCTGGCTACAACATCCTGAACACGTGAAAAAAGAAGCTTGTTTTCATGCCTTCTGCCTTAGGTGAGTATTTTCTGACTCTGGGCTAAACTTCCCCAGGCTGCCTTTCATAACTCAACTCAAAAGTCTCCACCCCAGGGATACTCTGTGAAACCTTGGGCTGGCGAGCCAGAGGATTTAAATACCATGGTGACAATTTTCTGGCCCTGTAACCTTAAGCCAGTTTGAGAGCCTCTTTGTGCCTCAGTCTCCCCATCTGGAAAATGGGAGAAATAGTAGTAGCTACGTCCTCAGGTTATAATGAGGATTAAATGACAGAAATGTATAAAACATCAAGGCACCTGGCACATAATAAAAGGTCCCATAGATGGTCCCTATTATCACTGTTCTTGTTATTAATCATCCCACACTCTGAACCATCCCCTCCTCTGAATCCCCACCCACCCCAGTCTTGTCTTCCCTTGTCTGCCCTTGCTACGCTCACCCTGAGGTTGTGGTTATTTATGCCCCCGTCACATCTCCCCTGCTACACTCTGAGCCGCTGAAGGCCAAGGCCGTGGCACATGCCCCCGTGGCCCCCAGTGCCCAGCTCGTGCAGGAGGAATGGGTCCAGACTCTCGCCCTGTATCTCCCTCCACGCCCAATGCTGTGTCCAGTGGAGACATTCTCCGTCTTCCTCTCCTTCCCCATTCGTCTTACTCATAACATGCACACACGACATACATTCAGCTGACCATTTAAAACGGGGGGGGGGGGGGGCATTTAAGGTGTATACGGTTTCCATGGTGTAAGATGAACAACAGAGACCCTGTAGCAAACAATAAGGAAAAAGACGAGGATGGCCTACTCATCTGCTCTGCCTGCAGTTAACACTCATTACTGGACACGTGAAGGTTAGTGAAGAGGGTACGTCTCGTGTTGTGTTTTTTAACCACAGTAAAAGGAGAAGAAAAAAGGCAATGACGTCCTAATGCCTGCTACACGGTGGACGAGCCTGGAAACCCTGGTAAGTTCAAGAAGCCAGACCCAAAGGCCACACGTAGTGTGGGATTTCATTTAAATGGAGTGCCTACAGTAGGAAAACCCACAGAGACAGAAATGAGATGAGTCATTGCCAGGGCTGAGGGGAGGAAGAAAGGAGGAATAACTGCTAAGGGGGAGGGGTTTCTTTTGGGGGTGAGAAGAATGTTCTAACACGTGAGCGTGGTAACGGAGGCACCACTCCGTGGATATTCTAAAGCCAGTGAATTGTACACTGTAAAAGGGTGAATTGTATGGTGTGTAAGTTACATACCAGTGAAGCTGTTTAAAACACAAAGAGCTAACTGTCAGCAAAGGTGCCCAGACCCAGGCTGTCACTGTCCTCAGACACCTCTGGGTACGAGCAGCAAAAACAACAGTGAAGGACCCAAGCAGAAAGGAACGTGACTGGAGGGACCAGGCAGCGTACAGAGTGGACAGGGGAGCTGAGCCACGTGTTTGGAAGCAGGACGGGGTCAGGGACAGGACGGACACTCCTTCCCTGGCTCCCTATGTGCCCCTGTGGGAGGACTGTGCTGGGCTGCGAGGACCCACTGCAGGCGCCACGCTCTGGGAGAATTCTGATGTGCTCGGCGTGGTTACACGGCCACCCCTCAGTCAGTCCCAAAAAGATGCAGCCATTGAGGGGAACAAAATTCTCCCAATGGAAATCGGGGTGCTTTAAGAAAGGGGGGGCGAATGCCAGCGGTCCTAGTCCGCTCAGGCTGCTATAACAAAATACCACAGGCTGGGTGGCTGCAACAACAAACACTGAGGTCTCACAGTTGTGGAGGTTGGAAGTCCAAGGTCAAGGTGCCGGCTGATTCAGTTCCCAGTGAGAGCTTCCTGGCTGGCGGACCGCTGCCTTCTCACTGTGTCCTCACGTGGCAGAGAGGGAGCTCTGAGGGCTCGTCCTCTTCTTCTAAGGCATGAATTCTAGTATGTTCATGACCTCATCTAACGCTAAGCACCTCCCGAAGGCCTCCTCTCCAAACACCATCACAATGGGGGTTAGGCTTCAACGCAGGAGTCAGGGGAGGACACCAGCATTCAGTCCCTAATACAAGCGGACGTGGCAAACACCATCCGCACAACTTTACAGTGAAAAGTCAGGGTGGGAAAGGTCAGAAAACCCAGAACTGACAGCGGCCTGGAGACCCGGGGTCCCATCCGGACTCTGGCTCCCGCTGTCCGTGGGCAGGTCCTTGAAGCCTCTCTAGCCTCAGTTTCCCCTTCCTGCCTCCTAGGGCTGTTGTGTTGAGCATTCGAGGTCACATATAGGAAATGACAACAGCAGAGGGCCAGCAGCACACGATGGCCGGGGGCCTGGGGGAGCCTGGCCAGAGCAGGTAAGGCAGGCAGGGCGCCAGTCCTCAAGAAGCAAGTCCAGGCGTGGCCAGAGGCCTTCGTGCTGGGAGCGCTGAGGTCGCCATCGCCACAGGGACCACTGATCCCATTTTAATTACTCTCACCAGGCCTGAGAGGCCAGCCCCTTGGTTCTCAATCTCGGCCATGCTGAGAGATGTAACTCCCCAGCAGGGAAAGGCCAGCTCTGGCAGGTGTGTGTGATCGCACCCGACAGCCAGCCAATGTGCAGGGCTCGGCAGAAACCTGACCTATTATGAGGAACTCACTCTTCCCGGGGGGAAAGTTCCAGAGCGACATGCTGTTTACTGGTTGCTGTTGGCGGGGCAAACGCACTCTAGTTGCACTAGGAGTTTACAATATGATGATGTCACCATTCTTCCCCTTCTTTCTCCTTCTTCCTTCTTCCCTCCTCACCTGGAAAACACCCTATGCAACCTTCAGGGCTTCGTCCCGGGGTCCTCCATTACGTCTGCAGCCTTACTTCTTGTCGCTCCAGCCCCACATACACACTTAATTGCATCACGCCTCTGGGCTTTTGTCCCTGCTGTCCCCTCCACTCTGAGGCCACACCAGCTCTTTCCTACAACCAATGCCTCCTCATCCATCAAAACTGAGCTCAAAGGTCACCTCTTCCAAGAAGCCCTCCCTGCCACACCCTGTCTCTCACTACATGCCCCTTCTCTGGGTTTCCTACTCTTACGCCACTTCTCACATGGAAATTGTCCGTTTCCCTACCTGACTCACCCAAGGTACCGCCTCATCATTTTTACCGTTGAGCCCCTAGCTCAGAGCCAGACCCGAAGCAACGGCTCAGCTAAGTAAGTGATGAATCTTGGGAGCTGAGTATAGACATATCCCAAAGACAACGGGACACGCTGATGGCAGGGAAAGGTGCACATCTGAAGTGTGTTGGCTGGAAAACAGGGGCATGAAGCCCAAGCACATCATGATTTTGCCCCCCCCCACCTCTCCGGGTCCTTTCCCATGTCAGTTCCAGAGCACTTACATCTCTACCATCATGATCCATCACTTCCTGCCTCTGTGCCTTTGCACACACTGTTCCTTCCCTCTAGAATGCCTTCCCATCAACAGGCTCTCCACTCTCCACCCGCTTGTCCTATACTCGTCACAGGACCCTGAGAAAGCATCTCTTCTCCTTCCAGGAAGCCTTCCCTGATTGCCTCACCCTATGTCTTTGTACTGCGCTTGGTTGGGCCTTGCACATATCTGGCTTAAAGCCTCGGTCACACTGCATAGCAGTTATGTGTGGAAGTTCCATCTGGCCCTGTTGTACTTTGAGAGAGCAAAACTGCTTCTTATTCGCCAGCAGAATCCCAACACTTCACCCAGTGCCCGGCACACCTAGTAGGCACAGGCACTCTGCCAATAGCCATCATACTAATAAATGACCTGATGTGCCCTCGAAGGGTGACCTTGAACAAATCACCTTCCCTTTCTCTGCCTTAGTTTCCTGGTCCACACATGGTGGTGCCGGCTTGTTGTGAGAATTAAATGTGACAATATAGGTAGAGCCCTTTGTGTCTGGCATGCAGTACGTGCTCAATAAAAGTCAGAGAACGTTACCCTCCCACTGAGGCACCTCTGCAACCGTTGCTAAAGGCAAAACGTTGATGAATTACTGTTATTAAGACAAGAGTCTTGATAGAGCAGGAGGTAAGAGATCAAGGCGCTGTTTGTTCAATAAATGATTAAAACATCAATATTAGACTAAGAGCCCTGCAAGAAGAAAGTTAAATGAGCGAATCCCATCAAGAATTGACAGCCCCCATTCCATCCCCCTCACCCCACCCCCAAACTTACAACAATTGCTGTTAGAGCCCAGCTCGGCTCATTCCTATTCAATTTTTGAATAATAAACCATACACATGGCTTAAAAGTCAAAACAATACGAAAAGGCACACACGGGGAAGTCCGTCACCCCCCACTCCTGTCCGCGTCCATCTGGCCCCCCACACACATAATCTACAGCCATTTTTAGTACTTTTTTCTGTATCCTTTGAATGTTTCTTTATGCAAAGAGATGTAAATTGGAATTGAAATAGATGTAAAGTCTTATCCGCCTCTTTCTGACACTGAGCTGCACCTTGGTTTTTGCCATGTAACAGTTATTTTGGGGACCCTGCCATTCCAGGACACAGAGATCATCCTTTTTCTTTGTGACATCTGCAGAGCGTGCCATTCTGGGGTGCACTAGTTTATTTAACCTACTCCCTATCGCTGGAGCCGCCTCCACTGCTGGCCTAAAGTGACCTTCCAGAAATGAAATTCTTTCTGTGTTCGTCTCCTGCTTAAACCCCTTGCATGGCTCTCGAGAAAAATGCCACAGCTTCCCATGGCCTCTGAGACCTTGCATGGGCTGCAGGCTTACCTCTCCACGTCCTCCTCCACTTCCTCTCTGGGGCCTTGCTGGTCTCCTGTGTGTTCAAGACCCAGCCACTCCTCACCTCCAGGTTTTCTCATGCAGTGCTCTCTGCGCGCATTGCTATTCCACCCTGGCCGTTCCGTGGCGCGGCTCAAGGAGTCATTCCTGGGGACAGCAGTCCCTGATCCCTGACCAAATGCCCCCAGTTCATGCTCTCCGGTGGTCCAGCCTTTACACCACGTGTTACAAATTTCATTTTACAAGTCATTGCACTTCTAGCTGTTTAGTTCTCGGGGATCCACAACCAAACTCAACGCTCTGTGAGAGCTGGAAACTCGTCTATTCATCCCTAAACCCCGAGTGCCTATCAAGTGCTTGGCATTGTTTTACTCTAGAAATGTCTGTGGAAGGAAGGGAGGAGAGTGGTGAGAAAGGGTGGGGAGGCAGGGGTTAGGAGAGAGAGGCAGGCAGGGAAAAGAAGGAGGAGGAAGGTTGGAGGGGACTGGAGGGGAATGGATTTATTATTAAGCAAACTCCCTGTACCTGGCATTATGCTAGACAGTGTGGTAGAGAGTAAGGGAATGATAAATAGAAAGACAAAAAAAATCCTGCTTCCAGTCTAGCAGGAGATGATTCATTTCCACAAGAAAATTTAACTAGAGTTCAAGGCTACACAAGATCAGGGCCAAATGCCAAACAAGCACCCCAAGCAAATAAACACATAAGGACTGTGAGGCCTTTTATGACCTATTTATAAAGTATTTCTTCAAAGGTTCCATAAATATGTAGTCCCAAATACCATATAATTAGACATAATTCCTATTCCTGAAGGAAACCTTTGCACTTTAACATTTCATTTTAAATGTAAACTATCTTTATGGGGTTGGGTTTTTAATCAAAAAAGCATTTTAGTTCAAAATAAATACCACTAGATTCTTCCCGAAACTTGTATTTCGGGAGAGTACATTCTTAGCTGAAAGGAGAATGTGGGGTGGGGAGGCAGCATGGTGCAAAGAACCCCAGGAGCACAAGCCAGGGGTCCTGGCATCCCCTGACTATGTGCTAATTTTCTGGGTTATCCTGAGCAATTAGGTCACCACCCCCCCACACACCAGGGCCTCAGTTTGCCTTCCCACACAATGGAGCTGAATGAAATGATAATTAAAGGGGCCCAGCCCTAATAACAACTGTCTCCCTTTGACGCTGGGCCCATGTTATTATCCAGCTGCTCTGAGTTTTTCCTCCCCAGAAGAAAAGAAAGGTGGCAGGGGAAATGAGGCCAGGGTTTCATCCATGGTCTCTAGAGTTTGCCAAGTCACAGCCTTTCCTCTCCTGCTGCAGACACCCCAGAGGGAGCACCTACTCAATATTATCGGGATTAGTGAAATGAATGAATAAGTGAATAACCAAGCTAATGAATGGATGTGGCTCAGAGAAGACCACCAGCTTACCAGCACCTTGTACAGAATGGGACGACACCCAGTTCCTCGGATCTTGCCCTGCACTGCCCGGAACCAGGTTCACTAACAATCCAATAAAATATTTATGCAGCATCGATTATGAACCAGGCAGTAAAAATCTGACATTGAACAAACAAGTCCAAATAATCTTTTAAAACATAAATCAGATCAATAAATACAAGATTCAGACCCGTCACTGGCCTTTAAGTTCTTGCCCAAGTCTTCCTCTATGACATTATCTGTTGTCACTGTCCCCTTCGCCCCCTAGTCCCACCTGAGATCAGCCAAACTACAGACAACCCTCAGACCCAACTGTCATGGGAGAAAGGAAAATAACAGTGGGTGTAAGGTATTGAGATTTGGGGGGGAGGGGAATGGTGAGGGGCCTATTTGTGGCGCGGCATTATCACAGTGATAGCTGCCTAATACAGAGTACCGCCATTTCCTGGAGGCATCATTGTAGGAAAGCCGCTTGACCCCTTTGAACCTCGGTATACTTTAAATTTTTAAAGATATATTATCTCTTTCCTCCATTTACCTCTTGGAGTGACTGTGATGAAAAAGGCTTTGAAAACTGTAAAAGGCCATTGCAAATATAAGATAGCATCATCAGCATCCATCTTGCCAGCCCAGACCCAGGGGAAAAAGTCTGTTGCTATCCTGACAACACAGCATGACTCAGCAGGCCAACACCAGCCGTCTGTTATGAAGACATATTGTGTCCAGCACATACACACTCTGAACCAGGTCCCTCGCTCCTGCTCTGCCAAACAAAGATTTGGGGCTTTGGAGGGAAATTTCTACAAACCAGAAATCAAAAGGCAGTTTTACTTCTAAGACTTTATCCAAGGGAAATGATGCCGAATACACACAAAGTTGTTAGCACAAAGATCTGAATAACACAGTGTCCTCCTAAAAATACTTCATACATTGGAGCCCTACCGCCTCCCCCAAAGTGGTGGTATTAGGAGGTGGGACGTCTGGGGGGTGATTTGGTTTAGATGAATTCATGAGGGTGGGATCTCTTGATGGGATTAGTGTCCTTAGAAGAGGAAGAGACACCAGAGCACATTCGCTTGCTCTCTCAACCTCTCTCTCTCTCTCTCTCTCTCTCTCTCTCTCCCCCCCCACCACATACCTTCCTTCTCTCCCTCCCTCCCTTCTTCCCTCCCTCCTTCTGCCATGTGAGGGAGGACTCAGCAAGATGGCAGCCATCTGCAAACCAGGAAGAGGCTCTTCCCAGGAACCCAATCGGCCAGCGCCTTGATCTTGAACTTCCCAGCCTCCAGAACTGTCAGAAATAAATGTCTGTGGTTTAAGCCGCCCAGCCTATGGTTTTCATTATAGCAACCCCAGCATACCCAGACAATCTGTCTTATAAACTTCATTTTCAATGACTGTGCTTGTGGAAAGGGTTCAGGAGCTGCTAAAACAATTTTGAAAACCATCACTGGAGAAGATTGTCAAGGTGCCTCCGCTGAGTTGTGAAAGGAAAATGACCAATCACAAAATAGCACTTACAGTATGATTTTATTTTGTCATAAAAAGAAAAAGAGAGAGAAGAGAAAGGACTGGAAGAATATGCTCCAAAATGTAGGCAGTGTTTACCTCTAGGTGGTAAGGCCAAAGGTTACTTTGGATTCCTTCTTTTTGCTTCTCTAAACATTCTAAATGATAAAGAATATATATTACTTTAGGAATAAGAAGCAATATATAAATACACGTTCTTTGGTCTATAATAAATAAGTCATGCCACCACGAGGAAAAGTGAACTCAGGGTCTTTGGGACCTGAGTTAGTCTCTGGGGATGCAATCCTTCCACCCGTCCCCAGCACCCCAGTGGGAATAGACACTGGGAGGCACACGTCCGCCCAAAGCCTGGATTGACTGGGTATTTTCATGGTGTAATGAGCACCAGGCTGGAGAGAGGGCTGCTGATGGAAGACGTCACAGGGCGGGGAAATCAGGAAGCCATGAGCCTGAAGTGAACCAAGGAGAAGAAAAAAATACGCGCATGTGAGATTGGCGGCAGCCCAGCCAACCCTAAGGTGGCCACTGGCTCGAGTCCTTGTAGGGGAAAGTGTGGGCAATCCCATAGGGAGTAGAGGTAGTCAGACATGCAGAAGACTGAGAAGGCAGCTTATGAAACCCTCAGGGAGAAAAGATTGGAAACACGGGGCAACCCCCACCTCCGGGCTTCCGTTTCATCATCTGCTACAAGGGGGTACACTACTCTAGGCCACTGTGGGGACACACTACCCTAGGCCATATGTGCAGAGGTGGCCCCCATATACCCAGTGCATAGGCAATGCTCAGTAAATGCATTCACGCACTCCCTGCCCTCTAGGTGTGGACGTAAGCCAGGTGCACATGACAAGATGAGTAACGAAAGCACAGTGCATTCTTCTGGAGCCTCTGTAATGATAACACCTCGGCTATAATCCCTGTTTCACCAATTACTGGCTCCATAATTCCAGATGTGCCATTTAACCTCTGTAACCTTCCGTTTCTTCATCTGTGAAACAGAAATAAGTGATATTTCATAGAGTGCTTTTAGGGTTATATCAAGTAAAAAATGTGACGGACTCAACACAGGATCTACTCAGTCTGTAGTACGTGCCCAATAAGAATTAGCCGCTATTATTCTTCAGTAAAATACATAAGAATTAAGGAGAAAGTTCCATTTCTACTCGATTCATGACAAGGCACCAAGGAGAGCTAAGGAGAGAACGGTCCCCCCTCACACCACGATGTACACACACACACCACGACCCATGTGATCTAACGACAGCAGTCCAACCATATCACCCCTTACTTAGAATCAGTCGATGGCTCCCTAGTGCCCTCAGGATAAAACCCAAGTTCCTGAAGCAAGCTGAACTCTTTCCACATTTCACATCTCATGAGCTCTTGTTTCCTTGTGCGTACTCCGTGCCATCTTTAAGTACTTCTGCTTCCCCGAGCATGCCAGGACACTGCCTGCGCACGGGCTCTTTCCTCTGCCTGCCTGCCAGGCCCTTCCTGACTCCTCTTTCCCCGCTTTCCACCTTTCCAGTCCAACGTTGTCTTCCTGCAATCTCATCCTTCAAGTCGCGATTCACTGTGTCCCTTCTTGTGAATGGTCCTCCAGGATCATCCTTCCACCATCCCAGACGGAGACAAGATCACGTGCTTATCGCTTTTATAACACGTCTCAACAAGCGGAAGCCCCAAGGCTTTCTCTACCCCCAGGCAGTAAGAGAGGAGGAGCTTTTATTTATACGGACTTGGCCCCTATTAGGTCTTCTGTGAGTGAGAGATTAGCATAAATCCATGAGTCAAATGTTCACATTGGAAGCCAGGGGCCTGGGTTCAAACCCCATATCCCTCCCACATACACGAACCCCACTGATGAATTTCGCATCCTTGGGCCAATGACGTCATCTTCCTATGCTTCAGGATCTCTTCTGCCAAAGGGTCCTTCTCAGAAGTCTCCCTCACTGTGCTGTCCTGAAATGAATCAGTCAAAGTCTGAGATGCACTCCCAACAATGGCTAGCACCGAGCAGGCACTGTATCAGCACTGACTGTTTCTAGTCTGCGCCAGAAATGGACTGAATAACAAAGGAAATGAGGCCTCTTTAAAGGCACCTTCTCACAAAGACCTCCGCTGCCCGACACCACATCCACCACCAGTCTCTATTCCTTTGCCCTTTTTAATTTTTTTCACAGCCCTGATAACTCCCTGAAGTTATTTACTTCTTTATTTACACAGGTGTTATTATTCCTTCGCTTTAGCACACTAAGCCTCCTTTACTACACGGCGTCTAAAACAGGCTTGGCCCATGCGAGGTATTTAAAGAACATTTGTGAAAGGAAAAGAGGACCAGAAGGAGATGTGAATTCTGCCTTGAAGGAACAGATTCTGATAGAAGGAGACCGAAGGCTGAGGAGACCGTTCTTACATATCAATGGATCAAAAAAAAGTGGGGGAGGTCTACTGCAAACCAGCTGAAGGAGCCTCAGTCAGCATTTATAAGGAGGGGCAGGGTTTTTTCCTGCCAGAGGAAATGCACTGAGCAAGTGGACGCATTCAGGTCCAGTCTAAACAGGTCACAGAAAGTTCTCTGGAGGCCAAAGAAGCATTTTAATCCAGCAATTCCACCTTGGGGAAGCATGAGTTGCAGAGCGGCTGGTTCCCCAGAATTTTGTGTTAATTATTTCCTGGCCTAAGGCATTTTACGTTAATTGTTCCCAATTGAAAAACTCCAAGTTTATGTTGTGTTGGCAAAAACTGGAGGGTGGGGGAGAGGAGGCGTCATTTAAAAAAAAAAAAAAATCCACTGAAATCGCCAAGAGGACACGGCCTCCACCTTCAGAATACTAAGTCACATCTTCAAATGCCGTGTTGACATGCATATGTTCCTCTTTTCCAATTCTGAGAAGGCAATAAATGTTTGCCCTTGTTTTCCTTCTTTCTGCATATTTCTCCATCTCTAGCCTCTGACACAGGCAAGTTTCACAGTCTAAGCTTCCTGTAGGAAAGTCCTCCCCAAAAGCTTCCTCCTTTAGAGTCAAAATATCCAGAGGTCAAAAGCAGGGGAAAATCATCTGAAAAAGAATTCTTTCCTAACCAGAAGAGGCATGAAAGGATAAAGGATACACTACGGAGATCTTGCCCAATCCCCTTTACCAGACTGGTACCCCCTCCACTTCCTCCACAACCCGCCCCCACCCCCCACCAGCTGGTGTCAGCACTGGCTGTTAACAGTTCACAGCTATTTGTCTCTGGAGCAGGTGCCAACACACGACATGCATGGCCAAGTCCGGCCTACCACCTGTTTTTATCAATAAAGTTTTATTGGAACACAGCCATGCCACTCATCCTTTATGGGTTGTCTGTGGCTGCTTCCCTCTGCAACTGCAAAGTTGAGTAGTGGCAGCAGAGGTCATATGACTCACAAAGTCTAAAATACTTACTCTCTGGCCTTTTAGAAAAAGGTTGCCAACCCGTACTCCAGAGTAATATTGTCCAACGGAAACGCAATGAGAGCCATAGACGCAAGCCACATACGTAATTTCAAATGTTCTAGCAGCCACATTAAAAAAGTAAAGCAAAGGAAATGAGTGAAATTCATTTTAACAAGATTTTCTTTAACCGGCATATTCAAAATATTATCATTTCAACATGCAATCAAATGTTTTAATTATTAATGAGGTGGATATCTATTTTTCATACTAAGTCTTCGAAATCTGGTGTGTATTTTAAATTTATAACACATCCACATCGCAATTACGACTAGCCACATTTCAAGTGTGTAGTAGTCACATGCGGCTACAGGCTACAATGTTGGAACGGGCTCCTCTAGAAAGTCTCCTTTGATTCAATAGGAAATGCCTCACACAGAGGTTATACACCTGTGAAATAATAGAAAATACGTATTTTGTAATTTCCTAAGTGATTAGGACACTAGGAGCATCTTTTGTCCTAATATTGGGTCTTTGACCCCAGTTCCTGACACAGAGCTCCTAAATGCCTTGGAATTTCCTGGATGATCGGAGAGTCTTTTGTTCTAATGACGTCATGTATTTAATGACGTCATTGTTCTAATGACGTCAGTGGGGGCTGGTCACCAGACACCCCAAGCCAGGATTAGAAGCTTAGCACTTTCAGCCCCATTCCCTATCTTTCAGGAAGAGGAGAGGGGCTGGAAATTGACTTAATGACCAAACATGCCTACATGATGAAGCCGCCATAAAAACCCCACAGGCACGGGGTTCAGGGAGTTTCTGGGCTGCTGAACACATGGAGGAGCTGAAGAGTTCTGAACCCAAAGAGGGCACGGAGCTGCCTGCCCTGCCCCACATTATGTAGGTATCTCTTTTGCCTAGATGTTCACCGACATCGCTTATCATACCCTTTATTACTAAAATGGTAAATCCAAGTGTTTCCCTGAGTTCCATAAGCCGTTCTAGCAAACTATTGATCCCAAGTAGGGAATCCCGATTTACAGCCAGTGGATCAGAAGTACAGTTGACAACCTGAGACTTGCAATTGGCATCTGAAGTGGGGGTGGAGGATGGGAGCTCAGTCTTATGGGACGAGCCCCTAACCTGTGGGGTCTGCACTAACTCCAGTTAGTGTCAAAATTGGACTGAACTGTAGGACACATCCAGTGCCAGAAGTGTGAGTGCGGTATTAGTGTAAGATCAAAGGGGAAAAACACAGGAGGAAGAGTAAGTTCTCCCTACACCACACCACAGCTAAGCGAGACTGCTAACAGGAAGATATAAAAGGTCAACCCCATTGTCTCAAAGTGGGACTAGCTCTGGGGTACGATTCATGCTCCAGAGCGCCTCACGGGATCCCGCTGCAGCTAGGCTCTGGTCCACACCACGTTCTTGCCTCACTTGCTCTCCGGCCCAATCCTGCCACCATCTCTCCCTTCCAGATCTCTCCTGAGGCTCCCACAATAAATGACTTGTGTGACGATCGTCATCTCAGGCTCTGATTCTAGGGAACTTGTCCTACTGCAGAGAGAGAGGAGTGCAAGTATTTACTGAGTACCTATCATGTCAGATAATAACTGTTATCTCATCTCACCAGGAAGCTATGAGGTGGGAGAGATTAGCCACATTTTAAAGATAAGGAAGCTAATACCGATAAGTATATTCAGTGATACAATACCATATTATAGAGTTATTTCAAATTATACTTACAAAGGTATATGATAACATTTAAATGCCTATGGTATAATGTTGATTCGGAAAAATAAGACAAAAATTCACTGTGTGAATGTAAGTGTTTTTATAAATATAAAGATTTTTTTTGTAAGGCTAAAAGGAAATACACTACAATGTTATCAATAATTTACTTTGGGCAATTAGAATTAATGGTTGTTGGTCTTTCTCCCACGGGCTATCATTCTGTATTTTCCAGTTTTCCAAAGTCAGTATGGGCTCTTTTGCTGATGACATTTCGCTTTCCTTGAGTTCAGTACAGTGTAAAAGAGCTTGGTTTGCTTAGAAATGGTCAGAACAGGGTTCAAATCCCAGCTCCGCCACTCTCAAGTTCTAAGACCTTGGGGAAATGAGTTAATGTTTCTAAACCTTAATTTTCACACCTGCAAAAAGGGAGACAGTGACATATGTCTCAAAGGGTTGTTATGAGGATTAAATGAGGATTTGTGTTAAAGTGCTTAGCACATTGTCTGGCATACAGTACATTCTCTGTAGATGCCATGTTTCCCTGAAAATAAAACGTAGCCGGACCATCAGCTCTAAAGCGTCTTTGGGAGCAAAAGTTAATATAAGACCCGGTATTACATTATATTATATTATATTACATTATATTATATTATACCGGGTCTTATATTAATTTTTGCTCCAAAAGATGCATTAGAGCTGATGGTCCAGCTAGGTCTTATTTTCAGGGAAACACGGTAGTAGATCCATAAAAGGGGCTACCTGGCCCCAAAAGTCATGGTCTTTTACCCATGACTTCCTCAAAGGTAATCTGCAAATGCCAGCGTGACTGTCCAAATCCTCTTAAATCAGGTTGCCCCAGGCTCTGCAGCAGAACCCACGATGGGCAATTTTGAGTCAAGGAAGAGTCTCCACTCAGGGGACTCACTCACTCCCATCCCAGCATAATTGTGTCACTTCAGTTCCACTGCTCAGGGGAACCAGGCCTCCATTTCACAGCTGTCCACTAACATCTTCCTAACAGCTTCCTGGGGCAAGGAGTGCTTTCCCTTCTCTTTTAGATGATTAATGAAACTTAAATTGGCCCAGTGATAGATGAGGTATCCTAAAGGCACCGAATATTTAAAACTGAATGCTCCTTTGACAAAAATAGTCCGTGGGTTTCAAGAACTGCTGTCCCGATGTCCCTGATAACTAGCATGTGATGTCTGAATTCCTGCTCAGCACCCACCAGTATCAAGGACTGATACACCCTTTTCTCCTTTGGCTGCTCCTAGGAAGGCAACGTGTGTGCTTTACGTCTTTATCTTAAGTGACCAGGCTTGTTTACAGCTGCTCCAAACAAGCACGTCTGGATGCATTTGCATTTAGCACCGTGCACTTCTCTGATTGAGGGTTTCTAAATGGGATTCTTCCCTGGAAATGAGCCTTAAGTAGATTTCTTCACTTAAACAAGCTACTGTCCCAGATAGCCACGTGGTCCTTGGAGAGAAGTTTCTTCACCATCTCACGCCCCCTGGGTACAGTCTTCTACCTGTTTCTGCATACATTAGCTTCCCCTGTACCCACCTTACCTGCTAGTTCTTAAAGGTCTTCCAGATTGCTCACCACTAACCCAAACCTTACTCTTCCTCCAAGTACTGGAGAAGAGTGACCTCCACCAGGGAGCCACCCCAGATTACTCTGAACTCCTCTCTCTTCTCTGACCCCCCCCACTAGGTGCTGGGAATCATAAACATTTTTGGCTATGAAGGTCATCAGTCTCTGTCACAGCTACCAAGCTCTGCCATTGTAGCACAAATTACCACAGACAATATGTGAACAAACAACCATGGCTGGGTTCTAGTAACAGGCTAAAAATATTATTCTCATTTTTAAAAGGAGCTAGATTCATATATACCATACTTGATGAGTGTTTACTATAAGTACACTATACACAGTATCTCATTTAATTCTCAAAACAACCCTATAAGATCTTATCATTCCCACTTTGCAGTTGGGAAACTGAGGTTCAGAGAGGTTAACTAACTTGTTCAAATCCCCATAGCTACTAAGTGATGGACTTTGATTGGAACCCAGGACTATCTGACTTTCAACTCTATTTTTGTAACCACTACTAGCGTGTATGGGAAGAATAAAAAGAAAATGCACCAGGCTGTATGTCTTTCAAAGGTTTTTTTCTTGTACTTTTCACATTTTCTACAAGGAGTACCTATTGCATTTATAGCCAGAAAAAAAATAACAATCACTGTTTATACAGATAAAATAAAACAAACAAAAAGGGTTCTCTCTTCCAGGAATCCAAAGGAGAAAAGAAATAGCCATTCTCATTTATCACGTTTCTCAGAGGTGTCTACTAGCGCTCAGGGTGGGATGGTTCTTCCTTGGAAGAGGCAGCTTGTGTCTTAGAGGATGAGTCCCCAAGGCTCCTGTCCACAAAATGTCCCATAGCAGACACTGTCAGTGCCCTGCCAGCATCCCTTCAGCGCTCACCTCTACACTCAGCACTGCCAGCTGCAAACACCTGCAACTGTCGGCCTGCTAACTTGCTCTGGCTAGAAAATGCACTTGGTACCTCCACGAAGTAAAGCAGAAGTGCCAAAGCCCGATGCCCCTGGAAGCGGCCCTCTCAACCACTGCTGAATGACGGTTTGGTGGCTCCGCTCCCCAGCTCTCTTATCCCTCAGTTGCAATGTTTCATTCTCTCTCCGAGTCCCCAGACTGAGCTCTAGTTGCCGCAGAGGTAAGTGGCCAGCTCACACACCCTTTACTGGCTTCCCCATCTCACTTATACTCACCTAACAGTGTTTTCTGGGATTACCTCCCCAAAACATGACTTGCCCTGAAATCCTTGTCTCCAGGTCTGCTTCTGGGAGCCTCAAACCTAGACAGCTCCCCAGGCACGTTGACACCGAAAAAGTTCCTACACATTTCTAAACACACAGACTAAGGCATGGAGGGTGCAGTACTGTTTTTGCACATGAAAACACTTACATTCCACAGCTGCTTTTTTGCTAGAGACCTCTGGCCCTAAGAAAAGATAATGGCCAAGTCATTTCCCAGGAATTACCCCCCAAGTCCTTCAAACACCCTCTGCACCTGTGGTCCCTCTGCCATTCTCCAGCTATGACAGTCCAGTCCCTTTCTGTGGTTCAAGACACAGCAATGATTTTTAGTACAGAATAACCACATGGATTTAATCTTAGCACTACTCCAGGAGGAAAATAATTGTAATGATAGTAATGCCAGGAGCTAACATTTACTGAATGCTTTGCTTTTCATGTATCTGAAAGAAGGTAAGACTTGACATAAATTATTCCTTTTAGTTCTCCTAACAAGAAGAAATCTGGCTGCTTGGAGGCCAGCAGCACCTAGAAATAAGCTCAAATTGAGCCAGTTCATTTAGTCAACAGAGATTTATTGAGCATCTACTAAGTTCCAGACAATGAGCTAGGTAGAGGGATTAAACACAGACATCACACAACATCTCTAGTCTCTCCAAAGCCACATTCTAACAGAATAGTGGTTTTCAAGCAGGATGATCCCCCCACCACCCCACCAGGGAACATTTGGCAATCTCTGGAGACATTTTTGGTTGTCACAATGGGGGAGAGGGGTGTATGCTGCTGGCATGCGTGGACAGAAGCCAGAGATGCTGCTAAACATTCTACAATGCACAGGAGAGCCCCGCACAGCAAAGCATTATCTGGTCCAAGATGTCAAAAGTGTCAAGGTTGAGAAAGTCGCGGACATAAACAAAGGAGAAGACAGAGTGCCAAAGCACAAATGCCCCGGAAGCAGCCCTCTCAGAAAACAAGAATTTCAAGAAGTGAACCCTGAGTTGGTGTCTTAGCCTTTGTTATCAATCTGTAAACTATTGATTTGAGCCTATCAACATCTACGAATGAAGGCAGGGTCATTTTCTTAAGGGGCATGCGTGTAACGGAATGGAGATCTTGGCCATACACCGTGGGCAACCAGAGACACGTTTTCCACCTCCGGTTCCTTCCAGAGCTCACCCTGGTGCTGAGTCGGCTGTTACTGCTAATCAACCCCAGCCTCCTTTCCTAAGGAGGGACGAATTGATGTGTCTATTCAGCCAGTTTACACATCTGATCATTTATTTATTCCACCTCATTTCACAAAGAGTTTGAGGCAGTGAAGTAAAATACAAACAAACAAGCATACACCAAAAACAGGGACAACACAAATTCGAAAAAGGGGTGTGTAGTTTTTTATTGTGGTGGTTTTGCTTGCTTGGAATCTCTTCTCTGAAGAACTCCCCCTCAGATCTCACACACACACACACACACACACACACTCACACTCACACACACTCCCTGTTCCATAGTGATGTTCAGTTTGAGATTTAGATGGAGTTGACTCCACACACATCCAACAGTGGACACGTGATCCCAGACTGACCAATCAGAGCACCACTTCCCCCTGGTCAGTGATTGGTTCAGGGATGGGCATGTGACCTACCAGAGACCAATCACAGGCCTCTCCCAAGTTTTCTCCAAAGTTGTAGGGAAATAGCTCTCTACCGCTCTGGAGTCTGGACCACTAAGGACATGCTGGGTTAGGGTGCGAGGAGCCATCTTGACACCCCAGGGAAAGAGCCCATCTGAAAATTAAGCCAAGGCAGGCACACAAATCTAAAGATGGAGAGAGCGAGCCCTGAGAACGTCTGTTCAGACCTACCTGTACCTAAAGGCCAGTGGCATGACCCACTAAATTCCTTTTGGTTGGCACTAGGTTTCTGTCACTTGAATGTAAAAGATCCTGACATAGTACAGGGTGTATGTCAAGATGAGAGCAAAAAGGAAACCAAGGAGCAGGAGATGAGGGTCAACGCAGGTTCGAAACTGGCTGTGTGATTCTGGGTGGACAAAGTGGAAAGCGAAAGCTGGTCAGTTACAGCGTTCTCACTATGTGTGCAATGAGAACATTCCAGATCCTTAGGGGAAACAAAGCTTTTCCCTGGCACTGGCTTTTCAGAACACAGTGGGCTTTGTAGAAGGAAATACTGAGATGTGGAGGGTGACGGCCTTGTTGACCAAAGCCGTTCAGCGAAAGCAGTAATGGGATTTACAAAGCTGTTAGTTACAGACTCTGTGTGGATGCTGACGGATCCCCCTTCCATAGCTGGTCAGCTTGATTCTGTGGGATCCGGACAGAGAGCACATGCTCTGAGAGTGCACGGGGACGTCCCTGGAACTGGTTCCAAAACACTGTAACCATTACTAATACTCAGCTCCCTTCTGCCCTTCCTTCCTCGAAATAAGCTCATTTGTAGCAGCTTCTGAAGATTCCTGCCATCCAGGGAAGTACAAGAGAATTAAAGCTCCTGCCCTTCAGCCCTGAGAAGATTGCACTGGGGTGCCTGCAGATGTCGGGGGCCGCCCTCGAGAGCTTCCCTCGTCTTCACCTCCTGTCTCCATGATTAATTCAAGCTGTTGGGATCTCACGTTACCATCAGGCTGTCACCGCACTGAGGATCTCACATGGCTCCAGCCCCAATAACAGATTGTTCCATACTCCCTGTCCTTACAAAGCAAAAAAAAAAAAAAAAAAAAAAAAAATGCCACTGTGCCTGTCCCCAAACTTGTCTTGGAGAGGATGTTTTGATAAGGCACATTCTTACCATGTCTCACTCCAACACCTTGGACAAAGGCAGGTGTGTAGCAAAGTATTGTAAGTGTGACCTAGGGAAGACACAGTTTGATTATTTGTTTGTTTTTGTTTTTACTACCCTAGGATCTCTGCCAAGAGTTTTACATGCGTTATTTGTTTCATCTTCACAATGATCCAAGGAACTAGATAGTAACACCACTATTTCCTAGGAGATGAGAAAAAGGTTATATACTTTGTC
This sequence comes from Rhinolophus ferrumequinum, assembly GCF_004115265.2. Lineage (NCBI taxonomy): Eukaryota > Metazoa > Chordata > Mammalia > Chiroptera > Rhinolophidae > Rhinolophus > Rhinolophus ferrumequinum. Next base: position 11,891,940 of record NW_022680357.1, on the reverse strand, counting down.
CAAAGCCACACCATTACATAAGAGGCAGAACACCCATGAATCTGAACCCATGTCTAAAGGACCCCTGAGCCCATGCCCTGGCCTCTGCCTCAAACCCTAGAGGTAGACATCATGGAACCACAAGTGGCAGAAGAAACCCTTACCCCTGGGGTTTCAATCAAAAATGACTTCCTTCTCATCAGGGCCACATACGAATTACACCATTAAAATATGACATCTGGGAGGAGTCAACTTTTAAATATCTACCATCTACACTAGAGTAAGAATTAGTTGACTAGATAATTAGGACCCTTAAGGCAGTATTCTCAACATATGGCCCCACGACCATCTACGTCAAATTACCTGGGAGGAGGGTTAGTCTGTGAAATGGGCATATATTCCAGTCCCAAACCCAAATTGCTTTCCCAGCACCTCTGCCTAAGACAATGAGGCTTGGCAACGGGGACTTGTATCAACAAGCACTTGCAGAGAAACTGTTCTATGCTGGGTGTATGCTAGGAGTCTTAGCATATCTACCATTTCTGTGATGTTTCACTGAATATCATTATAAGGGTAGGTAGAGGCAGAGAAGGAGTGGGAAGGTCTAGAAAAGTTGAGGATGTGGGGAAAACACAAAGCAGACAAATTTAGGGATTCAAATCCCTAGGTTGGACAAGTGGCAAACTCCCTGAGCCTATTTCCCACGGGGTTGACTTGAACAGTCAATGAGAATTAAGGTAGATATTCAGTAAATGACAGCTCCTAGTCAACCATAAGCTCCCATCCAAAGTAAATGAAAAGAGCTTGTGACCAGTACGAGATGTGTATTCCACCATCCCCGAACCTGAGGGAAGGGGGGGATTATGGGACAATCAAGGATATTCAAAAGAAACCACTTCCTGATGGAGCTTCTCTTGAATCTTCCCCCAAAACACCATCTCAATGCATTAATTCTGTGAATATCATGCCAGTGTTTATGGAGAACATGGTACACACCGGACATGGTGGTGAACGCTTAGAAGGGCTGCCTGCTCTCAAAGAGCTTTCAGTTTCTAGTTAGAGAAAAAATTAAATACTCCTACAAAAGTTAAATGACACCACAAAGATCAAAATCAGACGCCACGAGGCAGTCAAAATCAAAATCAGAATGCGATTTAGCCCTGGGAATCAATAAATGTAGGCTGACTTGGAGAGATGAGAAATGAGCAAGGCACTGAGTAAGAGCCACGAAGACAAGAGACAGGACAGATTAATTACCAGGAGCTGAGCTTGTCCTTGAAGTCCTCAGGAGGTGGAAGGTTTGTCCAGTGAGAAAGGAGAAGGACATTTCAGGGGACGTTTGCAAGAGACTATTGGTAGCCTCAAAGTGGTCTTGCTTTGCCCTGTGGGCTGAGCTTCTGGAAGACTAAAGCATGACCCACCCAAAAATATCCATATTGTAAGGGGCTTGCTGGGAGGGGCTCCAGCACCTGACCCAGACTGTCCCTCTGTCACTATCCCCAGGGGAGAGCCACGGCATCATAAAGGACCACTATCCACACTTTGGGTCCCAGCCACAGTGTGGCATCAGTTCATCCAGGAGAGGAAGGTGCCCACCTGCTAAGATCTCCGGATGCTTCTCCGAAGCACCAACAGTGAGATTGCATCCACCTCTCTGTGTCCTCTGCTCCTCACCTTCTAAGGTCACATCTGCTACCAACCCTCCAGGCTCAGCTCACAGCCTCCAGGAGGAGCGAAAGATGAGTCTATGCCTAGATGTAGCAACAGGAGACAATCTCTAATATCCATTGGCATGGACTGGAATTCACATGTTAAAGCCCTAACCCCAAGGTGACTGTATTTGGAGACAGAGCGTGTAAGAAGGCGATAAAGGTTAAAAGAGGCCGTAGGAGTGGGGCCCTAGTCCATAGCGCTGGTGCCTTTTTTCAAAAATTAGATTCACTGGGGTAACACTGGTTAATAACATTATATAATTTTCAGGTGAGGAGGAAAGCTGGGGGCTGGAGGACAGGGGACACCTAGTGTTTACACCCTTTTGTAGCACTTGATTTTTTTTTTCTACCTCGTACCTATTGACTTATCCAAATAGGTAAATACATTATTTAAAAAAAAATAGATATACTATACGTAAGTGGCAAAAGACACTGCCCAGAGGCCTGGATGAGCTGTCTTTCTTGGAAATCCCCAGCTCCACAAACCATCTAAAAATCAAAAACACAAATATGCAACGCTGGGCAGTGGTGGGCTTATACAACACAGGGGTTGGGCTATAGTGGGTGAGAGGACTCCTAAGTGTATTAACTGGATCTCAGAAGAAACATCACTGGGATAAAGAACAAACAAACAAATCAGCCCCACTGCCCTGAGCCAGCCCACACGGTGCCAAGGGGTGGGCGAGTCAGGAGACAGGCAGTTACATCCACGAGCACCCAGTAGGGATTTTACATTGCGGTCCTATCTTGTGCAGGGATCTGAGGCCAGAGCAAGCGGCTAAAATCACGTGCAGCCAGAATTACCCGTGATGGCTGTTTCTCTGGTTGAACACCAGATGAAGTAACTGGCGTGTGTGCAGGGGCCAAGTTATATGAAAAATACATATCTTTAAATGCTAGCATCACACTCGGGAGAAGCTCGTGGGAAGTGAGTCTGTCTGAGGCAAAAGCAGAGTCATGTCTCCCGTCTCACTTTCAGCATATGCTCATTGTGTGGTGTGGGGAACAGAAACACTTCCATTATTTATGTTGTTCTCTCTCTCGCTCACTCCCCTCCCATTCGCTTCTTCCCATCGCTGACCTGAGATCACAGCATTGAATGCACATATCCCAAAGGCTCGCTGTCCTCCATGGCATTGGACTAACCTGGCTCCTCCTCCAACCATGGAAACTTAGAGGATTATTATAATCAGATCCCAACTGCTCAAGCATCCCCGGTTTCCTAGCAACCCTCCAAATGCTTTGGGGAAGGGTTGGAATGGAACAAGGACTTCACGGGTAAGGGTGTGGCAGCTGTGCTCTCAGATTGCTGGAGAGCTTCCCCAAATTGTCTCAAAGGCCTTTGTGGTCCATCACCCCAGCATCCCACCACGACACCTGTTAGGCAAAGAAGTGATGGAAGGTAACACACTGCTCCAGAACTCACAGAGGCTCTGTTGCGAATTCCTTGACCTGGGCTCCGAGGTCTTCCGTTCTGCAGTCACCTCCATCACTCCTCACTCCCGGGGCGGCTCTGCTGACCCAGCACGGCTAGTTCCTTTCCACCTGCTTAGCAGCCTTGCACAAACGCCCTTCTCCACGTACAGATGTTTCCACTCACATCTCCCTCCTTACCAACCACGCTGCCCTCCCCTTAAGGCAGCCCACATCTCACACCCTCTTCTAATTCCTTGACTTCCTTCCCCCACGACTGATGACCCTGTGAGCACTTGTTTTTACTGGTGACGTCACTGGGCAAGATTAGAGACATGAGGCCAACCCGTCCCCACAGTTAAAGCGCACCACAAGATCTAAGCCACGGAAGGAGAACCACGCAGGGGAGGTGGCCTGGCAGCACCCAGATGTTGGTAGAACTGAGTGGTCTGGAAGGGACTTGGACAGATACCAGAAGACAGAGATTAGGCAGAAGACGGGATTTCTCTGGACCTTCGGAGATTTGTTTGTTTCTGCTTTTTAATACTCAGCATCCATTCCCTACTTCTTCTGACCAGCAGCTCCTTCTCCTTTGGAAGACTCTCCTCTTCCTCACTCTGCAATCTTCGTGAGACTATCAATCAAGGTGCCCAGCCTCCCTAGCCCAGCAGGTCACATGTGACTCAATATGAGCCCAGTGGACACTTCCCTGGCCCCTTAAACGTCACTGCAGCGAGCACAAAGAAAAAACCACTTACACTCATTCCTGGAGCAGGGAAGCTCTGACGAGACGGTGCATTGGCTGACGCCACCAACCCCGGTTAGAGCTGCCCAGGTTCCTGCCATCTCAAGCTCTGCTCTGCAGAGGTTCCTCCAGTTCTGCGAACCAACCTGTATTCTTCCAAGGCGTTTCCTGTTTGCTTAAACCACACAGCTCTGATTTCTGCTGCTTGTACCCAAAATACCCAGATACAGACTAGCTACCCTGAGCCTTGAAGGATAACAGACTACGAGGGTGCAGAGCAGGGATGATAGACAAGTATTAATAGCGTTGGCCTCTCCGTCCTTTGTTAAGCTGTTCGAAGAGGTTTGGCTGATAACTTTGCAACAAGCATAAGGAAAACTCCCTATGCATAGATGCCGGAAAGCAGAATGGATTACCTTGGAACCTAATGAGTTTACCACCAAAGAAGATGATAAATGGGGCCATGCAAACATTAATCCAGCAGCATCCTTCAAAGTCAGCTCTCTAGAATATTATTTCCTCTATCTATCAATAATTGTTACACAGAAAGATGTGTAATAGATAGGAAATCGGTTTGTAAAACATTGAAATGAACACAGTTGTAAATGGCTTTATTGCATTTATTCTATCTTGAATGTGCTAATATATACTGAAAAATCTCCAAGACGTAGGGAGAGCGTGTAGGTATTCCCAAATATTTTGGGCCAAGAAATTAGAATCTTGCAGAACATCTCAAAAGACTAGTGTTCAGTGGAACACCCATTGGGAAGCACTATGAGAGCAACAAATCAACCATGGAGACGCCATATAATAGATGTAAAGCACTTAACAAAGTGCCTAGCACACAGTAGGTGCTCAAAAATTACAGCTATAGTCTATAAATAGCATCTCCCTTTGTTTCCATTTCTGAATAGCATTTCTCCACATGTATTTATGCAATCTCTCCCTCTCCATCACCAGACTAGCCCCATTGGGCTTCCTTTATTTTCACCCGCATGATGAAGTATTTCTCCACCCTGGGGCCTTTGCTCATTCTGTTTTTCTATCTAGAATGCCACTTCCCCTAACTTTTCATTTGAATGGTTCCTTCTCATTCATCCTTGGGTCTCACCGTAATTGTCACTTCTTCAGCGATATCAGGTGGCCTTCTTATTCTTTATCCCAGCACCTTACCGTGTTTCCCCGAAAATAAGACCTAGCCGGACCATCAGCTCTAGTGCGTCTTTTGGAACAAAAATTAATATAAGACCCAGTCTTATTTTACTGTAATATAGGACCAGGTATAATATAATGTAATATAATGTAATGTAATATAAGACCGGGTCTTATATTAGTTTTTGCTCCAAAAGACGCATTAGAGCTGATTATCTGGCTAGGTCTTATTTTGGGGGAAACATGATACTTGTTTCCTCCCGTATTTATCACAGGTAATAATTGTTACATTTACCTATTGGATATGTGAACAGTCTTCCCCCCTTTCAAACGTAGACACTAGAGGTCAGAGACCTGGCTTGTTTTTTGCTCCACTAGCACAGTGTCTAACGAGATGACGCAAGAAAAAGATGTATTAAGGGGTGGCTGGTTAGCTCAGCTGGTTAGAGCATGGTGCTGATAACGCCAAGGTTGCCGGTTCGATCCCCACATGCCCCACTGGGGCATGCCCTCCTTAAATAAATAATTAAGTATTTATTATTTATTTATAACATATTATTTATAATATATTATTTATTATTTATTAAATAATATATAATATATTATTTATAATATATTATTTATATAATATTATTTATAATATAAACAAATAAATAAATAAAAAGTAATTTAAAAAAAGATGTATTGAATATATGTGTAATACAGAAGTCATTCTCTATGTAAAGGACATTGAACATAACATGCCCCATTTTCAATAGCAGGTTTACAAGAAGACATATGCATTCTTCACGTTGCCCTTTGTTACATCAACCATGATTTTTTTAAAAAAATCAAGGCTATACTATTAAAACACAGTTCTGGGTAGGCATCTCTGTGACAATCAAAGGAATGCAGGTCTGGTATGTAGTTTTATGATGGTCTGACTTGATACACATAAATAGCTTAGAGAACATAGGAGAACAAAAGGTTCTCCTATCACATGCCCCAAATTCCCCGTTCATGTACTCATTGATTCATTAAGCAAAAATATGCTAATCCCCACTCTACATGCAAACTCCATATGTTAGGCACCACGCGCTTGAGGCCTCTCCAATACATCAGTCTGGTTTACAGTCCCTCATGTTATATTACATTTATCTTCCCTCATTTACAAAATCGTAAGTGCTTTGAGGGGTTCTTATCACATAGGTAGCAAAAATGGAGGTGTGAACCCCTATGTTCATTGCAGCATTATTCACAATAGCCAAGATATGGAAGCAACCTAAGTGTCAATCAATAGACGTATGGATAAAGATGTGAAATACACACACACACACACACACACACACACATTCACACACTCACACACAAAATATGGACTATTACTCAGCCATAAAAAAGAACAAAATCTTGCCATTTGTGACAACATGGATGGACCTAAAGGGTACTATATTATGTGAAATGGGTAGATAGAGAAAAACAAATACTATATGATTTCATTTATGTAATCTTAAAAACAAATGAAAACAGCAACAAACTCATAGATACAGAGAAAAAAAAATGATGGTTTCCAGATGGGAGGGGTGGGTGAGGGTATAGGTGAAAAAGGGGAAGGGATTGAGAAGGATAAATTGGTAGTTACAAAATAGTCACAGGGATGTAACATACAGCACAGGGAATAGAGTCAATAATATTGTAGTAACTATGGATGGTGTCAGGTGAGTACTAGACTTATGGGGTGATCATCTCACAAGTTAAACAAATGTCTAATCACTGTGTTGTACACCTGAAACTAATATAATATTGTATGGAATATTAATATTGTATGGAATAAACTAATATAATATTGTATTGGAAAAAAATTTAAACAAACAGGGGTGTAAATGTGGCACATAAGTACGCTTCTAAACTTCTCTCAGAGCAGACATGGCTAATCAATCTCAGCACTCATGCCCACTGAGTGCTTCAATATGGCTTCAAAATCCCTCCCAACACTTCACTTCAGGTAGCCACTATCAGTCAGCAGTCAGCACCCAAAAGGAACCCTGTGCCTTCTCTGCGTAGAAGAAAGAGCCCAGACTTTGGAGTCAGGCTATGCTGTATTTGAATCCATGTATCAGATGGATAACCTAAGCCTGTTTACTATATCAGATATAGATAATCCTACTTACTTTGCAGGGTGGTAAAGAGAATTAAATGAGATAACATATTTGAAATACCTGGCACACAGCAGGTATCCAATAAATGCTAACTATTGATGTTATTACTTTTACCTCCAAGTAAGCCTCAGAGTGTATTTCACATACAGCGGTTGCTTCATAAAATGGGCTAAAGTGAACAGAAACCTTGCTGAAGTAACTGCAATGGGACATCAAGATAAAAAAACCAGGAAAAGATAGCCAAGAACAAAATCTCCCTCCGTCCCCTCTATCCACGGCATGATATATCCCATCTTCCTCTTGTACTTTTCCTAAAAAGTATCCTGGGAGGCAAGCAACGCTCACTCGGAGCATTCGTGATTAAAAATCCAGAGACTGCATCTTTTGTTCCTAAGTGCTTTTCTTAGCTTGACCTGATTTTGCTCCAAGGGTGAGGATTATAAGATCCCGTGGCATACTTGGGGCATTTTGGGATTCAGAGTCACAGGGTACGTAAATACTTGATCTTAGCCCCAGATAAGTCAGGGCTTAAGGCTTGTCATTGGGTGATTGCCCAATTATAGGATAGGAAATGATCTGTGTATCTATTCCTTTTTTTTTTTTCCTTTGTACCCACCACCTCCTCCCTTTGGGTTTTAAGACTTTCTTTTAAATATAATAATTAAATGTGGAACATAGCTGGTGGAGATTTATAGTCTGCTTGGCAATACATAAAAATCAATGTTGTGATCCTAAGCAGGGGATTATTAAGATTACTTTGCATCATAAAGGGTTTTTTTTATTATCCATATCAACACAACAGTTATTTCATAAATATTAAACATACCCAATCCCCTCCTTATTTTGCTTTCATGCTAATGAAATTGAGAGTCAGCATGGACAGAGACATTATAAGGCAATCTATGATACAGAAAAACTGAAAGAAATGAAACAGGAGGAAATACTATTGAAGAAAATATCAACTGTGATTAAATTGGTGGACTGGACTTTGAAAACCTTGCTTTTGTGTGACATTTCATAATTTCCAGGTAGTGCTGGAATATGTATTTGTGATCTTTTAAATGTATGCAACTTCTCTCTTGGCACATAATTTGGCATTTGCTAAACTCTGAAAACAACACTGAAGGTTTAGTCCACAAGAAATAAAACCCAATGAATTGACAAAGTAATAGTAGCAATTACTTGAGAAATGTGTCCAGTATTGTATTTTGAGAGCGTTCTTTCAACCAATTGTTATAGAGCAGCTATACGCACCAGGCACTCAGATGCGTGAGGAGTAAGACATACAAGGTCCCTGGTCTCGTGGAACTGACATTTTGGCAGGAAAGATACAAAAGAAACAAGTCAACAAGACAATTTTAGGTAGTGACATGAGCTATGATGAAAATAAAGTGGTGACCTAATAGAGAGGGATGGTGGTGGGATTCTTTGTATATAGAATGGCTGATTTCTACAGGGAAGGCTTCCGGGAGGAGAGAGCAGTGTAGCCAAGACCTAAATGATAGGAAGGAGTATACATTGCAATGATCTGGAGAAGGTACTGCAGGCAGAGGGATGAGCAAAACTCAAGATCCTGAGGTAGAAGCCATCCTGGCAGGACCCAATAAGAGAAAAGAGACCTCTCTATGATCAAGTGAGTGAGATGAAGAGTAGGAGAGGAGCTCAGGCAGATGATGTTGGACCTTGCAGGCATACAGTAAGTTTAATTTATTATTATTATTATTATTATTATTATTATTATTATTTATTATTATTATTTTTGTTGTTGTTGTTGTGGAAATGAGCAATGGAAAGCTCAATTGGATGGTTTTAAGAAGGTGATGTAACAAAGTGATATAAAGTGATGTAATGAAGTTAAGGTGAAAACCCAAATGTCACTGCACCCCCAAATTGCCCCATGTCCAAATGCAAGGTGGGGAAGCAGGAGCACTACATCTGGAGCTTGGATAATGGGGTTGCGGTCCTTGTTATGCCACTTACCTAGCTATGTTAGCTAAGACCAATCACAACCAGCTAAGGGCAGGGATTCACTAGTTTATTCACCAAACATTTATTAATTGCCTGTTGTGACCTCAGGTCTAAATGCTGGGAATCAAGATACACACACCAAAAAATGGCATCATCCTAGACCTCAACAAGCTCACGATCTAGAAGGATAAAATCACAACAGAGTCAGTACATTTATGGATAGATTTGGGTATTCCTGGCTAAGGCGCTGTAATTCCAGGTGACTTTTGTAAGATTTAAATGAGATACACGCTTTGAAAATTGTGGGTAATTTATAAATGGTAGCTTTTGCTTATAGAAATTCACATTCTTTCCATTGCAAGGGACAGAACCTCACCTGAAATTAAGTTTGAAAGAAAGCCATTCTCTTCTGTTGCTGAAAACCCTGTGGCTTCAGGTGTGGCTAGATCCAGGAACTCAAACAATCACCAGAACTAAATTCACTCTCTTCACCTCTCCATTCTGCCTTTCTCTGCAATGTCTTTATTTCAGAGCAGGTTCTCCCCTTATAGTGGCAAGACGGCTTCCAACAGCTCCAGGTGTATATTCTAGCCTCCTAGTAACCCTAGCAGTGATTTTTCTCTTCAACAGTTCACCAAAAAGTTCATGCTGAAATAAGATACTTAGTTTACATAGAATAAATAATTCTATGACTGGAGATCATGTTTGTATCTATAAAGAGGTCATCATCAATGACAGAAACAAGATGTTCAGTACCATATTATGTGAAGATTTTTATAATTATATGTATGTACGCAATAATTATGTAATTAAAATAACAATAAATGCATGTTTTAAAGCAGTACCAAGATCTGAACCTAGCTACCTCTAAGCTGATTAGCAGAACAAAAAAATTTCATAAGAACGATTTTTTTAAGCATGCTTATGCAATGTCCTTGTCAGCTATTATCAAAGAATTGTTTGACTGAGGACCTTCTTTGACTTTGAATATATGCACTCAATTTTTTAAAATAATGCCTCTGACCATTATATGGAGGCGCTTCCACCTCCATTCCTTGTTACTACTCAATAAAAGAAATCAAATACCACGCCCTTCACTTGCACAACTTCCAATTCTTGGGCTTTAGAAAATTCAACATTTTGTTAAAACGGCAAGGACATCTGAATATTTCAAAGAGCTTCCTTTGAATAAGTGGTGAGGCATCAAACTAAAGCAGTGCTGCACCAGTAGCTATGAAATCTATCCCTTCTTTTATATCCTTAAGTCCATTTCAGAGAATGGCCCCGTCAACAGGTATTTGTGACCAGTAATTGTGTCCTAAATAGTCAATAACATTTTTTAACCTAACAGGTTTCATGGTTGTATCACATTAAGAAAACCATACATTTTCCTGGATCTCAGTTTCATTATTTGAAACAATGCAGAGAATGGGATGACTATAATCTCTCTACATATACATATATACATACATACATAGACACATATATGATAAGACCATTTAAGGAATGATCAGTGATTACCAAAAATGCAAATCTACACTCTTGTTTTCAACTGACTGGAGGGAGAAACAAAAATGAGAAAAAAATGAGGATGGTGGCATAAATTTCTCATGACACTGGTTTCATTTCATTTAGGAATTCCATTTTATTTTGAGAATGATTTCTTAACTAAATGTTTGGTGCTAAAATGTCCATATCATGTATGAAATGATGGTGAGAGTATTTAGTAGTTACTTTTTTTTTTTTTTTTTTTTTTATTTTTTTTAATTTATTGGGGTGACAATTGTTAGTAGAATTACATAGATTTCAGTTGTGCAATTCTGAATCACATCATCCATAAATCACACTGTGTGTTCACCACCCAGAGACAGCTCCCCTTCCATCACCGTACATTTGATCCCCCTCACCCTCATCCCCCACCCCCCAACCCCCTTACGCTCTGGTAACCACCAAATTACGTTCCCCAGATTAATTTTCAAACCCCGTGGCCATCCTGTGGTCACCGACTGCCCTCCAATCCCCTCACCCTTCCCCCCACCCCCCACTCCCCCCGCCCATCTAGCAACCCTCAGTTTTTCCTCATTGTCTCCCAGTTTCTGATTAGTTCATTCACTTATTCTTTTCTTTAGAATCCGCAAATAAGTGAGATCATATGGAACTTATCTTTCTCTGTCTGACTTATTTCACTTAACATAATGTTCTCTAGATCCATCCATGTTGTTGCAAATGGTAAGATTTCTTTCTTCCTTATGGCTGCATAATACTCCATTGTATAAATGTACCACAGTTTCTTAATCCAATCATCTACCGATGGGCATTTTGGTTGTTTCCATGTCTTAGCTATTGTGTATAGTGCTGCAATAAACATAGGAGTGCATAGAGATTTTTGAATTGAAGTTCTGGATTTCTCCGGATAGATACCTAGGAGTGGAATTACTGGATCATAAGGTAGTTCCATTTTCAGAATTTTGAGATACCTCCATACTGTTTTCCATAGCGGCTGCACCAGTCTGCAATCCCACCAACAGTGCACAAGCGTTCCCTTTTACATAATTTCCTTTCTTGGCAAAACTGAAAGTTAGTACACTATGTTGGGCCCCCATTTCTTCAGTTAATTTTAATTTTTAATTATCTTTGAAACCAAAAGTATGGTGAACCAAAGGCAAGATAATTCCTAAAGTTCCCTCCAGCTCCGAAATTCTATAAGATAAACTATTCCTTCTGGGTGTTTTGAACTGAATAATTACATCCAGGGCGTGATTCAGCACCATGGACAGATCTCCGAGGAGCCGGTCCATCTCCCTGGACAAAAGGTTAGATTTAAATGAGTAAAATACTGGCTGTGCTTTGAGCATGGCAGTCTTCGTGTGAGCACAACTCCAGGCCTAATACCTAACTTAATGAGTTTAAATCTTCATTTAATGAAATATTCAGATTATGATTACACTTAGTTTCATTAACTGCATTCTCAGACTAATGTGTTGGGATTTCCTTTTCAAATTGTAATTAACTTTACTGAGAACTCTTATTGGGATTTTTTTTTTGGCAGTTTCCTAAAACATTATAAATTATTCTAATATATGTATTATGGTATTAAACTATGTTGCTTAATTTTATATTGGCTGTTATATTTAAAAGAATAAAAATTTCAACACTAACCTTGAAGAGATGCAAGCTAACTGAGCTGTACGAGTTCTCGGAAAAGAAACTGTATTCAACTATCGAGAGCTGGTCCTGAAGTTTTGATCTTCCTGTGTCAGACATGTCATTGTTATTTTCCTAACAAAGCAGTGTGACCCTAACAAAATCCTCTTACCCTTTATACAATTTATATAAAACTAACCAGACCTGCAAGAGAGATCTATTTTCTAAGACAATCAAAGATGAGAAAAGTCAGGACATGAAAATTTTTGGCTTTCTTTCATTCCGATTCTTGGAAAGTTGTTGGGGGGGGGATGGTATTTCTCTCCCAGAACAAAATATCAGCTTTTCAGGAAAATCTGTCCTACTCTCTCTTCCCTCTCCCTCAGCCTCAGGCGTTTTAAAGAAGCCGCCTGCATGCTCCCATAGCATCTGGTATTTACTCCTATCCTGCTGCTGTGCAATTAATTACCTGTCCACTCTTTCATCCCTGACCCCACATAATAAACACGACAGGACATTTCCTATTTTTGTCTCATTCATCCTCATACTTCCAATGCCTACCACATTGCCTGATACATAGCAAGATTTTAATAAACACCAGTTGAACGTTGATTGATTACATGGAAATATTAATGACAAGAAAGCAAAGAATTGTCTAAAAATCTGAGTCCTCCAGGACAGAAATGGTGACTTTATCTGAGTCGGTCTATTTTCAAAGATGAGTGTCATCTATAGTGATTCTTAGTGGAAATCAATACATAAGGAGAAGAAGAGATAATCTGGTACATAACCCTGTGTGGGTCCTTGGGGAAGGCATGAGAAAGGTCATGAATGAAATACAGGGTTTAAAAGCCACATCTAGTGTCTGAACTCCTTACCAAACATCTCTGTGGCCTTGGGCAAGTTACTTAAACTCTCTGAGCCATGGGTTCCTCCTCTATAACATGTGGATGCAAATACCTATTTCATTTATTTCCTGGAGTTGTGAGAAGTATAATGCATGCGTGTGGTAGGTCCAGAACAAACATTATTCTGTTTTATTTCTTCCTCTTTTTTTATCCACGCTGTGTCAGTCACATCATAGGCATGCTGCAACATTTAATCCTAATATATAAATAGAAATGCTCTCCCAAAGGAACTGTGTCCAAGGATAGGCTTTTCCTAGTATGCAAGGAACAGAACTTGGCATCTTTTCGACTAAACCAGACACTGTGATGAGCACTTCGGCTTTCTTTACAAATAGTCCTACAGCTGGTTGGAAGTACTTTGGAAAGGCAATGCAAATCTAATTAGGCAATGCCATGTGGCCAGCATTAGTAGCAATTTTTGAAAAGAGCCCAGGAGATGACTTACAGAAAGCGGTGATTTTTTTTTTCTTTTAAGGGCTCTGTTTGCTCTATTTCTGTTGCTTGCATATGGACACACATACACATACACACAATCTCACTTTTTGGATAGAAATACAAGACATGTTTGGGGCCATACCGATTCCTACTGGCCTGGTCTGCCAGGGTAAATAGAATATTAAAAATCAATATTTCTAGCAGAACAAAAGCTCATGTGTTTTAAATGGGAATAAAAGAAAAACAGAAGACAGGAACAAATGGTGAAGAATGGGACAGCTGCTCCATTAGAGCTATTTCCTTGAGAAGGAACTGACAGTTTCTTCAGATCTCATTTGCATCAAAAACATTAGTAGTAACAAACACACACACACAAATCGTGTTATCAGCTGACACCCAGAGTGAAAACATTTTCACTGTTGAAGACAACTGCACAGTGAATTCATGGTGATATGTATCACTGTCCCCTGGTGAATGGACCACTTTAGCACCAATGTCCCCCTCATTCCATAAATAATAATAGTAACCACCACCATTTATGCTACCGAGCACTATGCTAAAGTCTATGTGTTCATTCATTTAATCCTCACAACAATCTTGAAAGGGAAATGTTATTTTGCTCCCTTCATAGAATGGGAAACTGAGGTTCGGAGAATTAAATTAGTTTTTCCAAGACTGCACAGCTAGGAGGTGACAGAGCAGACACCCAGTCCAGTTATGCCCACTCCCAAGCCCATGTCCCCCGTTCCCTCACTGCACTGTCTCAAGGACACACGAGACATGTTTAGTGAGCATCACCCACATGTCAGGGGCTCCCCTATAACGCTGAATACCTCAAGACAAAGCCAGAGCTCTCGGTCTGAGACCACACAAAGTCAATTCAGGCTACGGCTTTCGCTGATCCAGTATACGTCCACCCCCTAACTCCTACGAACCCTATAACTCACTGACCCATGGGCCAAAACCACGACAGTCACAGATCTTCAGATGTTGGTAGCTGAGGCTTCATAGAAGAGACTTAAAGCCTCACGTGAGTTCCCTCAAAACTCAAAATCTGCTCATGGGTTCCACCAGGCTTCTTACAGACCTTGGGCTAGAGAGTCAATCATGTGCGCATATACTCGTTCATTCAGCAAACACCTGCTGAACGCTGCATGATGTCTAGGCACTGGAGATACAGGGGTGAATAAAACAAATGCGATCCTGCCCCCACCTTGCTTCTCAAGCATGGCCTTCTCGGAGAACCCGCCCCCCTACAGTCCTGACTGGGAGCCCTAAGACACTCCACCCCCCACCCCAACGGATAGAATGGGTGGAGTCAGACAGCTGACCCAGGGGAAGCCAGGCCATTGGCTGGTCAGAGGAAACCCATCCCACTTTGTCTCTCTGGATCGTGTGGACTGAAGGACAGAGTGGTTGACCACAGGAAGGACAGATAAGGCGGCGATGCATCTTCACTCACTCCTCCTACTGAAGCCTGTGTGCTGGTCCTGCGTCCCACCCTTCCTGAGCCTGGAATTCACCAGAAGACAACCACCGTGCATCCAGGCTAAGGGGGCAGACAGACATGGGTTTGAATCCTGGCTCTTCTATTTATTATTATGGTATCAGGGACAAGTTCTTTAATTTTTAATTTTATTGTGGACATTTCCAAATACAGTGGCACCTCGGTTTTCAAATGTCTCCACTGACGACCATTTCGGTTTACGCCGTAAATTTTATGGATCTATGCTATCATTAGATAGTAAAATTCATGCTAAATTTGCAGTTTTAGGGGTTGATTTTAAAGGTCTGGAATGGATTAATCTATTTTGCGTTACTTCCTATGGGGAAATCATGCCTCGGTTTTTGAAAGTTTCAGAACTCGGTCTTTTGGAATGGATTACGTTTGAAAACCAAGGTACCACTATATACACAAAGATAAAGAAAATAGGATAATGAATACCCATGTATTTAGTCATCCAGCTGCAATAATAATATTTTCCCCACTTTGTTTCATCTGTGATCCGCCCCCCCACCCCGCCCCCATTTTGTAGGTTCCTGGAGATTTTAAAAGAAAATCTCAGTCATCATGTTAGATGAGTTCCTTAATTTCCATGAATTTTCAGTTTTCTCCTTCATAAAACAGAAATAATGATACCTCTTCCATAGGCTTTTTCATTCATTGCACAAAAATTTATGGAGCTGCTGCCATGAGCCAGCCCGGTTCCTGCCGTGGGGGGTGCAGCTGTGACAACACACAGCATTTGCTCTCGTGGAGTTTACAGTGTATGTAGTGGAAGAGGCATGAATCATGAGTATGATAATTTCAGAGAGAATCAAAGTTATGATGGAAATAGTGGAGACATGGGGAACAAATAGTAGGTGACTTGGGAGCCAAAGAAGTGCCCTCTAAGGACGTGGCAATGGGCATAAGCTGTGAAAGCCGGGTGTGGGAGCAGAAGCGCAAGTGTCGAGACCCTGACACTTGCAGAAATGAGCCAGGCTGTCTGAGGGTTGGTTTGAGCACGAAATGAGCTAATCCATTCAAAGCTTTAACATCCAATGCCTGGTACATAGCAAGTGCTCCACAAATACAACATCTTATTCCCCCTAAGGGAGAACTCATCACAAGACACTAGATACACGGCAGTATATTTTGGAAACAGCTCTCTTTCCTAGGGTGCTGAGAGATCTTCAGATTCACAGAGCATATCCTTTAATGACTTCTACTCCCGGGGGAAGAAGACCTCCCTATCCGCAAACACCTGTACCTCAAGGAGAGGTCATGTAGTATAACAGTTAACAACACTGACCCTGGGGTCTCACTTGCTCCACTGAAATCCCAGCTCCATGATTCAGTAGCTGTATGAACTCTGGACAAGCCATTTAACCTCTCTGAGTCTCAGTTTCCCAACCTTATGGTGGTGAAAATAATATTACCAACCTAATAAGGTGTTGACGATTTAATGGGTTGGGGGTTTAGAATGTTGTTTGTCTAAGTCGCTGTTCACATTACACAATCTGACACATTTTATAGTCTCATACACTCATATCTATATTTACCCTTTTGCCTGCCCTGAATAGGAAATTCCCCATCCCACCCCCCATTGTTTTTTTAAATATTTGGGAATATCCCTACCAGTATCTCCAAAAGTCAAGTATAGGACGTCCAGGTGCCTTGGTTAATATGGAGGAACGAACGGAAATCCATCTGGCCCTAGGTAGGAGCTATACAACATCTTCAGGAACTAAACAATAAATCTGCCTTTCCTCTGGCTCCTTGTTACTTGGGAATGGTCCTGGGGGCATAGGGGTGGGGTGAGGCTGGAATCGGGGCCTGGTCTTGCTGATGGCTTTTGTGTCCCGAAATAGGAAGTCAGCATTTTCCTCAGTTTGAGGTGAGATCTCACTTGCTCAGTTTATGCTGTAAAATAAACAGTGTAACATCAACCCAATTTCAAAGAGGGGCCGCATGTTTGCACGGAGACTGAAGGTACTTTGTCCCGTGAGTGCAAGTGAAACCACAGTCAGGATAGCCACATTCCAGCACTGACCTGGTGAGCAATTTTATGTGGATGTTTTTACAGGCACAGGGAGAAATTTTTATACTGTGGCAATAAAGGCGATGTCCTTGCTGCCGACTTACTTAGTATTGTTTCTAGTCTTTACCACATCATGAAACACTACTGCATAACCCAAATCCGACCACCAAGGCTGCTGTACTAAATAGAGTGGAGTTCTGGATTGGATCCTGGAACAGTAAAGAGATATTTACGAAGAAACTAGTGAAATTCAAACACTGTGTCCAGTTGAGGTGAAAATAATGTACTCACGTTGATTCCTTAGTTTTGCCATGTGTGCCACAGTAACGTAAGAGGTCAACATTAGGGAAAACTGGGTGAGGAGCATACAGACTGTGTGCTCCCTTTTTCATTTTTCTGTAAATACAAAGTAATTCCAAAATTCCAATTTTGTTTTTTTAGTATATTAACACAAACACGTGGAGAAGCGTTGCTCCAGGTTGTATCCTCGTATCCACCACCCCACTCACGTCTCCCATTCTTACGACTGAAGGGAGCCTGTATTTACCCTCCACTCCCAAAAGGGGTGGCAGGCAGGGAGGCTGAGGTTGAGGAGACAGAGTATGTTCATAACACTTGAGGACGAAATGTGCCTTCAAAAGCAAACTATAATTATACAGACGCCCAAGAGCATTTGCAGAAAATCACTGTCTCGTCTGAATCTACATCCTGTTAATCAAAGAGGTCAAGGCCTTTTTGATTATCAGACTAAATATTTTTAGGCAATATCACTGACTGCCTGGAAGGAACATGAGCAGCATCAGGAGAAGAAAAATGCATCTTCAGAGAGAGGCAAGTCCTGCCTATCGCAGGACGAATCAACCACAGGAAATGTATGCAGAAATGTTGGCCAAAATGTCCCCAGACTGAAAGTTTCTCCTCCCTACTTGACTCCACCCTAGTTCTTCTCCACAACCCTCTTTCTAAATGCCCAGATTTCAACACCGACTTTTGATTCTCTTCACATTTGACCCCAGCACAAGAGCAAGATCAGAACGTGATTTAGCATTAGTATTAAGAAGATGAGGAGAGAGAAATAGATGGAAATGATTAACATACTATCTTAAAGGAATGTTGAGTGGATTGTTGGACAGAGATGAAAATGACATGTAAGTCGGGGACTATTGAGTTCTCAGTCAAATCCGGTAGCTCGGATGTCTAGTGAAGAACACCCTAAAAATGGCATGAACATGCCCCCTTTTGTATATTATAAGCAGACACATCTTTCTTTCCATTTTTTCTAATAGTACACCTTTCTAGCTCCTGTAATGTCCAGAAGAGGCTTTTATATTCAGTAGGTGCATTCTACTTCTGGCACTAAGGGCTGGTCTTAATTTCCAATCATCAGACTGAATTCCTTCTCTCCTAGTCCTCGATTGGTGAAAGCGAGCTCTGCTGCCTGCTTGGCTTCTTGAATCCCTAATAATTGAGAGATATCAGTCATCTAGTCCTATCCTGTCAATGAACTCTGAAAATCATTCCTTCTTCTGAACATGCCACTTTTCCCCTGTGTCTATCATACATAAATAGCTCCTGAAAATCAATAAAAAGACAAAGTCATCACGAGGAAACCTATCATTACTACCAACTAGTGAATTAGTTATATAGACTTACTAATATACATCTGTGAAAAAGCTATACGCTTATTTCCCAGATATGCCTAAGCATTCTAGGAAATAAGGATTAGATCAACCTAGCAGGATTACATGATATTAACATCTGCGGTGATTCTGGTGAGAATGCAATGTTTGTGACATTACACCTGGAATTCTCCCTTGCAGTTCACCAGGAATGCTCTGGTTTAATTCCACCCACTACAATATTACAAGGCACATTTTTTTTTCTTGATATAAAAGATCAATGACCACACAGACACAGATACAGAGTAAAAGCAAGTATCAGAAATAAATCAAGTTAGTCTGTCACAAGAGACATCTGAATTATTTGGTGCCTGGACACCCATCTCTAAGCAGTGCATTTTTTTTCAGTACAACATTAAATAAAAGTCACTCAGTAAGGCAAGATTCCTTAATGTACCTTGCCCTTTGCCTGATGGAATGATGGAAAGCTTGGATGACTTCAGTGAGTTAGTTATTTCCTGTGAGTGCTGATTCAAAACTCATCCTAAAGATTGAAACTTCAAATGAGAACAGGGTTAACAGTCACCTTTGATAGCCAGGGACTCCCCCATTTCAGCTTTGTCTACTCCACGATCACGTTCACTCACTCAGGATGGTTAGGACTCACATGCATTTCAGTTCAACTTGCCATCCATCTAAAAGACAATGTGCTTGTTTCCATCAACGCCAGAACGGCTCACAGCAGTTGCCGTGTCAGAGTTGGTGAAATATACCATATCTTTCAGGGCTGTGAGATTTGGCCATAAAACTTCCAATTGCTGGTGTAGTTTGCTCTCAAATGTGGCTATTTCTCATACCCTTTTATGACCTGGTTCATAAATATATAATGTTGACTTATTTAACCCAATGAAACCTAAAACAATCTACTTGATGCCCATTTTCAAACCGTACGAACACTGACTTCGGGAACATACTGTGACATTTCCAAGGCCATGAAAAATGACCACTGTGAAGACTCAGAGAATTTGCGTCACCCATGTCAAATTCCACAGAATTCCTGTACCCTTGGAGCATAAAAAATTGCAACCAAACAGTTCAAAATGATGATTCAGCAAATAAGACACCAAGGCAACCCCTCGTGGAACTTCAGCCAAGACGACCCAGACTATAAAACGTTCAATGCCAGAACTGTTTCTATTTTGAAGAACCTCCAGCCACAACTAAATGCATCCTTTAAATTGTCTGGCTTTTGTTATTTTAAACCAAACCCTCCGCATTACTCTAATGTGGGGATTACTTGAAAACATAATTACTGGGAATAACCAGGGGAGTATGCTATTGTCAAAAACTAAACCATCTTGTTTTTCCCACTCCATTAGTCAGTACGTCAGATCCATAATGTATGTTGCATACACAGACCTTCGAAGGGAAAGAAAATCTTT
This sequence comes from Rhinolophus ferrumequinum, assembly GCF_004115265.2. Classification (NCBI taxonomy): domain Eukaryota; kingdom Metazoa; phylum Chordata; class Mammalia; order Chiroptera; family Rhinolophidae; genus Rhinolophus; species Rhinolophus ferrumequinum. The sequence goes on along the minus strand of NW_022680357.1, from coordinate 11,871,761 downwards.
GGGAGCATACCAAGATCCCCGAGCATGCTCCATCCGCTGGAGAACACCTATGGAAACACAGTAACAAATGCAGCTCTTTTTGCTACTGTTGAATCACATATACTCAGCCTGAAACAACAAAACCAGAACTCACCCCACACACAAAGGCGCTCCTGTGTACACGTATGTACACGTACATATACATACACACACACACACACACACACACACACACACAAAATAGATTGTGGATTCTTTTTATGAAACTCTAGTTTTATGAAAAATAGATCTACTTCTTCTGAATTAGTATCTATTCATTGAAAATAGTATGAAACCTAAAACTGGTCTACCTCAGGAGGCAGACAAATAAGCGAACAGACCGCTGGTTAACTGATGACCCAACCAAGACGAACCGACCCAATGGGTTATTGGTTAACAGATTAACTATCTAAGATGAACCAACCAAGCAATCAATTGGTTAACTAAGTATCCAACCATGATGAATCATCCAAGGGGGCCATTAGTTAACAGGAGAGAGAGCCAGCCCTGAGAAACCAACCAAGTGGATCGCTCTTTCACAGAGAAACAAACCAAGTGAACTCTGATGGTGCCAAACAGTTTCATCCAGGGAAGATGAAGTAAAACTTCTAACTAGTCAATGAAGAGAAACTCTTCAAGAACGCAAACACACAGCATGAAATCTGCAGGTGTGACCACTGCCGGGCTCGCCATGTGGGACTGGAAATGGATCGCGCGGCTTTACTTACGAAGGTTGTTTACGGGGGTTCTGGTATCCATGTTCTCATAATGCTGCACGTGGACGACGATGTTGAGGTCTCTCTCCATGTGGTCTGTGTTGCAGTGGCCCTGGGGCCTCATGACGTCTGCAAGGGCCCTGAAAGAAGAAAGAGTTGAAATCTGTTCATCCAAGACACAATGAATGGCATCCGCTGTCCTCGGGCACAGTGCTTGTGAACAAAAGGTGAGGCCCCTTACGTCCTGGAGCCACCATTCTGGTTAGAGGTGGGAGCGGGGGAAAGACACAAGCAAGCAAGCAAGATCACTGCAATTAGAGGATATAAAGACTTCATGTAGAACAGCTGACATGTTGCCCACCACAGCTGTGTAACAGCAGTATTGCCCACGTCAGAGTTGTTTAGAAGGCCAAATGATGACTACACGTAATGTGCACACCATATATTTAATGCCCCCAATATCTAATACTCGATACCAACGCTTCATGTACAGCAATGGCCCCCGGTTAGTAACAAAAAGCATTTACTGAGTACTTACCGTAACCAGGCACTATGCTAACTCAACTAGGCAGCATACACACACCTTAGGAGGATTATAACTTCTTTGAGGGTAAGTAAACAAAAGCTCAGAGAGGTGAATTAACCTGCTCAAGGTCACACTGCCCGTAGGGAGTAGCGCAGGGATTTGAACCAGAGTCTGTGTTCACAGCCCCGTACATGGTGTGCACTGGGTTCCCGTTATGGTGTGATCCATCCACACCCCAGGCTGCTGCTGTTCTTAATCAGTAGGGATGGAGGGAAAGCATAGAACCTGAGGCACCGCTGTGTTTTGGGCACTTTCCATTTATCATCATGTTTAATCCCGCTGACACTCACCCAAGGGTTGATATTCTTATCACTATTATTTTATAAATAAGGAAACAAGTTGAGAGGTAGCAAAGTGATGGTTTTAACGTCCCAGGGTTGCTGTAACAAAGTGCCACAAACTGGGTGACTTCACACAACCAGAAGTTACTGTGTCGCAGTTCCGGAGGCTAGAGGTCCAAAATCGAGGTGTTAGCAGGGCCACACTCCCTCTGAAACCTGCAGGGGAACTCTCTGCCTCACTCTAGCTCCCGGGGGTCTGCTGGCAATCCTTGGCATTCAGTGGTTTGTAGGGGCGTCACTCCAGTGTCTGCCTCCATGCTCACAGGGTGATCTCTGTCTTCACATGGAAATTTTCTTACAAGGACGCCCGTCACAGGGGCCCACTCTACTCCAGTTTGCCTTCATCCAACCTAACTACATCTGCACCTATCCTATTTCCAAACAAGGTCACACTTGGAGGACCAGGGGGGTTAGGACTTCAATATGTGTTTTTTTGGCAGGGACAGAATTCAACCCATAATAGTGACCTTCCGAATTACAGGTAAGCTTAGGAAAGAAGCTCAGCGTTAGCACACAAAACAGAGCAAAGATAACTGTCAAACAGATATTGCACCTAAGGTCAGGCCTCACCAACACATATTTTTTCTCTTTACCTACCCTCCATCGTGTGTTTATGTAGATATATGAATATCCTCAAAAGATATGTAACATTGTAGTTATGATTGTGTGTGCATGCGTGTGTGTGTGTGTGTGTGTGTGTCTTTTACTCACTTGCAACTGCGGCACAGTATTTCAACCTATGCAACCCCCATAGAGAATTTACCTGCAGAGAGGATAGTCTCAATATCCATCAACTAGAATGGCGGAGAAACTGACTAATCAGAATGGATGCCCCCTGTAAACACCCAGCTGTCTCATTCTGCGAACCAGCAGAATACCAGCCTTGCTTATCTGTTTTCCTAATTATAGACGCCTGGATGGTCACCAACCACCTGCCTCTGTAAACAATACTGCAGTCAACCTCCTCAAACATGCTTTTCCTGGACCAGGGACGGCTTCTCTGGGCTGCACACCCACAAGTGACACAGGATCTATCCAGATGCTGTTGACTAACCAAAACCCTCGGAGTCCAAACCAAGGGAGACAGAGAAGGAAGATGAGCTGTTTGGGTGAGGCCCACACATAGCACCTGGGAACTCGGTGGGCCCAGCCTGTCTGCTGAAATTCACCCAAGCAAGGCAGCAGTCCTCAAATACCGCTCTGCCAACAAGCAGCAAGAAGGCGCAGCAAATGCAAAGGCCATGAGGCAGGGAAAGAGTTCGGCTATCTGAGGGACAAGCAAGAAGGCCAACAAAGCTGAAAGGTGGCAAACAAGGAGGCAAGCATTACAAGGTGAGGATTATACTATGCATTTTACAGAGCAAAAAAAAATGGCCCAAGTTAACCCAGCTAATCATGAGAGGGACAGACATACAAAGCTGAGTGCCTTTGAAATCAGAATCCGGGCCCTTCCCACCTCTGTGCAATAAACAGGGTCTGAAACTCAAAGGGGCTCCAGGGAAGGAACGGTGGAGACTTAGGTATGCCTCCCAAACCTCATTTGCCTTTTTCACTTCTAAACAAGTTCTTTATCATGAGCTCCAGGGGAACTCTAACCCCTTCTGGATCTGAATGGAAATTTTGTGCGTGCATTTTTTCTCGAACAAGAAGCCATAGCTTTCACCAAATTCTCTACGGAGTCCCCCCAAAATTTCACAATATTCAGGCTGCCAAGAGAATAGCAAAGGAAGTAATCAGGACGGCTACCCTGACTTTGGCCAGCATTGGCATCTGCAGATCCCCTGGGCTTTTCCTGAGTGCTGAAATTCGTGAGAATCCAGCCCAAAAGCCAAGGACACTTTTCCCCCAGGCAGCCCTTCCCAGGGGTGGTTCCCTCACTCCGGGAATGGCATAACATGATTTGGCATGGGGAAGGAAATATGAAAACTGTGAATGGTCTTTAGTCATTCGAAACGAGAAATCGATTTTACATGTTGACTCACGCTCATGCCCTCCCCGGGAACGTCCGATGGTGAGAATCAGGAATCTTGATGAAGGTGGCTAGCAGAAGCAAGCTCACTGGGTGCCCTGACCCCTAACGGGGTATGCACATAAATGACCTGGTTTTGGCTAAGCCAACCATCGCCAAGGACATACGTCGTTTAAAACTATCCCCCACGACAAAACCACAGCCCGAAAAAGACATGGATCAAGCGCAAGAAAATACGAGAATTGACTCTCCTCTTCTTTTTCACAGCTTCTCACAAGGCAAAAACAAGGTTGGTCTACTCAGAGCAAAATGAAGCCAGCCCAAAATAATCAAACCTCTCATGCGGAATATTCAAAATATGGATTTCCTTATTAACGGTAAACTTCATCCTCAGCGGGTATCATGCTTTGAGCTTTTAGCTAATGATTCCATAAGTCATCATGATTAGCAACAAATTTAAAAATATTTCACCTTTAGCTCAATTTAAAGTGTCTGTTCTTTTAAATGCTTTATAACGCACTAATAGTTACTCACCAGTATGTGTATATACTTGTTAGTAAAACAAATATACATATATTGGGATGCATGCTAAAAAAAAAGTTACAAATAGGGATATGTCCAAAAAATTAGTGAATTAGACAATGAAAAGAATCAACCAAGTGTTACAAGCCAAACAAATGCCCAAAGATCTGGTGTTTACCTGTGGCATATAGTTTGTGTGCTCCCCAAACTTGAATGTCCACAGGCCACTCTGACTGGCAAGATCCTAAAATTTACCACGATGGGAAATTTTATGTGTCAACTTGACTGGGTGAAAGAACTGCCCAAATAGTTGGTCAAACCTTATTCTGGGGTGTGTCTGAGCCTGTGCATTTGGATGCAATTAACATTTAAATTGGTGGACTAGTGAAGCCAATTGCCCTCCCCAATGTGGGTGGGCCTCGTCAATCAGTTGAAGGCCTGAATAGAACAAAAGGCTGACCCTCCCCCAATAAGAGAGACTGTTCCTACTTGATGGCCTTCAAACTACGAGTCAGCTCTTCCTGGTTCTATGTAGTCTGCTGGTCTTTGGACTCAAACTGGGCCGTTGGCTCTGCAGATTTTGGACTCGTCAATGGCAATTCCGTATGAGAAATAGTGTGTGTGTGTCTGTGTGTGTGTGTGTACACACGCAAATTCCCTACAGGTTCTGTTTCTCTGGAGCACCCTGAATAATACAGGTAACTTATGGAAGAAACTACACTTTTCCTTGATAACCCTTCATCCATTTCAGAACAACTATGTTTATTGCCATTTTTGAGGTCAAAGCTGACTGAATATGGGCAAGTTCATAAGCTGCAACTTAGCATAAATGTCCTTGTACATTTCCTTGTATGTTACCTGTCTCTGCCACTTGACTATGGAGGGCGGAATTGTCTGTACTATTCACTGTTCTATGATACCTCTCAGCACAGTGCTGGGTACATACCATAGGTACCTATTGAATAAATACCTATTAAATGAGAATATGAATGGGTGAATTGAATGAATGAATGAATGAATGAATGAGATACTTTCGTATGTCATGCAAACCCGGATGTCAGAAATCGGAACTCCTCTGTGCCAGATTCTGCTCGAGACACTCGGCTAGAACTGCGGATGACTGTTGGTGGCCTTGCTCTCCTTGCTCTGGACGGTCGTGGAAGGAGACAGATAAGAAACTAGTAAAACAGTAAATGAATAAGTTCATTTTAGACAGTAATGTGAAATGAAGCAAACAACCCTGAGTGACAGGCAGGAGGGGGTTAGAGACAGCGGTAACTCAGCCTGGGTGGTCAGGGACAGCTCCTCAGAGAAGGTGACATTTGAGCTGAGGTCTGAGTGATGAGGAGGGACCAGCCACATAAAGTCCAACGGAAGAGAATTTGAGCCAAGCCACCACAATAGCTCCAAGGTGGCAATGAGCTTGGCCTATTTAAGGAACAAAAAGAAAAGGCTGCGTCCCTTTTCTTTCCAATTACAGTGAGCAAATAACGGACCCCAACATTTCTGAATAGAATTCAGTGTCCCAGCATCTTCCTTCACAGCTTCCAGGGGGCCCCAGGGTCTAAACTATGTTCTGACTCTTAAACACGTGAATAGGATTCGTAAGCATTTCCTCTTGCACCAGAACCATCATTTATTTTTCAAGATCGCAAGAGCCATGGGCACACGATAACTTTCTGGATTACTGGTTACACCAGTGTGGACATTTGTCAAAACTCATCGAACTGTACACTTAAAATGTGTAAACTATACCCCAATGAAGGTGACTTTTAAAAGTCAAGGATTTAGTGCCCGAAGAGAAGCAAACATATCCTGCAAAGAAAAATAATCTGGAGATTTTTCCATGGCTAATAGTACATGCATGCATGGGCTTCTCCAGCCTGGGGAGCTGACTGAAGCCATAGGATAACCCCAAATGTATAGGAAGAAGGGGAAGTGGAAGAGAAGTTGGAAGAGGAGAGAAAAGGCAAGAGAAGGAGGGACATTTATCATTTGATGCCGTTTCTTTGCAAAGGACCCCAGCTCTCCTGAAGTGTTTGAAAAACACACAGGACACTGTGCTACCGTGTTTCCCTGAAAATAAGACCTAGCCGGACGATCAGCTCTAATGCATCTTTTGAAGCAAAAATTAATATAAGACCAGTCTTATTTTAGTATGAGACCAGGTCTTATATAACACAATATAAGAACTGGACATATTAATTTTTGCTCCAAAAGATGCATTAGAGCTGATGGTCCGGCTAGGTCTTATTTTTGGGGAAACAGGGTATGTACCTTGCCGCTTGGATTTCTGATTCTGTTTGAAGGTGGGAAAAATAATGCCATGTGTTCCCTGCTGGCTGCAAGGGTAGAGAGCTTCAAACACGCCTTCCTGCCCCCGAGGTCATTTCTCATCAGCGCCTCCGCCAAGAAGGCTGGCCCTGCCAAGGGCAGATGCAGAACACACTGTTAGTCTTGATCTTTACAGCCACTCCTTGAACTGGACCCAAGGATGTGCTGGAATCTGCAGGGCATGGAGCCCTCTGTGATCTGAGACGCCTGAAGTCCTGCACGTTTGTGCTCCCGGGCAGTGCAGCCTAGTGGTCACGGACCTCTGCTCTAGCCTCACACTGCTTGAGTTTGAAGTTCAGCCCCTCTACTCAACAGGGGGACTTCTTCATCCTCTCCCAAGGATGCCTCTTAAAAGGCAGACTGTCATCAGGCCCATCTCACTGGGGAGCGACATGAAATAGTTTTTAACTGAGAATTCACACGCAAGCTTCGGGCAGGATAGCAAAGCCAGCAAGGTTTCTTCAACATAACCTAGGCCAACACTTTGTAATGCATTTATGCATTTATCTAGATGGAGATCTCCTCTCCTGTCCTGAACCTGCCATCGCCTCCTGCTGATTAAGTGCAAGTCTGGAGAAGTTATGAGACTTGGCCAATGTCACGCAGCTAAATATATACAGCAGAGCAACAGCAAGGTACTGAGTTCCAGACCACAACATTATCCTCTTCAGTGGACAAGGGCTAGGAAATTCTATTAATAAGGATGATGATAAAAGGGGACTAGTCACTCAACAGTGACCCTGTGACAGGCCTGTGCTAAGAGCTTTCTAAGCCCAGTGTCAGTGAATCTTTTCACAGGCCTATGACATAGGGATCATCATTATCTCTTAAGTTCTTATTCTTACAGATAAGAACTTAAGCCTCAGATCAGAGAGGTGAAATAAGTTTCCCAAAGTCACACAGCTATTAAGTGGCAGAGCTGGGATTGAATCTGGGGCCACTGGCTGGAGCCTATGCCGTTCAGATCAGCCTAACTACCTCTCCAGGGATTGCAGGTCACATTATTAAGTGAATTGGGTGGGGGTGGCCACTGAGGTGAACTTGAGAGCTTCTTAAATGGGGCAGTCAGCAGTCAGGAGCAACCAATAGTTGCCACGTGAAAATGCAGTGTTGCCAGATCTACCAATCTCTCAAGAGAACTCAGAAATCTGGATTTCTCTGTGAACCCTCCCAGGTTTTAAACACTGGCAATGGGTTCTAAGTTGGTTTTAAAACACCACATTTAATAGAGACTAAAGAGATTTCACAGCCAAATTCAGTGAGCCTTGACTGGATCCTGATTTGAAACACTGAGCTCTAAAAGACATTTTTGGTATGATTGGGAAAATGCTTATATGATTGGACATTTGATGATACTGTGGAATTTTTGTTGTTTTTCTTGGGTGTGATACTGGAATTGTGTGATTTGGGAGAATGTCCTTGTTCTTAGGAGATCCATGCTGAAGCATTTAGGGACAAGGTGCCACGTCTACAACTTATTTTCAAACGCTTCAGCCAAAAAACAAAGAAAAAAGAAGGAAGGGAAGGAAAGAGAAAGGAAGGGAGGGAGGGGAGGAGAAAATAATATTTAGAGAGAAAGAGACAAGCAGCAATAAAGCAAATATGACAAACTACTAATAACTGTTGAATCTAGATTAGTAGTTCTCAGCTGAGGGTGATTCTGCCCCAGATGACATCTGGCTATATCTGAGGACATTTTTTACTGTCACGACTGGGTTGTGTGGTGGGTGCTACTGGCACCTAGTGGGTAGAGTCCAAGGATGCTGCCAAACATCCTTCAGTGCAAAGGACAGCCCCCAACAGCAAAGAATTTTCCAGCCCCAAGTGTCAATATGGCTGAGGGTGAGAAACCCTGGTCTAGATCTACTGAAGTTCCTTGTGATTATTCTTTCAAGTTTTTTGTATGCTTATAATGCTTCACCATAAAAAAAAAGGAAAACTTAAAAATAAAAAAATAAGAAGACATAAACAGATATACCTTGCAGACCAAACAACATATGTCTGCAGGGTTGGGTCCCCATAGCTGGCCATTTGTAGTCACTTCTCCCGATAAATCCTGGTTGAATGTAGCTGCTGCAACAGCTGCTGAGTGAGCACCTGTACAGTTCTTACAATGTCAACTGCAAGCCCTGCCCCCACCCCCACCCTCCTGGAATTACTGTCTTTCTCCTACTTTCTGTCCTCATCAGCCCAGAAGGAAGCAGGCGACATGCCTAGGACGCTGAGCCTGAAAACTGACATCACAGAGGCCTCTTCTGGGAAAACACAAGCGCACTGGTCACCAGGGGCAGTCTGTGACACAGAGCAGCAATGTGCTATTAAGTCTTAGAAGGGGAGGTGCTTTCAGGCAAGATGAGAACAAACCCTTCATCTCAGTGACCCTCACACCCCGAGACAAAACAAATGAAGAAGCTGTGGCCAGCACACTAATTTCACCTGGAAGCCACCTTATCGCCTCTCTGAGCCCAAGCTTGGCAAGCCGGCCCCTCCCAAGCATCCTTGACACCTTACAGGCGAAAGAGCCAATTGCTCTGGCTGAGACTGGAAACAATTAACTGCATAAGCTGTGCAAAGTGCACCTGGAGGGTACTTGGCTGGGGCAGCCCTAGCACCGCAGAAATACGTACAAAGCCTACCTACTACGTGCAGAAAACAAGCAACAGAATGCAAATAAGAGCCACCTTGGATTGATTCATCCATCCCCCGGCCCTGAAAAATATTCCCAAACCCAAGAACAGTCTTATAGTGCGGGCCACTTTTTATCAGCCATTCGAGGAGGTTATTAAAATGCAGATTTGGGTGGGGGGAGGCCCATCCAGACCTCTTGATTTAGAATCTCTCTGGATAGAACTCAAGAATGTATTTTAGGAAGCTCCCCCAAACTCTCATGCTCACTCCATCTGAGTATGTCTACCCCAGACACAATGGAAACCAGAGGACTCGGTAGGGCACAATCTTCTAACTATGACCTTGGCCAAGCCATGCAATCTGAGCCACGAGTTTCTCCTCTGTGAGTGGGAGTTAAAATAGCACCAGTCTCATCGGGTAGTTGTGAGAACTAAACAACGCTTACACACACACACACACACACACACACACAAACACACACTCATGTAGTACCTGGCACCCAGAAGTGTGCTCAACAAATGTTACTTCCTTTTCCTTAACAGTGATTGGCTGTAAAGCCTGGAGAGCTTTACAAAAGTACAGCGGCTCAGGCCCTCCCTCTAAAGATTTTAATTAACAGTCTATGGTGAGCCCTAGCGTGACTGTTGTTGGTGCTAAGCGTTCCAGATGACCCTAAACAGCAGCCAGAGTTGAAAATAACACCTTGGAAGCTGACCGTAAAAATCAACTCTTCTTTGTCTTTGGGTGGTGGATGTACTTGCACTCCGTTCTGGAATTCCCAAAATGTGTACAAGGAAAGCCAGTGTTGAGGCTGTTACCAGAGGACTGGGTGCCGGGCTGCAACCGGCTGGGCTGCAGTGATTCGTTTTCCCCTGACCGAGCTGCCAGGGGGCAGTACCAGGAAGTTGAGCCCCTGCTGGGCACTAGGGTACCAGGTGGAGTGCTGTCTCTACAGGAACAGCAATTCTAGGGGAGCCTGAAGCGAGCTCTCCCAGAGGCGCTCAAAGGTTAGCTTTTCTCCCACCTTCCCGTCTCCTTCCCCCTCCAAAATCCCCACCACCACCACCGAAGGTTCCTTGTAAGCGCTGGTTTGCAAGGAAAGTGCTCCGTCAAGATTTCAGCAGAGCAATGAATCTGCCATGCAGCCTACCTATGCCTGGGCGAATCTCTCCCTACCTAGGAGAGGCTCACTGCTGCAGTCCCGTTGCTTTATCTTACCCTCATCTTAACACCGACCCCGGGAATCCACGGCGATGGCGGAGACTGCGGGAAGTGAAAGCACCCGGCCACGGGTGGGGATGGTGATAGGGCACCTTGGGGTGGCAGGAGATGGGCAGGGCCACCGCTGCACTCTTTTAGTCGGTCAGGGATTCCTGAATCCCCTCGCAGCTTACTTCTCTGCCGCAAGACCCCATCATCCATCCACACTCCCTGCTGACCCAAACCGAGAGGAACTTCCTCACTTTGACCCCCAAATCCTGCCCCTCCGGAAGAAAAAAAAAGTCATCGATCCTCTGCGTAAAAATAGAAAATAATTACTAGTGAGGTAGTGATGTTCCTTCGCCTATTTTTGCTGGGTCTCTTTGTTCAGATTTTTTAGGCAGGCGCCCAGAGCGCGTGCATAACACACGCGCACACACAGGCTCTCGGCGGAAGTGTGGTTTCCGTGTTTGTATGTGGACGGTGGACACATGGTGACTGCCTTGGCCTTACTCAGAAAAGAGGATAAAGCTTGGCCCCAGCCATCCAGTTGTTCGCAGGCCGCCTGTCGCTCTTCAACCCTCCCGCCCAACCTCACAGCAACAAACCCTGGCCTCTCCCGGGTCTGGGGCTGCGACCTCGCCGCTGCGTCCTCGCCTCCAAAGTTACTGGGTTGTGAGAATCAATTTAGACACTTAAAAAAAACAAGCAAAAGGCAAATAGCTCCATTAATCCCCAAATGCCTTCTCCCATCTGCTGCGCCTTGCTCGTGCTGGGACTTGCATAATGAATTAAGCAAACGGGAAAGTTGACGAATCAGGGTGTCTGGGGGGTGAGGGCACGTGGGGCGGGGGCTCAGGCCCATGAAGTCCACGCCAGCAGCTTCAAGGGGCGCAAGGAGAGGCCGGGCGACAGGGGGGCCGGGCGAAGGAGTTAAGAGGGGCCAGGGGCAGCCGATGTCCGGATTTCAGAGACCTGGCAGCTCAAGGAGGCGGCAGCTCCAAGCAAGGCTTTTGTTCTCACCCTCCCCTGGCTCTCCACCTCCTTCGCCTCCTTTTAGCGAGCCTTACGAGTTGCAGGCGGCACACACTCCTTCCCTCCCTCCCTCCATCACACACGCGCGATGGGGCTCACACACGCCCCCCTTCCCTTTCTGGCTCTCCCGCTGGCCTCTGTTTACCGAGAAGCTAGAATCTGGAACCCGAGGGTGGACCCCTCCCCAAAACCCAAGACTTAAGGGCCTCGGGCTCAAGTCCGCTTTAATCCTCGGCGGAGGCGGAGAGACGGCAGGAGGGTGAGGGACAGCAGAGACCCCCACCCACCCAAACACACACACACAAGCTCATATCCACACCTGTGCGGGGCCCAGCGCCCCCTCTCCGCGCTGGGAACCTAAGTTGGCTTCCCCGGTGACATTCCACCGTGACATCCCCCGGCGGAGAGGGTGGGGGTGGGGGCGCCATTGCCTGGGGAAGGTGGAGAGGGGAGAAGGGGGAGAAGAGCACCTTGAGGGGAGGACGAGGGAGAGGCAGCCCACCTGGACATGTGCTCCCTTTGGGGCCGGTGCGCTTTCTCCAGCCCCAGCTTAGTGAAGATGCCAACGAGAACCATGACGGCCACCACCCCGCAGATAATGTAAACGATCAAGTTGGTCTTGTCCTTGGTGGGGTCGTGCAGGGGGTCGTCCTTGCGCGCTGGGGGCTTGCCAGTGTTGAGCCACAGAGGAGTGTCGTAGTTGGTGCAGGTGCTCTGGTTCAGTCGCCGCTTCTTAAACGTGCAGCAGAACCGGAAGCCACAAGTCCCGCAGCAGAAGATGAAGTCGCCCGAGCTGCAGTTGAACGGCGGGTCCCACTGGCCCATGACATCGAAGTAGCCCCGGCAGAAGTCCGGCGTGGGCGCCCGGGTCGGGGGCGCGTCCGAGACCCCCACGCCCTCGCCCGCCTCTCCGGAGGCGGCCCCGGAGCGGTTGCCCCCCGTCAGCACCACCACGCCGCCCAGCTGCGCCAGCTGCCCGTGTCCCGCTCGCTCCTGCGCCCGGCACACGCGGGCGCACAGCTCGGTGAGGAAGCAGCCAAGGAACAGCCGGAGGACGCGGCGCATCGTGTCTCCCAGCCCGGACTCGGCCGCTCGGCCACCGCTGGAGCCACTGCAGCCGCCTCTTGAGGCGCGGCCGAAGCTGCCGAGGCTGCTGCCAGGGGCTGCGAGCCGCCGCGGGCCGCACATGCAGGGAGCGGCGCGGGGCGCTCGGTGGTCGGCGGCCACTGCGCTCGGCTCAGCCCGCGTTCGCCTCCAGCGCAGCGCGCGGAGGGGCTGGCCGGGGAGGAGCGCGCCGGGCGGGGCGGGGGGAGGACGCGCGGGGGCAAGCTCGGAGTGCAGGTCCGGCTGGCTCTAGGGGGAGGCGGGGGCCGGAGAGCAGGGACAGGGAACAGTCGGTCTGTCCGAGCCTCCCCTCCGCGGGTGGCTGGGGACTCACCGCCCAGCGCCTGCTCGCAGGATCCCTCTCACCTCTTCAGCTCGCTAAGTGCGCTGGAGAGAGCGAAGCGACACTTGTGGAATGAAGGGAGGGCAGGAGGGAAGGGGGAGGGGGAGGAGGGCGGGCAGAGAAAGCGCGGAATGGAGGGGGGCGGGCACTAGCTCGAGAGGGGCGGGGGCGCTGGAGGTGACTTGGGCGGGCGGGAGCGAGTTGGGGGGCGTGCAGAGCCGAGCCAGGCTGGCGGGCGGGCAAGAGGGAGCTTCGCAGCCGCGGAGGGAACAGCTCGGATTTCCCGGCAGGTGGAGGACCGCGGCGGGACCTCCCGCGCCCTCTCTGGGCGCGAGGCGCGGCTAAGACCTGTTCCCGGCGCAGAGGCGGCTCCGCCCGTGGCTTTTTCCGGGGATGCGGGCGCAGGAGCTGCGGCTCAAATCCGCCCAACAGGGAAAGGGTGACTCGGAGGGGATAGGGATAGACTAGGCAGCTTCCACGCCAAGACAGGCTGAGGCGCAGTGGGATCTGGACCGCCCCTCCCAGGTGCGCGGGGCCACCTTGCCCTTCCCCCTTCCGGCCAGAAGCGCCACCCGATGGCTCAACTCCTTGGGCAGGAGGGAGGACCAAGGCTGAGCTGGGAAGGCTGGGTGGGAAGCCCTTGGGCCCAGGGTGAGCAAGCCCCCACCGGAGAGGGGCTTGGGCTGAACTAAAGTCAAAGAAGCGCAGGAGATAAGGAGAGGCAGCCCACAAGGCCGAGGCAATGACACGTTTCGGGAGGTCTTTCCTTGGGATTCTCCCAGGCCCCCAGTCCTGCCACTTTCTGTCCCTCACGGCCCTCGCAGCATTCCCTGCACTCCACAGGAGGGCACACCGCGGTGCGTCTCTGCACGCCCAGGTCTGGTGCAATGCAAGGCCTGGGCACCCAGTCTCAGCCACCCTCCCAGTCCTGGAGCCCGTGCGTGGGTCCCCGGAACCGGCTGGCCCCTGTCCCCACCGAGACCCCCAGGACATCCTCACCAGGAGCTGCGGAGCCAGCCTTGCTTCCTTGGCTTCCAGCCTCGCGTTGCCCTCTCTCAACTCAGCCGATTCCAGCCAGTCATCAGCCCTTTCCTATTTCTCCCATTTCTTCTCTCCTCTGCTTCAATTTGACTCCAGTAGCCCCCGAAACAGGATTTGTACCAAAGCTGCTACACCAAATTTAGATCTCCACACGCCCCTGCGTTTTGTTTTTTAATTGCATTAACTAAGTATACACTTTGCAGTCAGCTAGGCTATTTGCAGTGATCTGATGTTTCCACCACGCTGCTCTCCATTTGGCTGCACTCTAAGGGCTTCTGGGGGCATTGTCAAAGTAAGAAGTTGGGCCACATATAAAATGACATACCGGGGTCCGCTTAATGTAAAAAGCAAGGGGGGATTTTATTTGGGACTCTATTACAAGTTTTCTCAGAATGAGAGGGAGCTTGGCTAGTTGTGCATTATCTCTGAAGAAATGTCACTTACAGTCTCCCCAAAGACTTGCAAAGAGTGACCCTGTTCCAGCAAAAACACACCAGGGCAACACTGACAATATATCCAGGAGTATATCAGTCCTGGGAGACTCAACGGAATTATGGGCTGTATTATGTCCCAAACCCACCTGGACATGGTGTGAGAGTGTTGAGCCTAAATTCACCTGGTTCATCATAACCAGGTCCCCAAAATAGAACAGTGTGACATTTCTGTGGACCCACACCCACCACCGTGTGAGTCTCCACAAACACAAGTTTGGTGTGTGAGCTAACGATAGCTGACATTTATTCAGTGCTTATGACATCCCTACCACGCGTGCTTTTTCTAAAATCACCTCCTCGCGGATGCTCAGAGCTGTGCCTCGCACGTAGCAGACAATCTGGGAAAATCTTTGCTGAACCACTGCGTGACGGACCTCATTTAACTCTGTCCATCAGGTAACACTGCCCGGCCCCCACAACAGAGGTTGAGACTGAGGCCCAGAACAATTAAACCTGTGGTGGCCCCGGGTGGCTCAGGAAGGGGCACAGTTAGCTTTTGACTCAAGAAATTTGACTCTGGGGCCTGTGTTCTAACCCCTGCAAAGTGGTGCCTTCCGAAAATAGGCCTCCAGACTTGATCCACCTGACCTTATATTAATTAGCATTTATTTTTTTCTGTCTCCCCACATTGAAATGTAACTTTGAGACAGAAATGCCCTCCCCCCATGCTGCAGAATCCCCAGCCTCAAGAACAGTGGGAAGCACTAAAAAACTATCTATGGGCTGTTTTCATTAACTAATTAAGATCTTTTATGCAACACCCTGTCTTAAAACCAAGAGAGGAATGGAATACTTAGAAGGAGGACAGAGTTTCTGCTGTCCTGACACGTGCGAAGGGGTTGGCATATTTCTACACACTGAGTCAGAATTGGAAAGAGCTGTCCAAGCAGGCTTGCTAAGGTCCAGGAAGCTGACGCTCAGAGAGGTGAAGGGCTTTGTCCAAGGTCGCAAGCCAGCAAACGGGAAAGCCAGGGCTGCATGCAGACTGCCATCCCACCTCACTGCACCCCACCATGGCACTGCCCAGCATGCATCCGGGCTGAGAGCTAAGGGCAAAAACCTGGTCAGAGTAGGTCACAGAACCTTCCCACAAGAGTTGGGGGTTTTAGGCACTTATAAATCTGATTTTTTTAAAAAAAGCTTTAGTGAAATCCAATCTCTGTAAAATATTGCCTGTCACCTGGACATTTGATGCGGTCCTCAGACCAGAAGGGCTCTAGCTTCTGCTCCCTGCTTTAATTAACAGAGGCTGCCCCCTGTTTGTAACAAAGGGAGTGCAGGACTGTGCTTTGGAGAGAAACAGACCAGATCCACCCTGCATGGCTTATTTGTCAGATTCCGAACCTGGAACCTCCTATCCCTTGAGGTTTGCCCTAAACCAAAATCCCTTCCCGCTCCTGCCCACCATGGCTGCAGTTAACCCCTGGAATATTGCCCGAGTCTGTTTCCCAAACCTTGAAAACTATTTAGAAGTGGGAGGAATCATCTTGGTTCATTTTACTCTTCAAAAGAAAAAAGTCAATGTCCTCTTTGTATGTCCAGTCAGCAAATAATCTCTACCTCCTAACAGATGTGTGATTTGGGGGAACATGCCCCCCTTTTGGAAGAGATGATTGAGGTGGTATTTCTTTCAGGGCTCCTGGGGGGGGTATAAACTTCCTAATTGAAACACCTGGCAAGTTCATGGAAGAGGAAAAAGCATCATCAAATGCCACCCCCCACCACTATGCAAATGAATTCATGCAAATGTGTTGAAATTAAAATGCGGCTCTTAATGAAAGCACTTTCTAAGAAAGAGATGATGACATTATTTACAACACAGGTACTTCTAATATCTAAAGAAGACTCTCATTAGCCCTAACGTTAATTATGTCAGACTGCAGTGCATGTTGCAGAGAATGCACTTGTACTCCCCAACAACGAGCGGTGGGAGCCAGGTGACAAAGGATGTGTGCTTACCGGGACTTGCCACCAGTGTCCATAAGCAACTCAACAAATTAGATTATTTGTGCTGTGGCCCTCAAAATCATCCTCACCAGGTGGCTTTTAGGGTTCAAAGAGGTTTCTAAGCAACTGTTAGCCTTGAGCCAAAGAGAGATGAAACAGAAGCTGTTAATTCAAAAACCTCGGGAGCTCCCTGGGTGCAATCTGAAACTGGCCCCATATGCAGACGGCGAAGAGAGACCGAAGAAAGGCAGGCCACTCCAGATAGGTAGGTGGCAGGTTTAACAGGCAAGGGAACTTACTACTAGGCTTGTCTTGGGCGCCTTAAGATGAGGAGGTCTCCACACCCGCCCACTAGAATCTTAAAGTTATACGGAGGCCTTAGCTGAGTTCTGTCATGTGCACCATCCAGATGGTCTCAGCAGTACGTTACTCTCTCAAGGCTGCAGCCTTGAAAGTGCAGAAACAGTGGGCAGAATGGAATGTACAGGGGACAGAGGAGGGGTGAGCAGCCTCTGATTGCCTGGGGCTAGCTCAAGAGTCTCCCTGCATCATGTCCTCTCAGTGGCTTTCTCCAACAGAAGCCTAAATGTACCTAACACCTTGCAACACCCTGAGTTGATGTATTTTATTCTCTTTTTCTGAAGAGATAAAGAGAAGCCTTATAGAAGTGAAGTGAGTCTGAAGTACGGTTCTCCCAGACTGGAGGTGGTACGTGAGATACTTTTTGGTGGTAGCCCAGCAAAGATTTTTTAAAATAGGTTTATATTTATTTCAGTGTGTATCAGAAAAAAGAACGACGCATCCAACACATGGCTTCATAGGCATCGATGTTTAAGGTGTAGTTAATTCCTTTAAATCTCTCAACTTAAAGTCAATTTAAGACAAATAATAAATCCCTCACAGTATTTGTTAATGAAATACAAATAAAGAATAGGAAGTGTCTGGTACTGAACACCAAAGTGTAGGAAACGTGGGCTTTGCTATCAGGACCGGGGTTCTTAGCCTTACGAGTGACATTTTGGATAGGCTAATTCTGTGCTGTGGGGCCATCCTAGGTGTGTAGGATGTTGTACAGCATCCCTGGCCTCCACATACTAGATGCCAGTAGCAACCCCCTAGGTGTGACAACCAAAAACTGTTAACCAGACATTGCCAAATGTCCCCAGGGTGGGGATGGGCGGACAAAATCAATTGATGACCACCAAGTCAAGCCTGCATTTAAATCCTGGCTCTTTATCATATGAGTTTTATGACTCGAATAATTCACTTCTTTAAGCCTCAATTTTCTCTTCTGTAAAATGGGGATAAGAATGGTGTCTCTCCCCAGGAAGGTTACAGACACTCCCTACCCTGTACAGTGTGCTTAGCATAGTAAACGTAACCTTGGCATTTGCTTAATAACGGGTCACTGTTATTCATGTCCACCTGAAGGGCCTACAAGGCGTCAGGCACTGAACTGAGTCCTGGGGAGAGAAATGGCTGAGACAAGACCCTTACTCAGCAAGATGTCAGAATCTCCAGGGGGAGATAGAATACAGAGGCAGGGCAGGCTTCCTGGGGAAGCAATCTGTGCAATCATGTTCAAGAGGGTCCCCTGCTTGACTTGAGGCTCTGAAGTTTTCTTCTTGAAATTCTAGATTATTTTTGAATAAGGGTCCCCACCAATTATGTAGCTGATCCTCTATATAGGGAATAGGATGCCAGCAGAAATAGAAGTCAAGCTATGGGTACTAGAGGACGATGTTTGGTTCTGCCTAGGCAGGACAGGAGGACTTCTCAGAGGTGGTGACATTTGAGCCATCCTAAATTAAACGTATGCAAGAATTCTCAGAAACATAGCAGGAAGAATTTTGGCAGACTCTATTTAAAAGTAGTTCTCACATGCTAGGCCACAGAACAATACCAATATGTGTTGAAGTTTTCACTGGTCCACAGAAAATTGAGGAAAAGTAAGGCTATGAAATGTGTTTGATAAAAAACCCCTTTTACTTGTTAGATATTCTCTTTGCATTACTATTCGCTTTCTAAAGTAATGTTGGAGTTAGTAGATGTTAGTCATATTTATCGTGTGTGTGTGTGTGTGTGTGTGTGTGTGTGTGTGTGTGTGTGTGTTTTAAAACATTTCTTACCAGGAAAAAATTGGCAAAGCTGTCCTCCCCAATTTTTGGCCATTTTACTATAGATGAAATCCCAGAGTCTGGGACAACTAATTTAAGACCCTCACAGTAGCTTTTGTTCACAAGTAAAGAGGCAGTTTGAAGCAATCATCTGGATAATTTAAGTCCCTCCAAATGTACTGTAAAATCAAATAGGTTTTGGGGTCATGAGTCTTCCAGCTAGCTACATGGGTGAAAATAAATAGGTACAGCAAAATACCATAGACTGGGTGGTTTCCAAACTAAGGGAATTTATTTCTCACGGTTCTGGAGGCTGGAAAGTGTAAGATCCAGGCACCAACATGGTCACTTGAGAGCCTCTTCCTGGTTCAAAGCCAGCACACTTTGACTGTGTCTTCAGATGCTAGGAGGGGCAAGGGATCTCTGCTGAGTGTCTTTTCTAAGAACATTAGTCCCTTTCATGAGGACTCCACCCTCATGAGTTAAGTACTTCCCGAAGGCCCCATCTTCTCATACCATCACATTGGGCATTGGAAATTCAACAGATGAATTTTCGGGAGGACACAAACATTCAAACTCTAGCATCCACCTACCACAGCTCAGATCCCATGACTACCACCCCCAGCAGCATGAAAATCCCCGTATCACCAAGACTGCCCAGCCCACAATATTCAAGGAGAAACTGGTACACGTGAACTACACTGCAACCAAAGACGCAACGGCCACACAGAGTTAATTATACAAACGGTGTTTTCATCTACATATTCAGAACAATCCTCGGACATTTGAAAGTTCTGTGCACCAAGATCCAGCCATGCGTCCAAGCCAGTAAATTGGAAGGTCTTATCTCAGCCCCCTTATCCAACTTCTACCAATCCTCTTAAGTAAATATCAAATCCTTTCTTTCCTTTCATCCCCATTATCACGTTAGCTCAACCTTCATTGCTCACAGTGACAATCAAACTTCCCCCTCATTTCACCTAACCTGCCGCCCAATCCAATTGACTTTTGTTCACTAACGAGCCTTTATTAAATGTCCACTTCATGCCAAGCACGGTTAGGGATGGGGATCGCAACAGGAAATAAGATAGCGCCACAGTTTGGTGAAGAAACTAGAAAACAAACTTATCAGTTAGGATATGTCATCTGCTATAATACAGTCCCCAAACAGCAGTGGCTTAACACGCCCCACGCGTGAGTCGCGCAGTCGTGGCGGAGACAGTCGTGGCGGAGACAGTCGGGGTATCGCGGTGCTAGTGTTCAAGTCACGCCCATTTTACTTAAAAACGGCCCGAAAGCGTGAGAGTAGTGAGCCCCGCGGCTGGGATGTGCCCAAGAGAAGCTGCAAAGTGCTTCCTGTGCGTGAAAAAGGTGGAAGTTCGCGACTTCAGGCAGGGTGTCAGCTCACATCCCCACAAGAAAGGTGAGCACGGTATTTGATTATCAATTATTGTTCATCCTTTCCTGTTCCTAATTTATAAATGAAACTTAATCACAGGCATGTATGTCCAGGATAAAACGGTATATGGGGGTTCGGGCCTATCACTGCGTCTTGGAAGGCATACCCTGCGGATAAGGGGGACTCTTGTGGTGAGCGTGGCAAAATGAGGGGCCCCATAGTCGAATGGAGTAGAAAACTAGGCTAGAAGGGTGAAATCAGACTACAAGAGCAAACCACGTCGTCTTTTACCAAGACCCCCACCTCAGTGTTTTAAATTACTGTGGCCACTAGAGAGTCTTTGAAAAGAGTAGCACATTGGGTAAGTCTCGGTGCTGAAAGGACCCCTGGATGTCCTACAAACCGTATAGCACAGAACAAGAAAGATGCTCAGACCTCTAATCTCAGCGATGGTCCGGTCCCTTTTTCTACTCGAAACGTGTGTTGTTTCTCCCTCCCCCCAAAACACCCGATAAGAGTGGGTGCTTGCTCAGTGCCACACAAAGGTGGTGAAACATGAAGTATCTTTCAGAGGTGATGAAAATGTTCTGGGACTAGAGACTGGTGATGGTTGCACAACATTGTGAGTGTCCGAACAGCCAATGAATTATGCACTTTAAAATGGCTCGGTGGAAAATGACTTGAAGCCTTAGCTCGGGCGAGATCATATTCTAAAACGGATTATGGTGACAGCGATAAGGCTCGGTGGGTGAGTGTTATATGCACGGGGCCGAGTCAATAAACACAATGATCTCGATGGACAACCTATTTTTCCATTTAAGATTAAAATAACTGAAGAAATGACAATTTCATCCCTGTGGGTAACAGTATACATTAGTACCACCGTGGGTGGGGTGGGGTGGGGTGGGGAATGAGCATTTGATGCCGTCTTTTAAAGTGTTTCATGCAGGAACTGTGGTATCAACAGTTCTCCTTCCAGCCCAGTGGTGTGGCTCATGGTTTGCACATAGTCAGTTCCCTTCCTTCATGCTGAAGCTGTAGTCTGTAAGAGTATTCTAACTCGGTGATTCCCAAAGTGTGGTCCTGGAAGTGCTTACCAAATGCAGGTTTCTCGGCTCCGTCCTTCTAAATCAGAACCTGTGGGAAAGACCCGGAAATCAGCGTTTGGTAAAGCCCTCTGCATTTTATGCGTTCTGAAGTTTGGAAATCACTATCTCTAATTCAGTGGTCTCCAACTGGAGCACTCCTATAAATAGGGGTGTGTTAGGAAGTATGGTTTTGTTTGAAAATGATAGGAACTCAAGTGAAATGAACATAAGCTAAAGAAGAAAAAGATGTGGGCAGATTTATCAGTTCACAAAACGAAAAAGTCCAAGGTTAGGTGTGGGCCTGGCTAAATCCAGGGACTCAAATGCTGTCTTCGAGATTCTCTCTTTCCTCCGTCTCCTGGCACTTTCATCTTCTCATCTAGCTGTGTTCCTGGGTTTCCAATGTGATGAAGCGCTAGCCCTAGCAGTTCTGTTCTGACCTTGTCTAGTGATCCTCGAAGGTAGGAGCAGCTCTTTCCGGGTGGTTTCAACTAAAGTCTCTCAGAGAAATCTGACTGGTCTAGTCTGGGTCACGTGCCCATCTTTTAACCAATCAGTAGCCAAAAGGATGTAGTGCTCTGAAAGGTGAGGCTTGAGTCACGTGTCCACCCCTGTGGCTGAGATATCAGTGTGGACTCCACCTATGTCAGTTAAACAGATTTCCCCCAAGGACCAAGAGTCCTATTGCCAGAAGAATTGCCAGGGAACTGTTTACTAAAACCAGAATCTGCATTCTTTCAAAGTCTTCCAAATGATTTTGCCCATCACCCTCATTTGCTTGTGATGAACCCCAGGATGCATTTACCTCAAAATGACTCAGACAGACTGAAAACCACTGATCTGCCCTCCCTGGAGAGGTCAAATCTTGCCTCTTCTGTGTAGGGAGATGCGAAAGTGATAAGCTAGGATGGGACTCTCGCTGGTCCCTCTGGCTCAGCTGGGGGTTAATCTTCTGTAAACCATGTTCGCCAGAGAAGGCAAACCTGGGTTGCCATCACTTCACAGAGAGCGAAAAAGGTTGGCATTAGAAGGAACTTTGGGAAAGTGTGTCTGCTTGTCCTCCGGGGACATCACAGGTTAGTGTAACATCTACCAAGCAGATGTGTTGACAGGAACAGGGGCCAAATGGTAGACTTGTTGAAAAGGGACAATGAAATTGCAATATGGATGATTTCTTGATGCAAAAATATTGTAGTTCAGTACTATGGTTAGATTTCTCCCTTGGTATTTGTCAACAGTGGAGAATCTTTTCTTGAACTGAAATTATAGGTATATATAGGCCCTCTGTACGTGCTTGTTTACACCAATGCTGGGGAGAATGGAAGAAGAAAAGTCCATGAAATAAGCCTGGTGGCATTTGTACAACTAGCTTGCCCAGAATCGCAATGCTCCTACTGTTAGAGGGGGAAAAAATTAAGGCAAGACCCAAATGGACTTGGAGTCTAATTTGAAAAGTACATCACGAAAAGTACGTTGGGAGAAGATGTGGGAAAAGTTGCTGAGAGAAGGTCCTGGCTGTGTCTTTTGTGGCCAGTTTGCTTGTATCAGCATATCATATGTAAAGAGCAAAACAACATCTCATTTTAATAACACACTTAACTGCCTACCCATACACAGGAGATCATACTGTTTGCCAGTTTCAAAAGTTCAATCTCAAATGCAGATCTTGCCGACCAATCGTTTTTAGAATGGACAGCTTGAAGAAATCTGTATTTCTTAATATAGTATCCAAGCCATTGAAATAGTATTGCAACAAAGATAACCATTGAAATAGTATTGCAACAAAGATAACAATGATTTGGATATCAAAACCACATTTTGGGGAAGGGTGTGACAGGGAGGATGCTTTAAAGAGGACAACTCAGCATCTCATTGGGAAGTGTGGGGACAGCGGGAAATCAGTGGGCATTTGTGTCAGCTCCACTCACACACTCACCCACCTAACGGTAAACTGGCCTTGTTAGTGGTGGTTTTATAAATGTCTTGTGCAAGATTTAAACCCTCACCAGATGGGATAATTATTCGACTTGCTTTGGCTTGCCCTTACTGCTTTTAAGATGCACACTCCAAATAAGAATGCCCTTCCTTGAGGGATGTTAACTACACTTATTGTGGTAATCATTTTGCAACATAGGTATTCAAGTCATAATGTGTACACCTTAAACTTATGCAGTGTTGCTTGTCAATTATACCGCGATAAAACTGGGAAGAAATAAGAATGCTCTTCCTCTCTCTTATAACTAGAACTGGACATTCATTTAATCACTTATTTAAAAATATCTATTAAGGGTCTACTAGGTTTTATGCATAGTATTAGGCACTGAAAATACAGCAGTATAAAAACAGGTAAAAATTCCTACCCTCAGGGAGCTTATGTTCTAGAAGTACACTGTCCAATATGGCAGCCATAAACCTCATGAGCTGTGGAAAACTTGAAAATGGCTAGTCCAAACTGAGCTGTGCTGTGAGTCTAAATATAGGATTTCAAAGACCTGGTGTTGAAAAGAAGAGTGTAAAGTATATCAATTTTTTATATTGATAACATATTAAAATAATAATATTTTGGATATTACTGCGTCAAGTAAACTGTGATTAGAATTACTTTCACCTGTTTCTTTTTACCTTTTTAGTGTAGTTACAAGAAAACTTAAAATTATATATGAAGCTTGCAGTGTATTTCTATTGAACACTGTTCTAGAGCAGTGGTTCTCAAATGGGGGTGATTTTGCCCCCTCTTCCAAGACATTGGGCAAATGAAAATGAGTCTTCCTTTCCTAGCTCTGAATCTATCCTCACCTTGGAAGTTTGAACTTGCAGAACTGATCTTTGAGAGGTTCTTAAGCACCAAGCCTTGGAATCCACTTAGCATCTAGATTTCTCTGCAGAGTTTAAATACCTGAGATTGTGTTGGGGGAGGAAGAGAGGAGGAGATGTGATCAGGGGTTGACCCTCAAGCGGGACCCAGGCAGTTGGAGGCTCCCACCCCTTCCCCTATCTTTAGAATGTACAATCCTGCCACTGTTTTCATAGCCCAAGCAGTTTCAAGGATGCAGCTTTGAGAGTAAGGTGTGGTTGAAACCATCAGGTCAGTACATGTGACTCAACCCCGTTAAGGACCCTATATAAGCTTTGAAGATTCTGGTGGGCAGTGCAGAGACCTACCCGTCTTGTAGCCACCCAAGGCGAGTTCCCTTGCTTGTTAGAATCGCCACCTACTAATCTGGAGTGACCTGTCTCTTTCTTCAGTCTGTCCTTGCCCTCCGTCAGTGGGGCCCACTTTGCGTATCAGGATTGTGATGTAAGCATTTCTTCTTTAGTAGTTTTGCCACCTATAGACACATCCTTCAACAATATTTCATTTTGCCCCCCTTTTTTTTGAGCCTTATATAAATGGATTCATACTGGATGTATTATTTTGTATCTTGCTTATTTTGCTCAGTATTACGTTTAGTTTCATCCTCACGGTTGCATGTAGCTCTACGGTGTTTATTTTCACTGCTGTATAGTATTCCATTGATATATTATATATTACCTGAATATACACTATTTCCCCAGTCTATGGATGCGGCATATTTAGGCTGTTTCCACTTTGGGGCTAGCTTGAGCAATGCTCCCATGAACATTCTAGAATGTGAATGCTGAGCTCATGCACACAGGTTTCTCGAGGGTATGTCCTCACCAAATTTTAATTCAAAAATCGCTGCCGAATCTTTCTCTTCACTATGTCTGAGGTTGAAAAAAAAGCAACTCTTCCGAATCTCTTATGAACCTCATAAAGTTTCCAACTGCACCTGAACCTCCCTTTAGCTCCAAGTTTTTAGCATTCAATGTTATCTGAGATCAAAGCCCTGGGAGCTCTCTCCTTCACTTTTTCTACCCTTCTGCATCTCTTTGCAAAAGGAGGAAAGGGACTTTCTGTTTTATGCATATTCTTGCACTTCCTTCATATTGCTCACCAGAGTGATTCAGCTAAAAGGAAAACCTGACCTGTGTTGGAAACTCTGCATTGACTCTCCACGCCCGCAGGATGAAGTCCCAAATCCTTACTGCAGCGCCATTGTGCTGTATGAGCTAGCTCCCCAGTAGGCTTGCCGGCCACACACAGTCCCACACTTCCCTTTTTTAGCAATACCAAGCAGCTTATGGTTCCCACCACACTCCGTGATTTTTCACACCCCCATGCCTTCAGCCATGCTGTTCTCTGCCTGGAGCAACTTCCCCAAATCTTTTCTGCATACACTCCCACCCATCTTTTAAGATTCAGCTTATATACGTCGCCTCCTCCGGGAAACCCTGATTCTTGCGGCTCCATGCCCCGCCCTTGGCCAGGCTGTGTGTTCTTTGCTTGTACCCCCATATCACCAGGCACTTCTCTCTGTACTAATGTGCAGTATAATCGTCAGGGCCTCTGCCCACTGTGCTGAGAGCTCCCTGAGATAAGGGACCCTTTCTTATTTATCTCTGTATTTTCAGTGTTCGACACAATGCCACACGCTGGGTATGACAGTTAGTATTATTGTATTAATTTGACTGAATCCTGGGGTGCCCATATATTTGGCTGAACATCATTCCTGGGGTGTCTGTGAGGGTGTTTTTGGATGACGTCAGCATTTGAGTCCATAGACTGAATTTAGCAGATTGCCCTCCCCACTGTGGGTGGGCCTTATCCAATCCACCGAAGGCCTGAGTAGATCAAAAAGCTGGAAGAAGGGACACTTTGCTCTCTCTGCCTGACTCTTTGAGAAGACATTTGTCTTCTCCTGCCTTTGGGCCAGGATTTACAGCATATGTCCTCCTGGTTCTCGGGCCTTCAGACTGGACGGGTACTACATCACTGGCTTTCTTGGGTCTCCAGCTTTTAGACAGCAGGTCCTGGGGCTTCTCAGCTTCCATAATCCAGTGAGTCAGTTGCTTTTAATAAATCTCTTTACATATATATCTCATACATAAAATATACATATGTATATATAGTGTATATATATATATATAATATATATATAAATCTCATATATATAATGTATATATAAATCTTGTATATGATATACAGAGGGTACCAAAAAATTGTATCCACATTTTAAGAAAGGAAAACACTGTATTAAAATACTAATATAATGAATGACGCTAGCATTAATTTGATGAAAACCATCTTTGAAGCCAACGTTATACTACACATTTCTAACCATAATTCAACTTCAAAAAGTGATACATAGATGACATCTCTTAAAACGTGTACATTTTTTGGCACCCCCCGTATATATTTGTGTATATATAAATTATTGGTTCATTTTCTCTGGAGAACCCTGGCTAATACACTTGGTAAATGTTAAATAAGTGTATGTTGAGCTGAACTGAAATTGGATTTGAACTTGAAATTGGCTTAGACTGGAAAAGCCTGCGTAGCACACAATTCACCATGTTGCAAATGACCATGTTGCCAACGGCTAGAGTTGTGCAATTTGGAAGCCCTACTAACCGGCACCTCCATTCCTCTCACTATTGTCTTTCAAGAAAAAATTTTCTCCATGTGACCCACTTCTCTTCCTGATTTCTCTCCTCCAAAGCCTAGAGGTGCTATCTAAAGGTCATTAGAATCAAACACATTAGAATCACCGAAAACTGCTCTGTAACTACATCCTCAAATGAGAGTTTCCATCTTAATGCGAGTAGACTCCTAACCAACCAAGAATATGTATTTTCAACAGAACACAACTGAGTGCTTATGTAGATATAACTTTATGATTAATTCTGGATTTTCCTGTACCTCGGGGTCATCTTTCTGAAGGTGAAAGAATCAACTCACAATCCTCTTAAGTGAAGTGCAGGCATTAAGTTTAAAATTTAACTAGTTCTAACAGAAATGTATGAGGAGATTCTCTTTAAGAATATTTGATATGTTTAATTTTTCTTACGCGCCTCTGTCCTAAAAGTCAGAAGCAAAACATGAAGTCCAGTGAATTAAAGATTTCTGCTAGTTTGGTACACGAAAACAGTTATTTTACTAGACTTTTCAGGGCAAAGTGTGGAAAAGGGAAGTAATGTATGTAGAATGTTCTTTCCGCCTTGATCCTCCCATACCTGGTGCAGGCTTCCCTAATCAATTCCAGCACTCATTTCCTCGGAGGCTGGCAGAGACTCAAAATCCTTTTCAAGATAGCCCTTCAAGCAGAATTGATCCAAGAGGTGAAACGCATTTGCTATTTCAGATTGGAAAAAAAATAAAAGCCAAGAAATTTTTAGGCAGAAGATCATCTCTTATTTTTCTAAATCGGATAAGAGGATAAGAGTACATTCTAGCTGATATAAATGATGGCCTTAAGATACTGAACGTCAGGAGGAAACTCCCACGTTTTCCTTCTACGTCAATATTGACTTCTCCCTGAAGGTCTTCCTGGTTTCCCCAGCCCACACTGATTTTTTTCTCTCTCTCACTGTTCATGATCCTTAGAATTTGTGCCAGATAGTTTAGTGTCCAATTAGATTACTAAGTTCCTTGGAGCAGGGCCAGTGTCTTGACCTGTGGGCAACATGGCACAGGGCTGGGCACAGTTGGCATTCTTAGATGCTCACTTAAGTAGTCCCTCTTTTGGCCGTTTTTATATACGGAGAAGAAAGCAGAGGAGAAGGGTCGTACCTTCTCAATAAGTTTCAAGGAAAAAATATCTACATGAAAAATTTAGGTGAGTGCGTAAAGTGAAACAACAAAATATTTTCCCTGCCGTTTCAAGTCTAACGACTTCAAACTATGTACGAGTGTAGTCCAACAGTGAATGAATTCAGAGACCACACTACCTAAAATGCAGAAGGACATTATTAATGCTGGGTGTAACCATATAATATTTCAAATAACCTTTCCACACCTCGTGTCCAACGAGATTATTAAGCCTGGATCTTTGAGATGCTCTGAATTTAAAATTCTGCCCCCGTCCTTCCCTGAAACACTTTCTTCTGCCAGTGAAACTCCTCGCTCTTCCTGACATTTTCTTGTTCCCTCACCTTTGCTCAAATTATTCCTTCTGTCTGAAATTCTTTTTCTCTTCCATAACCCCATGTGCTGATCCTGCCTCGCCTCCAAAGTGAATCCAGGGACTCCCTCTGCATAAATCCTCTCCTGGCAGACACCTGGGTCAGACAGAATCCTGGCTCTGCCACGGGCTGGTTAAGTGAACTCAGGCAAAGCTCTTCTGTAGGCCTCAGTTTCTTCATAGATAAAATGGACATAAAAATAGCACTGACCTCAAAGAGTTCCAGTGAGGATGGAGTAAAATAATGAACGCACAGCATTTCACAGCCAGGCACACGGGGAGCATCGTTACTGCCATGCCATCTGATACTGATTTATCATTTTAATATCTGGCCTTATGCATTACAGAATATGTTATCTCCCCTAATGAAATGTAAGCACCTCAGGGGAATTGGTGGGTTCATCTTCCACACCTGTGTCAGTTAGCTTCTGTTGGGTAACAAACCATAGAAGGTGTGTTCAAAGTGCTTGCCTTATAAAATGCGCACAATGAATCTTAACTGGATCGCTTTTCCTTAGTGCAGTGGTGGTAACACTCAGTAAATGCTGGACCACCATAGCACTCTGGTTATAGACATAAATTTCAGCTGCTGTTCAATTTGCTATCAGAAGATCTGCCCTAAAATGCTTCAGGTCAAGAACTGCAGGTGCATGAATGCTGCCCAAGGTGCCAGGCTTTGTGCATCTATACCTGCCAGGAGCCACCACCACCAGCCCCACTAGATAACCTGTGGGGCCCCACGGTTCTCGCCAGCTGGACGCCTCTGCCCACTTCTCTCATTCATCTAGCCCACAGCTCCCCAGCCTCCCCTTATGAAGTGAAAGTAGGTCACCTCAGATATTTCAGACTTAGAGGCAGGAGAGATACCAGAGAAAGGGTAGAGCCAATAGCCAGGGATAAGACGTAGCTGGAGAATTCATAAGTCTTTTGTGATTTTCTTAGATAGGACTGGACAGGAAAGGAAGGGAAGGGAAGAAACGAAAGGAGGAAGAAAGGAAGAGTGGGAAGGAGGAAGGGAAGAAGGAAAGATGGAGAGAGGGTGGAAGGGAGCCTGGCAGGCAGACGGGTGATTTGCAGGCTGCAGGGCAGGCAGCCACCACCAGCAGCCTCAGACCAGAGGCTAGAGATGCTAAGTGAGCAATCTTCTCTGCTGCGCATTTAATTGTCTGGGGAAGCCTCCTCGGTGAAGGTGGCCACACGCTCTGTTAAAGCTTTCAGAAGGGTCCCTGGGGCTTCACTCCCTCCAGGTGTCTCCCATTTAGGCCAGTGTTAATGGGTCCCCTGCCGAGAAGCCCTTGTCAAACTGCAGTTAAAAGTGCCTCATTCAAATAATCGCCACAAACCAGAAAGGCCTGGGGGCTGGGAAGGTGAGCTCAGGTTGCCCGTTTTAGGCAAGCCTGGAGCAAGGCAGCTTCTGAGCAGGCAACCCTGGCCTGTCATCCTCCCTGCTCCAGGGGGACAGCAAGGCTGTGCAGACTCAAGGGTTGCACTGTAAATAATGCTCATATGGGGCAGGCCACTTAGTGCCAAGCCAGAAGAGAGATCAAATCCGATCCACGATAGCGCGAAAGGTGAGGAATCTGGAATCTGGCCCCAGGAGGCTCGAAGCCATAGGGTGGGGTTCTCTTACAGGTCCCAGCATGGGGGAGGCTGTGGTGAGCAGACCAGGCAAGGCCCTCCCTGCTCTCAGGGGGCTGAGGTTCCAAGAAGGGGAGACACAGGGCCAGAAAACCACTGAGCGATTAAAATGATTTCAGAGAAGACTAAATAGCATGCCATGCTCATGAGTGTCCTGGAGTGGAGCCGTGAAGAAGAGCAGTACCAAGGTGACCAGGGAAGGCTTCTGGAGTGACAGGAACCTTCATCCCACCCCTGAATGTTTGCTGAGCAAAAATCAAGAGGAAAGGGTATCCTGGGTGGAGACAAGAGTCGGCAAAGGTCCAGAGTGTGGACCAGCGTAGCAGTAAGTCCAGTGTGATGAGAGCAGAGTGAGTTCACACGAGATAGAATTAGAAAGGTGGGTCCTTGGAACCAGCCTCCAGGGTAGCCCCCGCGAACTCGGAAGCCTGAGTCAAGCTCCCCAGCCCGTGAGGCTGGTAAGGATTTGAGCCTTGATACCGTGAAGTGACCAGGTTGCTCAAACTTGAAAGCAGCCAGACTTTCGACACCACCCCTCTATTACAGAATCTCAAGCCTCATTTAGCCTGGAAAAGATATTCTGTTTCTTTCTTTCTTTTTTTTTACACAAATGTTTTGGGGAATATTGGGGAACAGTGTGTTTCTCCAGGGCCCATCAGCTCCAAGTCATTGTTTTTCAGTCTAGTCTCAGAAGGCGCAGCTCAGCTCCAAGTCCAATTGCCGTTTTCAATCTTTAGTTACAGGGGGTGCAGCCCACCATCCCACGTGGGAATTGAACCGGCAACTTTGTTGTTGAGACCTCACGCTCTAACCAACTGAGCCATCTGGCCGCCCCTCCACAAGCTCAGTGGCACCTCATTGTCTTCAATCTAGTTGTGGAGGGCACAGCTCACTGGCCCATGTGGGAATCGAACTGGCAACCCTGTTGTTCAGAGCTCATGCTCTAACCAACTCAGCCATCCAGCCACCTCTTTGTGTTTCTTAACTAGTGTTAATGCAACATGCTGATTTCCTCCGGGCATAAGGACTTTCTGCATATTTCTAATTATTGAACCACGAATTCCAATTGATGTCTCTTCCCCCCACACACACCCAATTTACATACGAATGAGAACTCTGTTCAAATGAGTCGAATTTGAATCAGGTCTTGCATCCTCTGTGTTTGACAGAAAGCTTCAAGGAGGGTTCTGGGTATGTCCAGTTTGGGGGTGAAGGTAGGAGCCATTCCTTGCACTCCCTAAAGAAGGGGTCGGGCTGCCCCCAAATAGGGTGGGAGCCTGGTCTCTGAATCAGTCTGGCAGCAGGATGACAGGGAGAAGCAGGGAGTGTGACATAATAGCGCACAGAAGCCACCACAGAAGAAGACAGGCCAGGTTCTAAGTCCAGCTGAGCCTCTAATGAGCTGTGTGATTTGAGAGAAACTCATTGATCTCTCAGAGCCTCTGACTCTCCGGCTACAACACTTGTGTAATGAATTTCACTTTCTCAGTAACGTGAAGGGGCTAAAATGATGCACTGAATGAATTCATGGATCTCTGAATACCAGTGATGGTGCGTAGTGTTTACAAGTGAGGGCTCTGGAGTCTGACCACCTGTTTCCTGGGTCTTCTCTTTGCTACCTTCATGACCTTGCACCAAGGACTTAATTTCTCTGTACCTCAGTTTTCTCATCTGTGTTATGGTTGTAAGGACAGCACCTATCCCATTAGATTGTGCTCAGAATGAAATGAGTGAGATGGTAGAAGAAAGCACTTAGAATAGTGTTTGGAACACATTGAACACGATACGTGCTAGCTATTACTATTTTAATGTATCGAGCACCTGGGACATAGGAAGCACTAGATAAATAGTAGCCATCCTTAGTAGGAACAACCCACCAACACACAGAAAACTTCAATCTGCACTGTCCTAGGAGAAATGCTGTCTCTTGGGTTCTCACACTTGCGCTTGCATCTCTTGGAGGCGATTAAAACACACATTGCTGGACCTCAACCCCTGGGTTACTGACTCTGTTGCATAAGGCAATACCCATAAATATAGCTTTTTCAAAGGGAATGAACAATGGAATTCTGCCTGAAACGAATGGTGTTGAACTCCATTTTGGGTGAACTTTGAAGTTCAGTGCTCACCGCAATCAAATATTGACTTCCCTTTCACTTCACTCAGCATTCATGCTCAAAGTAATAAACCAAGATGGAATGTGGGGAAGAGAAGGAAGAGAAAGTGCTTTACCTACTTCTCCATAAGTATAGTGCGTGGGCTAGTTCTGAATAAGCCTATTAAGAAACACCAGAATTGAAGCAAAATAGATAGCTTTAGATTATAAAGGTATTAAGGACACACATAAAACATCTTTTATAAACATTATTTTTAATGTATCGTATTTTATATAGTATTTACTTAAAACTGGATTTTCTCCTTTGGAACTGTCAAGGGACCACACTAAAAATATTCTTTTGTCCATTTTAGGTAAAGATAAACTCATTGCCAGGAATTTTTAAAGTAAGGTTAACTTGGAAAAACAACAAGACAAAAGCTGAGACTTACAGCCTTTCTACCGCATTAAAAAATCCTAAGAAAATGCCCTACATGGCATTTAGAAAACAGAGATATAAGACTATATCATAAATGGACGGTTTTATAGGAAGATAGAGAATTTCATTATTATTGCTTTTGTGCTGATTTTTTAAAATTATATTTTCATGATCATGTTTTGTGCTGCAGGAAATAACACCGTGAAATATGACATTAACATTTAACTTTGAAATTTCCTTTTCTTAAAAAAAAATTACATAAAAAGATTTATAAAACCCAATAGCTATCTACTTTAAACTCTACATTCATTTCTTAAGATGGGTCTCCCAGCAATTCCTAATTAGTGATGACCTCCAGATGGGTCATTTTGGCTTAACTTAATCTCAATTTTTTTTTCCTTTATGATACTTGACTTGTTAATTTTCAGTGTAATTATGGCAAAGAAGATTGATTTTTCAAAATCATCTAATAGAAACCAACTATGGGCCTGTGTATTTCAGAGAGTCCATAAACCATGTACCCTAGTACGTATTAGATCTAAATACTAGATCACATTATAGCTGTTCAGTCAATTTTTGTCATAATCGCGTTTGAAAAGTTATGCTACTTTTTGGACAACTACTTTTTTTTTTTTTTTTTTTGAATACTGATGTCTTTGCCCCAAAACACATGAAATAAATATACTACAAGAAGTGGTAGTTTGATACAATGGTTTCAGGCAAAGACACAGTCTTCTGTTTACCCAACACAACATTCTCAAGTCAGAAAATAACAAATGGAACAAAGATGAATTGCAGGCCACGTTTAGATGAGCCCAAAAGATTTTCCCTGCATAGATACGCCAAGAGAAAGGGGGAAAGAGGCAGCATCCTCTGTAGCGTGCCAGAGTGTTTTGCATATGTATTATTTCCATGAGCACGCTCATGTTGAAGACTGTTTTGTCTTAAAAGTGTTTATCTGAGCTCTACTGTTATGTATGTGTGCGCACGCGGACTTGCGAAGCTGTACTGCAAGATGACCAACCCACCTCCCAGGGGTTCAGAAATTACCAAAGAAAATGACGCAGAAAGAATAATACACAATTCAAAGAATGATTCCTGTGCACACCTGCTCCACACTTAAATCTTACCTTCTCCCTCTTTGGCAAGTGCAATATACCTTCTTTGCATTATTACATCTTATGTACAACATAGGTTTATTTACTTTCCATTTTAAATGTATTACTTATATAAATATATTTTCATTATTCAATTGATACATTTTTCTATCTTTGCAAATTGTGAGGATGTTTTGGATTGAGATGAAATGCATCATAATTTTCCCATTAAAAGTAATGAAAAATTTTTTTCCCCATTTAATGGTTTTTTACTTAGCAGCAGAGTTTTCAGGAATGAATTAGTCATTATACAAGAGACAGGTGTATAGATTCTTCCCCAGGCAGAAACAGGCCGACAAATACTCTTTCTCACTCACTTGCTCTCTTTCTTACTTTCTCCCCACATGTCCAACAGAATCTTAACACGGACCCCAAGATTTTCTGTCTCACTGATATAAATTTCCCTACATAATCCCCAGGACTAAAAATATGATGGATTTTATTTCCATGATTAGATTGTTCCCTGGCATAGTTGGCTTTAGACATTAACCTTTAAAATTCAGAGTTTTCTCTGGCTGGTTGTAGAAAGGGAAGTCATAGAGGCTCAAAGCATGAGAGGGATTCAATCTGAGGGAGATTCTTGGTGGCTGAGATGGAGGGGGCCACATGACAAGAACCTGAGATCAATTTCTAGAAGCTAAGAATGATCCCAGTCTAACAACTAGCAAGACGATGGCAACCTCAGTCCGACAACTGAGGCATGAATTCTGCCAACGACCCGTGGAGCTTGGCAGTTGACCTTTCACTAATAGAACCTCCAGATGAGGATGCCGCCCAATGGACATCTTTATTTCCATCTTGTGGCATCTTTGGCAGAGATTCCAGACACACTATGCCAGACTCGTGACCCACAGAACTAGGAGTAAATACCAGAGTGTTGATGTAAGCTGTTAAGTTTATGGTAATTTGTTACACAGCAATACAAAACAAGTATACCCCATACCAGTAGGGAGAGACAATTTTACTGCAGTTCAGAAATTATTTTAAAAACCACAGAATCTCAGAATCACAAATCCGCCAAAGATCATTTCTCACTCACACAAATATCGGATGTGGGTCATTAGAAAGACTCCTCTGAGAACAGTCACCCAGGGACCTAGGATGCTGGAAGCTCCTTTTTAGGATGTGCTTCCATGATTGCTGGGAGAAAGGGAGAGCGAGAGTTTTGCAGCAGACTGGCAGTGACGCATGTTCCTCCGGCCCTTAACCAGAATTAGTCATCCAGCCTTGCCCAACGTTAAGGGAACTGAGAAGCATGATTCTCTTATACCGGCAAACAATAGCCATCTCCACCGTGACTGTCTGAGTCTGCTGTTCTTTTTTATCCCTTTCCTTCCAGACCTTGGCACATGCTACCAAAACCATGCAGGTGCGGCTGCATTGAGAGCACATCCATTCAGAGATCTCAGACGAGCCATTGACAGGATGAACAGGCACGTTCAGTTCAGCTTTCACACTGTTTGTCGCATTTCCAAACTAGTTGCAAACTTTTAAAAGATTGGAACTTTACCCATAAAATCTATGGGTAAAAAATCTTTTTACCCATAAAAATCTATGGCTTCTCTGAAATTATTCACAAGATCTTACAAGGTAGAATTACACGGTCTGACCTACAATGTTTTCTAAAGAACATTTGACATGAGAAAAAAAAAATCAAGAAAAACTTTTTTATAGTACGTTCTACCTAAGGATGCATAGAAAAAGATGTATAGAATGCATCATAATTTTCCTATTAAAAGTAATGGAAATATTTTTTTCCACGTAATGGCTTTTTACTTAGCAATAGAGTTTTCAGGAATGAATTAAAGTCATTATACAAGAGGCAGGTGTATAGAGTCTTCCCCAGGTAGAAACAGGCCAACAATACACACACCAAACTAAACTAGTTACCTACTGGAAATGGAATGAGATGGGGGATTCCACAGCAGCCCAGAATTTAAATGGTTTTTATCTGGCCATGAAAATTCACCACCTTTGGATTCCATCTTAGTAAATATTAGAACAAGTTTCATGCCTTAAATTGAGAGAAAGTCTTACTACCATTTATTTTTGTAAGATGCTTTACGTTCTTAAACAAAAGAATAAAATTTCAATGCATCAGTGCCCTCACATAAACTTTTTTATGATTTTGATATTGCACTTTTGTAAGAAAAGGACAAACAGCAAGAGAACAACTTAGGTAGGAACTAAACACAAAACAACAACAACAAAAACACTTCAGGATATTTTCCAAGCCAATACCAATCCACTTGCACTAGTATTTCCTGTTAGCACCATGTCCGGTTGGTGGTAGTCGTAAGACGGACCTTGAGACACAGAGGGCGTAAATCATCAGAGAGAGATTTGACTGCCTTCGCTCGGCGGTAGGCAGACGTGGTTGTGTCACTCAGCGGCCCTTCCACCTTCGGAAATAACTGCTCCCCCCCTGACTGGAGGACTTTTGACCACTCATAAATCATTCCCCCCTTTCCTACACTCCAGTTTTCCTTTTGGAAATTTACCCTCGCCCATTGCGTTCAGAATGGCTGCTTGGTAAATCCAGGTGTGTCCCCTGTGATAGTAGGCAAAATAAGGATTGCTTCCCCCCAGAGATGTCCATCCCCTAATCCTCAGAGCCCATAAATAGATTATGGTATATGGCAAAAGGGAATTAAGGTTGCTAATCAGCCGACCTTAAAACAGGGAGATGGTCCTGGATTGTGAGGAAGGGAGAGAGTGTGTTTATAAGGGTGCTTGAGAATGAAAGAAGGAGGCCGAAGAGGGAAGTCAGAGGGAGACGGGAGAAACAGGAGAACATTCAGGGAGAGATGCAGCATTTTGAAGATGGAGGAAGGGATCCATGAGCCAAGCAAAGCAGGTGGCCTCTAGACACTGAGAAAGGCAAGGGAGCAGGTTCTCCCCCAGAGCCGTCAGAAAGGAACACAGCCCTGTTATCATTTTGATTTCAGCCCCGCAAGACCCATGTCAGACCTCTGACCTCTAGAACTAGAAGATAATAGACTTGTGTGGTTTTAAGCCAGTAAGTTTGCAGTCACTTGTTATAGCTGCAACAGGACACTTACCACACTCCTTTGCAGCTGGAGAAGCCAGGGCGGACTTTCTGGCAGATTCTGTTTCTTATCACCCTCAAATGGAAGCATCAGAAGCACCTGCTTTCTCCTAGTTCAATTCTGCCTTTTCCTTCTTTGTGTGACTCTCAGTTGTCCTTCTAATAAGTGTATTTTTTGTTTAAGCTGGTTGGAGTTGTGCTCCTGTCACTTGCAATCAAGAGTCCTGATCATGTTTGCTAAATCAGGCAAAAGATCACTTTTCAATAGGTTTTTCATTTCCAAGGATATAATGAAAAGAATTGAAATATTCTTTAACTCTTAGTTAACCAGTTAATGGCAGCAGTTAGACTCCCCTTTAGGGAACCAAGATTTGAATGGATGAAACTTGTTTTTGTAGAATGTCGTTATTATCCCATTAGTTCTCTGAAAAAGAAAGAATAAGGACAGGCCAGTGAGGTGAATAAGAGTCTGGGTTTTGGCACCATGCAGCTCAGAGTTCAAATCCCACTTTCTCTGCTTAGAAGCTATGTGACCTTGGACATGTGACATGTTGGGAGGAGGCCTCTATCCATCCACTTAGCCTCTGGTTTTCTACAAGGTGTTTTGACTCCTTTCTCTTATTTCTCAGTTGGTTCCAGACAACCTTATCTAAGGTTTTACAGTCCCCTAATGCTATATAAAAGTTTCTGCATTTAGTAGTCCCAATTTCCTCCTCTGAGAAATGTGGATGACGCCACAGATTTTGAAGATTAAAGGAAATCATACACATAAATAAATTCTACAGATCCTGGCACATGGCAGGTACCAGGAAATGTTAGTTGACAACACAACCCCAAGGACAAACGAGCGTCTTTGAGCTTTAGGTTCCTCGTTTACAAAACAAGGTTGGCGCCTTCCTCATGGGTACTGCTGTGATTTTAAAACACGAAGGATTTAAAGTGATTGTCTGGCACAATAAATGTGGTTTCCTTCAGTCTTCCTCTTCTTAGAGAAAGCTACCCGAGGCGGCATCAACATGAGTTGGTCCTTTTCTTCCTTTTGGCGTAAGAGCATCACCATTCTATTTCCCAGGGGATGGTGAGACCTGAGTTAGGGCAGTGTTCACTCCTGAGGCTATTTGTCAAGCACGTGACCAAGGAGTCCTGGGAAACCCTATCTTCCTATCTCAGGAAGAACCTGAGACAATGAGCACTTTCTGATCTTTCCAGAAAAGCGACTCCTCAGAACTGTTCTATTCCTGCAGTCCTCAAAAAGTAGACCACGTCCGTGTGTGTCTGGGTTAACTGCTCGTCTGAGTCGGGCAGAAGGGTGCTAAGTACACTGTCGGCCCATCACATTTTTGTTGAAATTCATTTATGCATTGACCAGGAAATTAAGGGCACGATGGTTTAAAAGAAAAAATAAGATTCCCCATTGAGACATATACATTGAAAAATAAGACAGTTTTTCCTTATTACTACCACTTTTGCTGGCACATAAGCTATGAGGGTGTATAAGATATATATCCCAATTCTACATTACGCTTTTAGGAGAAAATATAAATATTTTGTTTCATCGTACATGTATTGAAAGTAATTTTCCAGTAATCTGAGTCGGAGGAAACACATTACTTTTGGTTGATTTAAGTACGTTTTACTATGTGTTAAAATCCCACAGAAAATTATTAGCTCTATAGGTGCAATCGTATTTTACTACCAGAAAAAAAAATGATATGAAATCAGCTGAAAGAAATATTTTGGTATCAGTGAATAATGTTCCATAGCAAAGTTAGAGTAATCATAAACTTAAGTCTACCATGTTCAGAAATTAACCTTACTTTTACATCTGATAAGCTGTGTGGTCTGTGGCTTACTGTTTTTAAGAAACATTTTAAAAAATATGTTGTGATGGTTTGTATTGCAGAGTTCTGCCACTAGGGGCAGCATAATCTATTCTTTTACGTTGATTGCCGGGTAATTTGGGTGTGCATTTTGTGCACGTAGGAAAAATACAGTACTTGCTTTGTGACCTGGGGAAATCACTTCTCTTTGGGCCTCTGTTTTCTCAAGAAGGATATGGACTAGATGCGCTCTGAGGTCCCAACCGTTCAGATTCCATGGCTCAATGATTAGTGTTTCTGTTGTTATTAAGATGGTTATAATCCCAGATGTGACATTATTTTTACTCTAGGACTTGGAGTAAAATCAACTGCTCTCACTGGTTCTTAGTTTTCTTAATTTGAAATGAGAGGAAGTTAATCTTTCCAAATGGTACTTCCTGGTCACATAAGTTGGAAAACACAAGGCAAAGAAAGTTAAATGGGCTTCTTTCTGCCGAATTTCACAGAGTCTTTTAAGTGATATATGATAGATGCTGAAATACTGCAAAGATTGATTAGATGATAAAGACAATGGTATTAGTTTTCTAGGGCTGCCGTAATAAATTACCATCAACTGGGAGGCTTTAAAAACACAGCGGTTTATTGTCTCATAGTTCTAGAGGCTAGAGGCCTAAAATTAAGGTATTATCAGGGCCCTACTCTGTTTGAAGGCTCTAGGGAAGAATCCTTCCTTGCCTCTTCTAGCTTCTAGTGGTTGCTGGCAATCCTTGGTATTCCTTAGGTTGTGGCAGCATCATTCCAATCTCTGTTTCCGTCTTCACGTGGCCATCTTCCTGTGTTACTCCTGTGTCTCTATTTCCAAATCTCCCCCTTTTATAAGGACACCAGTCAGGAGATTCGGGCCCACCCTTACCAAGTATGATCTCATTTAAACTTGATTACATCTGCAAAGACCCTATTTCCAAACGAGGTCAATCTGAATCTCTAGCATGGTGGCACAGTTCACCAATTCATGGTGGCACAGTTCAACCCACTACAGTGCATCCTCTGGCTCCTCAAAACTTCATGTCCTTCATTTTTAGGGCTGAGTAATATTCTGTTGTATATATGTACCTAATAGATGGACTTAGAGGGTATTAAGCTAAAGGAAGTAAGTCAGACAGAGGAAGACAACTACCTTGATTTCACTTATTTATGGAATCTAAAGAACAAAATAAATGAACAAACAAAACAGACTCACAGACCCAGAGAGCAAACTGATGGTTGCCAGAGGGAAGGTGGATTGGGGGCTGGGTGAAAAAGGGGAAGGCATTAAGTACAAATTGGTAGTTACAAAATAGTCAGGGGATGTGAAATACAGCATAGAGAATATAGTCAATAATATTATAATAACTATGTTTGTGCCAGGTGGGTACTAGATTTATCCAGGGGATCTCCTCATAAATTATATAAATGTCTAACCACTATGCTGTACACATGAAGCTAATGTAAAATAATATTGAATGTCAACTGTAATTGAAAAATTAAAAAAAAACTCATGTCCTTCCCATATATTCACCCAACTCCATCATCAACTCTAAGTCAAAAATCTCATGTAAATATCAACTCAAGACCTCCCAAATCTTATCATTTAAATCAGGTATGAGTGAAATTTGGGGTATGAACCATCCTGGGGCACAACTCCTCTCCACGTGTAGACTGTGAAGCTAGGAAAGAAATTCTCTGTATCTGAGATACAGCGGTGGAACGAATATGGAATAGACATTCCCCCACAGGGGGACAACTGAAGGAATGATGAGGTCATTTTTCCCAAGCAAGTGTGAAACCCATCGGGGAGAATTCCATTAGGTCTCAGGGCCTGAGAATAATCTGCAGAGGCTTGATGCTCTGTTCTCTGGGCCCATGGAGGCCCTGACAGCCGTGGCAACCTCAGGGCTGCCTTTGGAGTCATTCTGTCTTTTTCCTGAAGGATATCATGTGTTGGCAGCTGAGTGCCTCCATTGGCTTGTGCCCTGCCTGTACATTTGTGGAAGTCCAACAGCCTTCCTTCATTTCCTGCTGTCTTTATCCCTTCTTGTTGAGGCTGGCAGTGTTTGTGCTGGTACAACATTCTCAAAAACCTTATTGGTCTCCTCTGCAATTCACAGGTTTCACGCCATCAGACAAGAGGGACCCCTATAGATCCTTCCTGGATAACCCCATCTCTATTCCTGGCTTCTGCTGAGATGATTGGTTGTATCCATTAGTCACACATCCAATCTCTTTAGCGAATGGTTGTCCAGCCACACTCTTGTGTGAGCATCTTGTGCAATATAGATAGGCTGAGAAGTTTCTAACTCATCACATTCTGGCTCCCTTTTGCTTAATTTATCTCTTTCTTCTCGCATTTTACTATAAATGGAAGAAGAAACCAGGCCACACCTTCAACATTTTGTTTCACAATTTCCTCAGCTAAATTCCACGTTCATCACTTATGAGTTCTACTTTCCACCCAACACTAGCACCCAATTCAGACAAGTTTTCTGCCACGTTATAACGAAGGCCATCTTTTCTCCAGTGTCCAATAATTCCCTTGGTTTCCTCGTGTCCTTCTGGGGCCTTAGCGGAAGAACCTTGAACATGCACATTTCTACTGACGTACTGTTTGTGACAGTGTACGTAGTCTCTGAGGCAATAGCAGCTTTCCTTCCCTTCGTCTTCACTTCCTTCTGAGCACTCACCAGTGTCTCCATTAGTGTCCTTATTTCTGCTAAGAGTGTCTCGAAGGCAATGGAGGTTTTTTCATCAGCTACCTGCACATTCTTCCAGCCTCCATCTATTATCCAATTTCAAAGCCGCTCCCACATTGTTACAGCAGTACTCCACTTCCGAGTACCAAATTCCATGTGAGTTTCCAAGTTTCGCCATAACAAATGACCACCCATGGGATGGCTTAAAACAAGAGAAGTTGATTCTCTCACAGCTCTGGAGGCCCAGAGTCTGGAATGCAGAGGGAGCTCTGCTTCCTCTGAAGGCTCTAGGGAAGAATTCTGCTTTGCTTCTTCTAGCTTCCAGCAGTTGCTAAAAATCCTTGGCTTGTCACAGTATAATTCCCATCTCTCGATAGCCTTCTTCCCTGTGAGTCTCCATCTCAAAATATCTCTTATAAAGACAGAAATCAGTGGATTATTGCCGACCCCACTCCACTATGACCTCATCGTAACTCAAGTACATCTGCAAAGACCTTGTTTCCAAATAAGGTCACGTTCATAAGTACCGGGTGTTGGACTTGGATGTATCATTTGGGGGGGAAACAATTCGACCCACCAGAAAGATGATGATGATGGTGATGGTGATAAGAGGGAGAATGAGAGAAAGAAGATGATAAAAAAAAGATAAGAAAAATAACCATTGAGCACTGAAGTGCCACGTCGCATGCTAAGTACTTTGCCTGAATTATGTCACACAGCCCCCTCAAAAGCCCTCTGAGAAAGGTATCACACTCTTATTATCTTCATTTTTCAACCAGAGAAATGTAGGCCCTGAGAGGTTAAGGCTGTTGCCCAAGATAAAAGGGAATTTGAGATCCACCCACTCCCAATGTGACCCAGAGCCTAAGCTTCTTACTGTTCTTAATACACACTACCCTTGAGGGTTTCAAGGTCTGACAAATGCATCTTCTTCGATTTTACCTCCAGAAAGGAGCTGCCTCATCTGTTGGATCATTGCAAGGAGCTGCACCCCCTTGCAATCCACGTTATAACTCCAAGAAGAGCGTCTCCATCTGTAATCACTATAATATTTCTGTAATACCTAACACTGTCCACTCTCCCTCTTTATCAGAAACATCACAAATCCCAGCCTCAGAGTCCCCAGCAGACAGCAGAAGCTGCCTAACAAGTCTGGGTATTATTTGGTTTTTCCCCTCTTCAAGGATTGGTGTTATTTACACACGTCTATCTGTGGCAAGAGATACAGGTTTGCCAGAATCACAAGGAGCAGAGAGAAAAATTTTCTTTCTTTTAAACAAAGATATGTAAGTAACAAACATGAGTTACAGTAAAGAAAACTTGGAAGTAAATAACAATACAAGGTGGTATGCAGACAGAGCAAAGAAAGTGAGGGAACATGGTATGCAAATGCTCCACCTCTGCAGAACCCTGGGCTAAGAATGCACTTTGAACCTGATTCAGATACCGAGGTGTTTTATAACATTCAACGGGAAGAAGAAAATGCAGGTGTTGTCCCTGGAAATGCATCGCACGGTCATTAAAACTGGAAATTAAAGGAGTGTGTTTTCATTCCTGCATTTCAAGGCCTTTCTGTTAAAAAGGAGATTTCAATTTGGCTGGTCACTCACAACAGTGACTCATCCAGCCAAGCTTTGTGTTCTCCGTGTTATTAAATATTACTGCTGCGGGTGGGTGGCACACCAGGGCTGGGACAAGGCAGCAGCTTTATTTGGAAGGTCTGGCAGCCCTCTGACAGAGGCTCCCGAGCTGAGAGGAGGTGATGTCACCAAAGGGCAGGCCTGCAGTTTTCTCGCAGGAGCTGGCAGGGAAATGGGGAGAAGACTCTTCAGATTGGTCCCCGGAAGTACCACATGGGGACTGAAGCTGGCACGGCAGCCGTGACATTGAGAGGCATATGTGCAAGGGGTTGATAGAGATGGCTCAACTAAGTGTTTAACTCATTATTTCAGCTTTTGTCTCTCATTGTTGGAATA
Organism: Rhinolophus ferrumequinum; assembly: GCF_004115265.2. NCBI lineage: Eukaryota > Metazoa > Chordata > Mammalia > Chiroptera > Rhinolophidae > Rhinolophus > Rhinolophus ferrumequinum. Next base: position 11,828,954 of record NW_022680357.1, on the reverse strand, counting down.
ATTCAAAGAATATATTACTGTGCTTTCAGATAAATGGTTTAAGCCCACACCAAATGAGTCAGAAAAATCAATTAATTTGTAAAACCTTATTGCTGAAAATAATGTCAAGTCTGTCCTTTTCGGGGCAGCAGAATTTTCAAGGTGATTTGGCGTTATGATCTTTGAAGCTCCACTTTGTATATGAGATAAGAGAGTTGGTGTGTTTGCTTACCTCCTTCATTTATTTCCTCCTTTATTCTGTAAATATTTATTGAGCCCCTGCAATGTACCAGACACGGTCCTAGGTTCTAGAGATATAAAGGTTGAATAAATGCAGTACTGTACGAAGAGTGAGAAAACAGAATTTCATCTGTTCATCTGTTCTGCTGATTGCGTGCAAACTAGGGATCCTGAGCGTCCTGACGACAACTCTGGGGCTGGAAAATGAGTAACCATGAGCTGTTAAAAATTCACAGCTTGTGTGGGGCATTGTATAGTGAGGGCAGCAGCTGGTCTGTCCCCCGGCAGCCCCTCCAGGATAGGACAGCTGTACCCACTTCACTTCACAGGAGTTCTGGTTTGGTTAGAAAATCGGACAAGATGTTCCCCTTTTGCATCTTTGTTTATCCCCTTTCCAGAGAGGGAGACCAGGTACTTTAGGGGCTAAACTTCTGCTATGACGAAAATCTGCTCACCATGGCATGCTGAAGTGAATGGCAGAGTAGGAAGAGGGAGAACCACTACCTACGTAGCCGTAAGAAGGAATGGATGCAATGTACAAAAATAAGGGGACTCTTTTGCGGGTGTCCCAGTCTGTCCCTACATTATCCCTGGAGGAGGGAGAGGGAAGTAGTACAGATGCAGGGAGGTGGCAGATGTGGCAGTGGGAAGGTGGGGGTGGGAGGGGCATGAAGAGACGAGCCATTGTCTTAGACAGTAGGAAAGAGAAGTCCCCGGGGAAGCCCAGTAGGTGTGTCCTACTGGGCTCAAGGCCAAGTCCGGTGGAAGTCATATAAGTAAAGTGTCTGCCGTAACAACTTTGTTTAAAGACAAAGAAATACAGCAATGCCTAGAAAAGAAAGCTAAAGAAAAGAAAACATGCTAACTGCTAAAAAAGAAAAAGTTAGTCAGTCCACCAGTATTAACTGAGCTTTCTCATGCCTGGCTTGATTTTTCTTGGTTCCTCAGATGACCTTGAGGAAGAAGAGTGGATGATGGGCAATTCAGAACCCCTTACTCCCCATGTGTAAAATAACGATGGATGCCAGGACAATTCCTGCTGAAGTGGGAAATCTATACAAGAGAATCACGCACGCCAACATGTATCAAGAGTCTTAAAAATGCCCAAACCCTTTGACCCAGTAGGAACATTTTGGAGTCCTTATCTTAAAGAAATAATCCCCAAAGCTTCAAATAAATAGATGAAAACTGTAGTTACAATTCTTCCTTCAATTGTAACTATAAAAACCGGTGCATGAATAATAGCAAAAAATTAGAAATGGTTCATGTGTCCAATTACTGTAGAATGGTTAAGTAAACAAGAATATGTCCACAAGTGCACCTATGTATGACACACAGGGCTCAAAATATGTTTATGTTGATATTTAATATGGCCTTGTTTTTCAACAAGAGACAAACTGAGAAAAACCTAAATATAGGCTTTATAAGTAGAAGTAAGTTTATATAGATGGTGGTATATCCATATAATAGGTAACTGTTAAGAATTACAAGTAAATATATATATATATATATATCCATGTAAGTAAAGTCCATTGAGGGTAGGCTTTTTTTTTCTGTTTTGTTCACTGATACACTATCAACATCCAGAAGAGTACCAAGACAAGTAGATGCTCAAAAACAACTTCTCAGTAGTAAATATATTTCTTAGCCAAAAGAAAAAAAAATAGGCTACAAAAGAATGTGGACAATACAGCTGATATGTGTGTGTTCATATGTGCTATGTATGTGTTTATACATATATACACATATGCTAATCTATCAGTAAGGATATGATAGGTTATACTGCTGCAACAGACAACCCCTAAACAAAACAAGCTGTTATTTCTCACTTATTCTACACGTCCATCATGACTAGTCTAGAAGCTCTTCTGTGTGTCACCTTCTCTCTGGAATTTGACTGATGAAGCAACTACTGACTAGAGCATTGCCAGTTGTCATGGCAGAGGGAACAAAAGCCCTGAAGGGTCTTACAGCAGCAATTAAATACTCACAACTCATTGGCCAGAACTAGTCACATGGTGTAACCAAAAAATAAATTAAAAAAAATAGCCAGCAATTGCAATCATATGTGCCTGGAAGATGGAGAAATGGGAATGTTGGCAAACAACACTACTGACTCCCACAAAACCATATTGGAAGATACATGTGGAATTCTTAAAAATAGTTACAACTGAAGAAAGAATTTGAGGAGAGGTGAGAGGTTAATTTTCAATTTTTATTTTGTAGACTTCTGTATTTTTTGACATCTTGCAACTAATTTATTGTATAATAAACTATTTTTAGAAGTGGGTATAAATTTTAAAAGTATATATTAATATGAAATATTCTGCAGCCCTAGAAATGTTTAGAAACATGGGGAAGTTTTTGTGCTATGATGTTAAGTGGGAAAGGTAACATAAAGCTTCTTAAAGTATCATTTCAACTATTTATAGGAATGCTTAGAGAAAGAACCTTAGGAAGAAATATGCCAAAATATTGATAGTACTTTATTTTTGTATATTTGGCCAATGAGATTTTATTCTTCTTTCTCCTAATTTTTCTTTAGACACTGCAAGTTTTCCACAATGATTTACACACTCACACACAGACACACACACACACACACACACACACACACACACACAGGGGAAAAAAGGCTGATCTCCAGGGAAAAGCAGGCCTGATATATGAACTTTAACTCTTAAAACATAAGTGCACAAATATGTCCATAACCATAACTTTTCAGAACAAAAAAATCAGTAGTAAATGGACATTTTCTTTCTCAGAAAACCTGAGTTTTATAAAACCCTGGAAATAGGGATGGGATGATAGCACATGTAGTTCCTGTCTAGAGCTGTCCTTTCAATATACTCGTAAAATAAAATAGGGGCAAAGCTAGCTCTTGTAAGCACTACTTTCAACTGCTTTTCTCACCTAAGATTTCTACAAAACTTCAACTAACAAAAAGACATGAATTTTCCATTTTGCCAAAACAAATCATTGTTTTCAACTGGTCTTGATGAGAACACTTAGAAACCATGTTCGTATCCTACTTGTCTCATATGTGTAGTTGGATCTAAGTTTCATCTTATGTTGAATCAGAGAATTTTAAAGCTGACAGGGCTCTTAGAAATAACACACAGACTGAGGTGGAATGTCAAAGAGACAAGAAATAAAAATGGTTAGCGTTTATTGAGGACTACATCCTCTGTGAAGTCCGCATACAACAGGGTTTACCAACCCTGATGCTATCGATAGATACTTAAGGCCAGATAACTAACCGTTGTGGGGGGCTGTCCTGTGCGTTGTAAGATGTTCAGTAGCATCCTTGGCTCTACCCACTAGATGCCAGTAGCACGGCCCCTCAGTTATGACAACCAAAATGTCTCTAAACACTACTGGATATATGCTTGGTAACATTGGAGAACCACTGCCATACAACGTTTAAAATAAAAAAAACCCTTATGACAATGAAGATATTATTCTGTGTATTTTACAGAGGCAAGTGTCTTCTTCCTAGTCACAGAGCTAGTAAGGGACAGAAGCAGGACTCAGATCCAGCTCTCCGTAACTCCATGTACTACTAATGTTAACTACCAATGAGTAAAAATTATCCATAATGTCAGGCGTTGTGCTAAGCACTTGGCTTGCATACCCTCGTAAAATCCCCGTATCAACTGTAAAAAGTGAGTGCACTCATTATTCCTGGTTTTTATAGGAGCAAACAGGCTTAGCCAGGTTATACATCTTGCCCAAGGTCATATAGCTAAAAAGCTGCAAGCCTGAATTAGAATGATTTCACAGTTTACACCCTTCACCTTCAGCCTGAGGTTGTATTATATCGCAGTCGTAGCCAAGGGAGGGTGGGAGAGTTGCAAAAATATGATTGGCTCATATAATTAGAGGCAAGGACTGCTGCAATTGAGCTCAGTGGTCATTCATTCGTTCAGTACAACATAGTCCGCAGAGCCTGGTCTCAAATCCTGCTCCACCAATTACCAACTGTGTGAATTTGGGCTTGTTGCTTAACTTCTCTTGAGTCTCAAGCCTCATTTTCCCCATCTGTAAAATTGGGATAAGTGCCTCCCTTTTAGGATTATTATGAAGAGAAAATGAAATAATGGAAAATGCAGAGCATAGTAAGAAACACTATAAGTAATAGATAAAATGTATTAATAAATGTTATTGTTGTCGCTTCCTACAAGGAATTAAGCTGGCAAGTTCTGAATACATGCATAGTTGAATAATATGAAAACAGCTAAGGAAAAATCATCATGCAGGGGAAATGCAATTGAAATGCCAAAGCGATCCCAAAGCAGTCTAATATGATAGCATTTACCTGCTGTTCTAGAAGTTAGCTTTTTTGGGGGAAAAAAAATCCACATTAACCCATGTTTGTCATTAAAATTTTTAAAAATCGATTTTATGTGGGCAAACGCTATGCGATATCCTTACAATTCAATTGTACTCATAAAAAAACTCCCAAAAAACAAAAACTAAAATATATCTACAATTTTCCAGATTTCTTATTATCATTTTGCCTGTTTCTACTTTGAAGATTTGGGGGCGAAAAAGAAAACAACTTCTGTTGCTAGGAACATTTCAATAAATGAAGATATTTCTCTGCCCACAGAGATGCCCCCATGAACTAGTTCTTCTGTTCTCCCCCAAACCAAATCACACACAGATGTATGGCTAAGTCTGAAGATGTTTATTAAGGCTAGTCATTTCAATCTTGAATTTAGTTACAGATTCAAGACACCAAATGGAAGGGGTAAAAGGAGTGGATGAATGATAGAAATTCTTTCTACCAGGAAAGTATTGCTTTATCTGCTTTGAATCTAATCACCTGCCCAATTTGTATTTCTCCTTAGGCAAATTGGTCAGATGGTCTAAAAATCATATGAGAAGGCTAAGTGTAATATCTAGGGGTCAGGATGTAGTACAGGAAGTCTTGTGGTCATTAGTCTTACTTTCTAAAGTTACTCCTAAATAAAATCCATGGGATACTAGATTAGCTATGGGAAAAAGGGAGAGTCACCAGCCAAGGTCCTGAGAAGAGAAAGGCCTTGGTCCTTTCCACACAGTTTAAGAAAACCAGCATGGCAGAACTGGGCAAGGGAAAGAATGGAGCATGAAGCAAGAAAGGTGAGCATACACCAGATGGAGCAGGGCATTTGTGACTCCCCTTGGGTTACAAAACTGGTGCGTGCAAGGGTGGGAATTTGACTCCAAGCAGCAAAAACCCACAGAGACGACAAAGGAACCAGAAACAGACTTTCCTCTAGATATACAGCTCTAGGGCTAACATTCACTTAGAACCTAGCGTGTGTCAGACACTGGGTTACGAAAATAGTTAACGCACCCACCCTGGATGGATCTTTCAGATTCCCACTTGGGAGCTTAAATTTAAAAGGATAATACATTTTGAAAAAATACTAGAGTCCATATTAGAATAACCAGATTGATCTTTCTGAGAAATAATCATTAATTTGTCTGGGAAGGCAGTAGAGCATTGTGGTTAACTGGGGAACTTCAGGGTTTGAAAGGACTGATTCAAATCTTAGTTCTGCTATTTAATTGTTGTGGCAGGCAGTTTATAATATCTTCGAGGGATTCTTACCTCCGATATTTGTCCCCTAATGTAACCCTTTCACTTTGATTGCGGACTGGCCTAGTGACTTGCTTCTAACCAATAAAATATGGCAAAAGATGGGATGCCATTTCTGTGATGAGGGTATGTAAGATGCCAAGTTCTGTCTTGCTAGATTCTCTCTTACTGGCTTTGATGGAGTAAGCTGCCATGTTGGAAAGGGCATGTGCCAAGGAACCGAGGGCAGCTTTCAGCCAACAGCCAGCAGGGAACTGAGGCCCTCAGGCTAATAACCCTCGAGGAACTGAGTCCTGCCAACAACCAACCATGTAAATGAGCTTGGAAGCAGATCCTTCCCCAGTCAAGTCTTCAGATAAGACCACAGCCCTGGCTGACATCTTGATTGCAGCCTGTGAGAACCCATGAGCAGAGGACTTCACTAATCTGTACCTGAACTCCTGACCCACAGAAACTGTAAAATAATGAATATTTGCTGTTTTAAGCTGCTAAGCATGTGATAATGTGTTATGTAGCAATAGATAACTAATACAGGTACAAGGCCATCTTGGGCAAGCCACGAAACCTCTCTGAGCCCAAGTTCCTCATCATATGATGGGGATACCAATGCTTACCTCTCAGCGTGGCTGTGAGGACTCAATAAGCTAAATGCTCAACATGGTAGCTGGCACCAAGTAAGCTTACTTTCGTATTTACTTTTAAAGTAAAATGTCATTTCTTTTATGCATTTGAGATTAAGGAGGGAACATAAGGAAGATTACATGGAGGTGGGAGAAAGCAGGGCGGATATCAGACAGCCTACAGGATAGTTAAGATTATGCGCTCTCTTGAAGGTGGTCATGCTTTAAAAGGAGTGGTTTGAAGGGGAGCGTCTCAAAAATGTAGTTACCTAGAAATAATGGACTGGGCTTGCTTAAGGCAAAGATAAGCCTTTTACTGAAGAAGTTGTAGGCCTCGGGCATGGCTACCCACCGTGACCTGCCCAGTTGGGAATTTATGATTACAGTACCCTGTGAGGTTACTTTCCATAGAACCCCTTTTTGTCTACACTGTAATCCTATGGCAGCAGTGCAATTCTGAATTTACTCATCATCACTGCCAATAGAGCTGTGCCCAGCCACTGCCCAGGGTCAAAATGGGGTTATCCTGAAAAGATATTTATAATCCATTCACTTATTTATGCAACAGCCATTGGAGTATTTATGCCTCAGTCACCCTGCTTGGTGAGCAAGACAGTCAAGGTAACTGCCCTTGTGGTCCTTACCGTAGAGTTGGGAAAGACAACTTCAAAGAAACAGTTACACCTGTAAACGTATCATTAGCAACTGTGCAAAGGGATGAGGGACAAGAACAGAGTGTGATGAAAAGAATGAGGGAGATGAGTTTAGCTCAGAAGAGTGTGTGCCAGCATGGAAGGGAAGGCTTCTCTATGAAGGGTGATTTAAGCAGAGACATTGACGTTCAAATGAGCAGATACATTCGAAGGAGAAGGAACCGCATATACAAGGGGAAAATGAATGTGCGTGTTTAAGGAACTGAAAGAGGATGTGTGGCTGCAAAGTTAGTGGGAGACAGGCAGGGGCTGGATCTTGCAGGACCTGGAGGCCATATTAGAACTTTCGATTCTCATTTATTCATTTTCTCCTTGAATATTTCCCGAGCATCTTTCACTGGGCCAGGCCATACTCAGGGAGTAGGGATATAGGGATTCATAATAATGTTAATGATAATGGCTAATATTCATTGAGTACTTACGACTTGCTATGAGAACTATTGTTTTAAGTACGTCGATGCACCAACTCATTTAATCCTCCCAGTGAACCTATGCTGGGAGGTTAGAAACGAAAGAATTTTAGTTAGGATTTGTATTTTTAACAACTTTGACAAACGCTGGTTTAGCAGTTCAGCTCAGTGGCTTTTGCCGGACAGATCCTCATGTGGGTCAGTCACAGCTTTGCTGCTTTTGTAGATGTGTCGCTTTGTGTAAGCGGCGTCACCTCTCTGAGCGTCAGTTTCCTCATCTGACAAATGAGGGTAATGATACAGCACGATCTCCTAGGGCTGTGGTGCATATTAAGTGAGAGGCACGCAAAGTGCTTAGAGCGGGGTCCGATGTGGAGTGAGTGGTGATGGTGGTGGTGGTGGCAGCATGGTCACGAGTGGGAAGATAAGATGCCTCGTGATTAAGGGTCATAGATCACAGCTGGGGCTTGGAGGACTGTCCTGAGACAGGACCCCGTCCTTTTGACCGTAAGGTAGGCTTCCCAGATAAAATACAGGCGCCCAGTCCGATTGGGATTTCAGACAAACAACAAAAACATTTGTAGCCTAAGTATTATACCTCCCAAAGACTGCATGGGACATACTTATATTAAACAATCATTTGTTGCTTATCTGGGCGTCCTGGATTTGTATTTGTTAAACCTGACAACCCCAACTTTAGGGAAGGCCTGGCCGCCCAGCCGGAGCCCAAAGACACCCCCCGTACGCACGCCACGCGTGCCCCCGATGACAGCCTCCACTCGCCAGGCGCCCCAATCGATCCTAGATGGGCCTCCCAAGCTTCCGCCCCGCCCAGGCAGCACTAGAGGCGCGCGGAGCGGCCGAGCCCCGCCTGCCCGTCACCCGCCCCGCCCCGCCCCGCGCGGAGGGTACCTCGAGCCGCCCGGCCGAGCCCGGCAGTTGGCTGTGTGGAGTCGCGTCTGTCCCTCCCACGCAGTGTACTCAGGCGAGGCCAGAAACTCACTCACCATGTCGGCTGAGGAGGCGGGGGGTGTTTTCCACAAAGCCCAGGGCAGGACCCTGGACGCATTTTCCGCAGGTACTGCCAGTCCTTCTCCGGGGACGGGGGGTGACTTCAGGGCTGCGGAACTTTTCGCCGGGGGAACCTTCAGCCCGGGTGCGCGCACCTCCAGCCGGATCCTCTGGGGGCTGCACCCCGGGGCTGGGGACCACAATAAACGCACCGCCCGCTTATAGGGCTTCCAGGGGCGCTATGGAGAGAAGAATGTCACGTTAGGAGTCTGGTCATGGAACCTCGCTGGCCTTGACCCATCTTCCTCGAGACACGAGAAGATAGAGTAAGGCAGCAAAGCAGTTACTAGCGTGGACTCTGCAGTTGGACTTGGTTTCCAAGCCTTGCCTTGGACTCCTTACTTAGCAAGTCTGGGCCTCAGTTTCCTTATCTGTAAAATGGGAATAATAATAGCAAAGTTCTGTGTGACACTGCATTATGTCCCTGGGGCATGTTAGATACCGCAATTTTCATTATGGTTGTTCACCATGATGATTATACTATGTAATCACGGTTATTTATAATATGAGTCATCCAACAGTGCCCAGCAGAACAGTGGAAAGGGAAGGCAGTCAGGAGTTGTGTTCAAATTAAATGCTTGACCTTTGACTTTAGATAATTTGCCTCACTGTAAAAATGGGTTTGTTAGTACCTCCTAGGTAACTGATTAAACAGATTATTCATTTAGTAGATTCAAAGTATTTTTGTAACCCAGTGTCTGACACACACTAGGTTCTAAGTGAATGTTAGCCCTAGAGCTGTATATCTAGAGGAAAGTCTGTTCCTGGTTCCTTTGTCGTGTCTGTGGGGTTTTGCTGCTTGGAGTCAAATTCCCACCCTTGCACGCACCAGTTTTGTAACCCAAGGGGAGTCACAAATGCCCTGCTCCATCTGGCGTATGCTCTAACCTTTCTTGCTTCATGCTCCATTCTTTCCCTTGCCCAGTTCTGCCACGCTGGTTTTCTTAAACTCTGTTGGAAAGGACCAAGGCCTTTCTCTTCTCAGGACCTTGGCCGGTGACTCTCCCTTTTTCCCATAGCTAATAGGTGGGCTGGTGGGCCTGGCTCGTTCTCGACCCTGACACCTTACTGCAAGTTTAGTCACTTCCTCACACACACTTTCACTGGCTACCCTTTCTAAAATAGGGTTCTCCTGTAATTCCCTGTTTTAAAACCTTGTTCTCTTCTTTCTTTGCGACTCTTAGCGGGGAGTGGCAAGGTTCTGGAAGAGCATGTGGGGGGTCAGAAATATAGCCGTGGGGGATTTTGGAAAAGACAATATTCTGTAGTGCCCATTCTCTAAATATTTTAATATGCCTTATTTCCCCCTCAATATGAAATTTTGAGATTTATCCATGTTGACATAAGGAGTTCACTCATTTTCCTACTGGGCAACATTCCATTGTGTAAACATATACTGTACTTTATGTATTTGGTTGCTGGATAAGGTATCATCCCTTTGTCTTCCCAAATCTGCTGTCTGCCTTCTCCACTGTGCTACAGGAGGTTGAGCTCTATGGACTTCAGTGGGCTCCTTGTCCTCTGGCTTCCGGATGAGTTCAGCCACTGGGGACTCCCAACCAGAGAGCAGAGGGAGGGGGAGCAAAAGTCAGGGTGTTTACTCGCTCAGCTCACTCCCTGTAGGGTTGCCTGGGACTGGCTGTATTCCTTACTGAAGGTCACTGCTTCTTTCAAGGTAGCCTTTCCTCTGGGACTTTGTTTTCAGATTTGGGTAACCGCTTCCTCCCTCCCTCCTTTCAGATGTAGGAGGGACAACAGCTCTGCTTTTTCTGTCTTTGGGCTCCCAAACTGTCCCTCGTAGTTCTTCTGCACTGAACTCATCCCAAACAGCCCCTTTTGAAACCCTCCTTTAATTATCCCCATTCGAGTATGTCAGCTATGTCCTGCTAGCGTTCCGATATAACTGGACATGGACTTGTTTGTTTTTCACTCTTGGTAACAGTGCTGTTATGAACATTCTTGCACAAGTCTTCTGTGGACACGTGGTAAGTTTCTCTAAGGCATACCCAGGAGCGAAGTTCTGGGGTGTAGGGTATAGTCACCCCCAGCTTTACTAGATCGTGTCGAAACGTCTTCTAAAGCCCTGACATCAGTTTACACACCTGCCAGCAGTGAGTGACTGTTCTTTGTTACTCTGCTATCTCTCGTTTTCAGTTCAAGAAGTATCTATTATGTTCCTATTGTAGCGTCTAGTATCTTGTGGAGAGTAGAAGAAGAAGGGGGTGGGGAAGGCAGCTTTATGTCCTGAGGGGCTCGTAATCTCGGCCCAGAGCTGTGGCCCAAAAAATAATTCTTGGCCACTGGGGTGCTCCTTCGGCCACTGCAGTGGGAGGAGTCTGGATTTCAAGCGTTGGTCCTGCGTGATGGTGGGGCCGTTAACTGAAATCAGGGAGTAAGGGGTAGGGTCAGATTTGATGGGGTTGATTTGGGGAAGTGGTGGCTTTGAGGTGCCATCAGGAAATCAGAGGCAGCTGGGTGTGGAGGTGTGGATGCCATCCCCATAGAGAGTCCATGGTGTTTCTGTAGCAGGACGTGGCATTGCTAAGGGGAAAAGTGTGGCGTGGTGGACGATGGGTATGTGTCTGTGTGTGTAACTTGAGGATGTACCAGTGTTTATGGGGAGGAAGAAGAGAAAGACACTGCAGTCCTCAGCAGGAAGCAGCCAGGGGTTTTGGAAGGTAAAAGCAGGAGCAACCTTGGCACCGTCGTTGGGGAGGAGGGCGCAAGGCAGATGACACACAGGGTCAGATGTCGAGACGTCTACGTGAGTGGTACCTGAGCAGAGGATGGCAGGTTTGATTGTTTCATCACCTGGAAGAGAACAATTTCAGCGAGTTGTAGGCGGACACCTGGAATGGTAGGTAGGGGGTTATGATGTGAAGTCAGCAAGGGCAGCATTCTGTTTGGAGCCATGTGGTGACGCGAGGTGACATGGTTCAGTAGCAGCTTCAGGAGGAGCAATGCTGAAGGAGGGCTTGAAATAGTAATAAGGACGATGGGAGCAACAGGAGCGGCTAACAGTTGTCGGGTGTTTATGGCGGCCAGGCACCACACTCTGGGCTACATGTAGATTATCTCATGCAATCTTCAGAATAGTCCTGTTGAGGTAGCTATGAGGATTATCCTCTTTGTACAGTGGGGGAAAAAATCAAGCTCAGAGAGGCTCGGCAACTTGCTCAAGGCCACGTGGTTGGTGTGAGCTGGATCCCGGGCTGAAAATGCAAAAGGCAGGATCATTGTTGGAGAGAAATACCTGAGGAGAGAAGAAAGAATGGGCTCGAGGGCTCAGAAGAGGGGTTGGCCCTGGGGTCAAATGTCCCCTTTGACCAAATGTCTCCCTCCTATCCATCTATCCGTCCAACCATTTGTCTGTCCATATCTACCAGGCCATCCAACCACCAGTTTGTCCATCATATGTCCATCTCCTCATCTATCCATCTATCTGTCCATCGGTTCATTCACTTGCCCCCTCATCAAATGCACTGACCACTTGCCCTGGCCCAGCCATCATGCTGGATGCCAGGGTGCAGTGACGAGTAAAACACATGCTCCTCTGGCTCCTGGCTCCTTGGAAAGGTTTGTGTAAGCTGTCAGTCACCCAAACCCGGGTGAATCCCAGATGTGCAAATGTCAGAGAAGTGAAGGATTAGGTGCCACGAGATCCTCTCATTGGAGTATTAATGACATGTCGGGAGGGCTCCCTGAGGAAGGGTTCTGTCATCTGATTGCTGAAGGATGAGTATGAGTTACGGGGCCGTGAGGGGAGGCAAGACCATTGCGGACCTTGAGCAGAGCGCGGTGAGACCGGGAAGGGAAGGATGAGTCTGGAGCAGTGTGGTACACCGGAGAGGGTGGGGCCGGGTGATTGAGTTTGGCTTTGCCTGGTGGCACCAAAGCATTGTAAGCTTCATGGGTGAGGAAGCAAGGACATGTAATCAGATACCCATTTTCAGAACAATGCTCTGGCGGCAGCAGTGACGACAAAAGCATTTCTGCTCAGGAGGAACTTAGGGTGCCATCTGATTGGAGGAGTTTGTCTTGAAGCATCGTTTCCATAGCGCCACATTGTTCATTTGAATTTGTTTTCAGTAACTGGAAGTGTATGTGGTCATGATGGTGGGGGCTTCCGATGGAGATTGTGGGGGTGCTGAGGTGTTGAAGCTTCCTAGCCCGCTGGAGCTGCCACAGGGCTGCCAGTAGGACCAGAGAACGAGAGAGTCCTTCACCTGGAAAAGGATGGGAGGGGGATGTAGAGACTTAGAAGATAAATTGATGAGCTGGAAAGAGGGGAAATGACTCTGGACTTCTCTAGAAGTGGGGCCTGCACTCGGTCTCCTCTGGGCTGAGCTCCCCAGTGGCCATGCTTTGTGGGTCACGCAGCCCAGAGGCCCCGCCTGGGAGGGTTAGGCTTAGGCGCCCCAGTCTCGTTGGTTTGCTTCCCTAGGTACCGAACCCCTGGTCCATCCCCAGGCTGCCTCTGTTGCTGTCACTGACTTCTCCCTGGGCTCTAGTTCCCTGTTAGCATTGCTGGGGCCTGAGAGATGCTCTCGGGGGGTCCGATGTCCGTCCAGGCTCTGTGGGCAGGTAGAACCTCGAGCTGGTAGAGTTGCTTCAAAGGCAGGCCCGGAAGAGGAAGGAAAGGAACTGGTTTTCCCGTCTGTTGCACAAATACAGCCTGTCCCAGAGGTTCGGTTAATTCAAGCAACCATGCCTATCTCAGCCCTGAGAGCTCTCACACTCACTTCTAGAAGCCCCCTCTGGAATGAGCTAGACACTTTCTTTCTCTAGGGAAGCCTGGCAAATACATGAAAGAGCTCAGTCTTGGTCTGTTCAGGCAGCTCTAACAAAATCCCCCAGTCTGGGTGGTTTATAACGACAGCTGTGGAGGCGGGAAGTCCATGGTCAAGGCCCCTGCAGCTGCAGTGTGTGGTGAGGACCCTCTTCCTGGTTCACACTGCTGTCTGCTCGCTGTGTCCTCTCCAGGTGGAAGCGGGGAGCGAGCTCTGGGGTGCCTTTTATAAGGGCACTCACCCCATTCCTAAGCCCTCAAGCCCTAATCACCTCCCAGAGGCCCCACCTCTAAATATGATCACATTGGGGGTTAGGTTTTAACGTAAGAATTTGGGGACCCAACCTTCAGCCTATGGCCAGCCCTTTCCTCTGAGACCACCCCCCACCCCGGTGACTCCCATGCGTCAATGATATTCCCACACGCTTCTCCCAGCAGTGTGACAGGTGAAATTGGTTTCAGCCATCCATTCCCCGTTAGCGTCATCTGCTGGGCTCTGTCGACAGGTGTTTACAAAAAGCAAATTGTACATGTCTCACACGAGAAGGCTGACATTCCTCAGGCATGTTCAAATATTCGTGTCAATCAGGAGAATTGATCGTTGTATTTTCTTGTCACGTATCCTAATTAAGACCACTTTCTTGTAGCGAATAATTGTCTTTCTGAAAAGTTTGCAACATCTGTTTTGAAGGAATTCTCAAAGGGAGAAATGTCAAATAAAATGTTTTAAAAATGACCTATCCTTAATTTTTTTTTTCCGGTCCTAATCTGTTTTCCCAGTTCATTTTACCACGAGGATATTTCCACCTTAGCGAACAGGGCTCTTCCTTGGTTTTCTTAAAAAGGTTACTTCCCTGGACATTTTAAACCTCTGAAGCTGTTTCAGAGGAGCCAATTATATTCACTAATCCTGAATATTTCTTGGTGCCCTCTGGTAACCCTCTCACATGCAGAGAATAAATGGAGTCTCTGCAAAAAAAAAAAAAAAAAAAAAAAAATCACTTCATCTCCTTCTCTTCCAGGTCTCACCTAAGAATTTTTCGGTAAAGAGTAGACCTGGAAATTTTTATGCAAGTCTGAACAGGGTTGAAAATATTGTGGTTAAAAAAATTCTAACATATCAGTGAAGAAAATGAAATGAATGCTTTTAATTATGCTGTAATTCATGTCAAACCAGCTATCTATTTGAGAGGCTTCCTATTTCTAAAATAGGAATTTTGATTATTTATCTCCTCCTCATTATCATCAGTCACAATTAGTGTGTAAAAAGTTCCCATTATAACATTTCCATTATGAGATTTCCAAATGAACTTCTATTTTTGAATGCCATTTTTTCTTTGCTTTTCTAGTTTTTAATAACTTTATTGAGGTACCATAACATTCATCCATTTTAAGTTTATAATTCAATGGTTTTTAATAAATTTACAGAGTTGTGCAGCATCACAGTTTTCGAACATTTCAGTCTCCCGCCCCCAAAAAAGCAAACTTTGTGCCCATTTCCAGTTTCTTCCTATTTCCACTCAACTAATTTTCCTCTGTAGCTTTGCTTTTACTGGACGCATCATATAAATGGAATCGTATAATCTGGGGTGTTTTGTGACTGGCTTCTTTCCCTGGGCATAATCTTTTCCAGATTCACCAGTGTTGCTGCAGCATATAACAGCACCGTGTTTCTTTTTGCCGAATCGTATTCCATTGTATGCATAACCGCCTTCTGTGTATCCATTCACCCACCGATGGACACTTGGACGTCTTTTGGACATTGATGGACATTCCCCCATCTGGACATTGACTATTATAACTAAAGTTGCCCAGAGCGTCCACATGCAAGTCTTTGTATGAACATATATTTCATTTCTCTTGGGTAGATGCCTAGGGTTGGAATTGCTGGGTCATATAAGTCACTACGTTTAACGTTTTGAGGAACCATCAAACTGTTCTCCAAAACAGCTGTGCCGTTTTACATTCCCACCAGCAGTGTATGTGGGTTCCAATTTCTCCGTATCTTGTTATTGTCTGTTTTTTTTTTCTTTTTATTATTATAACCAGCCCAATGGGTGTGAAACAGAATCTCGTGGTTTTGGTCTGCATTTTCCTAATGGCTAATGATGTTGAACATCTTTTCACGTGCTTACTGGCTTACTTATAAGCATGTGCTTCACGTGCTTACTTATAATCTTTGCAGAAATGTCTGTTCAGATCTTTTACCCGATTTTTAATAAGGTTTTTTTCTGTTTTTATTATCGAGTTGTAAGAGTTCTTTGTATATTCTGGATACAAATATGTGATTTGCCAATGTTATCTCCTGTTCTTTGGATTGTCTTTTCACTGTCTTGGCGACATCATTTGCAGCACCAAAGTTTTTAGTTCTGATGAAGTCCAAATTACCAACTTTTATCACTTGTACTTTTGATGTCATCTCTAAGACATCTTAGTCCACCCCAAATCATGAAGGTTTACTCCTCTGTTTTAACAGTATTGTAGTTCAAGCTCTTAAATTTAGGTCTTGATCCATATTGAGAAAATTTTTATGTATGGTGTAGGGTAAAGGTCTAATTATTAGAAAATTTCCTTTGTTTTTTGAACTACAGTAGAAGCCTATTCATTTGGCTAATGAATAGAAGAAATTAGTTCACGAGGGGTATCATAAAAATACCACACTTTCTTTAAACATTTCATTTTAACGTAAACTATAAATGTACATTCATTTGCCAGTCTTTGGGGTCGGGCCACGGGCTTGTCTTGGAGTGTGGTTTGCAGGTGGGCCTGCCCTGGCGCCTTTCTTACCTAAACGCCCATAATGAATCTTCTCCAGTTTGGATTTCTTCCAGTGGAGCAGTCAGTTAAAAACCACTTGGAAAGCACTCCAGTGAAGAATGCTTCTAGGCTGATGTTTTCTTTTTCTTCAAATCTTGTACACTTGTCTCCCCAGCACCTAATTCAATAGTATTTTATTCTCACCAGCTTGCCTTTATTGAGTCTTCCCAAAACACCCGTCTTAGTTTTATTAGAAACATCCCTTTTTATGTTTATATTTCTCTGGCTTCGTGTTTGAAGTGCTAGCATACGCAGATCTGGGGGCCAGTTGAGATGGACACGGGGTGAGCAAAGCCCTTGGGGCAGCGGTGCGCCGAGCATGGTGCAGCCATCAGCTCGCCCTGATGGCGGTCGCTTCCTTTATAGAGGGCACGGCGAGTGTCGGGAAGCCCTTCCCCTCCGTCTAGTGGGGGGGTCTGTTGAGAGCGCGTCTTCTTCACCGAGACGACCAGCTGACAACTTTGTGCGGTTGTGCAGCGTGTGTTTTCAGCTTTGTGAAACCCTCCAACGAGGAAGGGGCGGGGACATGGGGCCGTGACAGCTGGAGACTCCGGGAGCCACAGACCTGCTGCCGCCTCCTCTCAGAACCAAGTGTGAGGGGCAGTCAGATACTCAGCAACTACTTGTTGAGGGAAAGATTGTCCAAGCTCCCCGTGTCGCCTTGTTTAAAGGAAAAGGAACAAAACCTAGTCGTGCTAATGCAGCAGGTCCTCAGTCGTAAAGCGAAGGCAGAGTGTTGGCCGACGTGGGAGGTGCAGCCACGGGAATGGACGCATTGACTTGATCTGTGAGGACGCTGTGACACTTTGGTGATTTCCGGTCCCAAACTAGTACGTGGGAGGACCAAGAAGAGCACACGACTCTTCTGGCCCCCGGCCCTTTGGCCTCCGCACCAGAACCCCCTGGAATAGGCCAGGTGCTTCCTCTTCTGCTGCTCCCGGTCCTCCCGCACACACCTGTCCGGTGAAGCCTAGGAGTCATTCCTGACCTCCGCTGCTCCCCTCCTCTCCATGTGCCAGCCGTGCACAGTCCTGTCCGGCCAGCCTGCAGCGCTCCCCCTGGTGTGGCCCACCTCTGTCCTTCCCAGCTCCCACCACTGTGAACCCTGCCACCCCATCCGTCACCTGGACAATTCCAGCGGTCCTCTGGGGCCACTCCGGCCCCGCCGCCGAGCCAGTCTCTGGGCAGCATTCAGAGTCGTCTCTTTGAAACCAAAACCGGGTCCGTCACCCCTCGACATGGCTTATGTCTGCTCCTCTCTTTTTCACTCTGTGCTTTCTCATTCTTCAGGTCACAGTTTAGGAGGCTTATGCCGATTCTCCCATTCGAAATGAGGTCCCCTGTCCCTCACCTTCATCCATTTTGTTCCTTTATGACGCTTACTAGAACTTACAGTTGTGTGTTTATTTCAGTGCCTTTGATGTCCTTTCCTGCCTCTAGCCCAGAATTCCCTGGAGGGCAGGAAGCCCGCTTGCAGGAAGGTGTCGGCGGACACTCAGTGGCCATTTGCTGTGTGAATAAACAAATGAATCTGAATGAATATACTACCCCTGGCTCACGTGCGTGGATCTGCCTAACCCATTGCTTACACGCACCACGTATTCTCTGGACAAAACAAAAGAGAAGCCCAGGTATTGAGCCCACCACCAGGACCTTTGCAAACCACCCCGCTCTGCGGTTGGTGCTTTACTCGCACAGCTGCAGCAGGAGGTTTCTGTTACCCAGTGGCTGCCCTCGCAAGGAGCTGCATCTGCCCCCACTTCATTGCCTTCACTTCACGTCCAGGGCCTGCTTGCCGGGCCCTTTGCCTGCAGGACTGCGTCTGCCCAGGGACAGTGCCGCCTTCCAGCTGTCCCCCAAGCACCGCCTGCTCGTCAGGCAGGGGAACATGGGGGATGGCGGGAAAAAGCCATAGCAAACATCCACCCAGAACAGGCAAACCCCAAGTGGAGTTCTGCTTTTGAAAAGAGAGAGAGGTTCGGGAAGTGCCCTTCCTACTTTGGCCGTTGTCTAGAACAGCGTCGGCCAAGCCAGTGGTGCTGAAAGCCGCCCGGCAGAGCCGTCCTGCCCGTCTGCTTTCTCACTCCTCCGAAGGGCTGCAGATAAGATTTTGGCAGGTCTTTCCTTCCCAGATGGCAAGTGTGGCAGCCAAGCCATGACTCAGAAGCTTCTGTGTGTATCAGAAACTACCTTTCGGATGCATTTAGGCCAAGGAAAGACAGGTTGGATCAATTCACTTGGTACCTAGGAAATGTCATTTGGAGACTCTGAGGATATTGCTGTCAGTTCACGATTTGGGGGCCGTAAGGGGTCCTGATGGACAGAATTGTTTTTTAACAGCTTCACATACCACGCACTTCATCCTTTTAAAGTGAACAATTCAATGGCTTTAGTCTGGTCACAGTTGTGCAACCATCAGCACAGTGTTAGAACATCATCACCACTCCAAAAAGAAAGCCCGCACCCCTTAGTGGTCACCCCTCCCTCCCTCCCAGCCCGAGGCACCCAATGTTGACTGTTGCATTGAGCCCTGGCAGTTTTATTGTTGGGACATTTGGGTTGTTAAAGCGGAAAGAGCCCCAGTGTGGTGAAGATGGTTTTGCTCCTGGTTTTTTGTTTTGTTTTTGTTTACCACTAAAATAAGATTAGTCCCCAGATTTTAGGGTTATTGCTGAAGATATTTAGACAGTGATTCACTGTGCAGATCGCTGCTGTGAAAAAACTACCAAAATTGCATTTTGTTTGCATTTGCTCTTTAGCCCAAAAGCCTGCAGGCAGCTGTGAAGCTCCCGTCTCTGCCTTTTTATAACCAAATCAATACCCACAATATGTGAAGGAAAAGATGTGAAGGCTGAAGTATGTAAATACGTGTGTGTGTGTGTGTGTGTGTGTGTATACATATGTATGTACATACATCATCAGATAGTTGTGCTATGGGGAAGAAAGAAATGGGTAGATTTAGAAAATGAGAATTTATAGGAATTAAAAAAGCTGTTTATCATTGTATTCCACCTTGAGTTATTTGAGGTTGCCTGTACAGCAACAGGTGCGGCACATCACGAGAGCGCACATTATTATAGTATTAGGTATTAATGAACGATACGTCTGACTCCCGTTGGCCTTGTCCTAGTTGGGTGATGCAAACAGTGATTCCTTTGCTTTTGGGAGTGTTTTTATTACAGTCAGTCATTGATTAACTGGTAATAGAGAAAGGATCAATGAAATTTCTAATTCTTGGTATATATTAAAAAGTCAGCTTTCATTAACGATTGACAAATATGCCCAAAAGGTATAATAAAAATGAGAGGAATATTGGCAGAGACAAATTTGAGAAAACATTTAGTTCGTGATATTAAAAGTGCAAACTGTGAAGAGCGATTGCAATTTGAATTATCTGTCTTTCAGGCAGGATATTGGCACATGAACAGAGTCTCATAGGAGGGATTAATGGTAAGGCATTGTGTGAATTTTTAAAGGTTTTTAAGATTCTTCTCTGTGCAGTTGTTTTGCATCTGATAATGCTTAAAGAAGACTCCCAGGGTTTTCCTGTCCATAGTCTATCAGGTAAAATTTGGAGGTGGCCAAATCTCTGTACGATGGATGAATCAGATTTCTTTTTAAGGCCAATATTTCCTTTAAAAAATAGTTTTAAATGAATTAAAACATTTGATTTAGGCTGTACTAGCTATTTGATGCCGGCTATGGTAACACATTGTGGTAATGTGCGGTGGTAACTCAGGGCTTGTTTTTCCGGGCTTGTCACATGGGCAGACTTCAGCACTCCTAGCTGGACAGTTCTCTGCACTTATATCCTCGATCGACTGGGGAGGCTCCCTCTTCCCAGGCTCTCATTGTCCAGTTTAAACAGGTGCCTTGAAGGCAGCGCTCTGGGCCTCATACGCCTGGTTCTGCCTCTCACGCCAGTTGACTTTGGCTTGTCATCGCAGATGTCTGCGGGGGCCTGGTGCTGAATTGGGCCAGGTGTGGAGTGTGGTGAATTCGAGAGTCCATGCCCCTGGAGAGGGGCAGCCACTGCTCAGCCCCAGCTGACCGCTGGCACCCTCCCCTGGGACCTGCTGTGGCCGGATTTTCCACTAGAAATCACAAAGCCAAGTGTATGTATAGAGAAACTCGTGAATCAAAAATGTTGGCCAACAAATTCAAAATTTTATAAACACCGTAGGAGCCAAACAGGACACGTCTGCTAGCCAGACCACATCCAGAGATCTGGAGTTTATAATCTCTTGGCGAGATTGGCAGCAGCCCACAGAAGATGGTGGTTCTGGGCCACAGCCTCCACCCGGAGTTGGCCCTGTGCTGTCGGCTGGGACGGTGTCTGTCCACTGGGTAAAGCTCTGGGCCTGGCCTGCGTCATTACTGGGTACAGTCTTCTTATTTACCAAGGAAACTTTTTGGAGACAAAAATGTCTTCTTGGAGGTGGATAACTTTCGGGGAGCTCAGGGCCCATTCCATTTACTTTGTGGCTCTCCTCTTCGGACCAGCCTGGTAGCACTGAGATTCTGAACAGTGGAAGCTGCTGCTTATTTACTGTGTCACCTTGGACTTAAACCATGAGTCAGATTCCCTAGCCAGGCCTCATTGTCCCCCTTGGTTAAATAAGAGAGTCGGTGAAAGGAACTCGGAGAATCCCCTCAGCATTGACAATTTCAAGTTCTTCAGTTGGCAGTTTCATGTTTAAGTCTTTGACTAGGGAAAAAACAAAACCAAAACCAAACCAAAAAACTCCCCGCTGGGTACTTACATGTCTTTTCTAGTGCTGTGATGATGTGTCAGTGCGTTTTAGGAATGGACCTCAGTGTATTCAAACTCCATGGCTTGAACTGCCAGGACAGTGCTTTCAAGGGGGCTAAGGAGACAAGCTGGGCTGTGCCAGGGGCAGACACTTGCTCTGCCCTGGAAGAGATGGCTTTGCGGGCTCTCCCTGGCTCTCCTAGATGCCAGCTATCTAATATCTGTGCTCTGCTCTGCTGGTAGCTCTGGACTTTGGTGAAATAATTTAATGCAAATATTAACAATTCACTTTCATCAGGGATGGGGGGAATATATGTACAAAAGATTCTTCCCTCTAGAACTAAGCATCATAAGCCTCAAACATCTAGAATTCAGCCTTGATTAAAATTAAGATGAGACCAAAGACCACAAGCATCTGTAGCAGGAACCATAAGAGGACCCAGAATGCAGGGCCCTGAGCCAATAAATTGCCTTTATTTGATCGATAAGGTGTTAATAGATGGAATCGTGAAATGTGAACTGTTATTCATTTTAGGTCAAATCTATTTATTTTGTGCCTCGTCATCATAAAATTGAGATTCTGTATAAGATTTTACTAAGTAAACAAGTAATAATGAAAAATGTATTTTAGTACCTCCAAGAACTATTGACTTTTCAAGACTGTGGTGGTTTGTCATAAGAAACTGAATCTGTTAAAACGTTTGCTGTAGAAAAATGTTCATAAATTCTATTTGCTATAGAATATTGATTTACGTTTCAACCTTGGGGTGACGATCACCTCCCTTACCTGGCTCTGATCATCCAGTTTAAACAGCTCTGCAAACTGTCTCAGAAACAGGAATGTAAGTCAAAACATTCCTTGGTGCAAAAAGGTTATTTTCAAGTAAAATAAATAAACGATGCTCACAATTAACTTTAAAACACAAATCAGAATCTCAGTGTTTTTTTATGACACCCACCTTCAGCTCTTGCGGAGGTCTTGCTGACTCCTTCCTGGCCCTTTATTTTTAATGCCTGACCCGTTGGTATCCCTTACTATGTAACAAGTCACCCTGAAACTTGGCAGCTTGAAACAACTCGCATGTTGTGTCCCAAGGAATCTCAGTGCAGCTTACCTGGGGACTCACAGGGGTCCCGTCAGCCCAGGTGTCAGCTGGGGCTGTGGTCTCATCGGGAGGCTCGACTAGGGAGGCTCCCTCTTCCCGGGTCACTCATGTGGTTGGGTTGTTGCGTGAAGCACCTCAGTTCTTCACAGGCTGATGCCTCCCTCGGTTCCTTGCCACACTGGCCTCTCCATAGGCAGCCTTTCTCTTCCAGAGTCAGGGCTGCAGAAGAGACAGAAAGAGTGAGCAAGATGAAAGTCATGCTCTTTCTTTAGCCTAATCTCTGTTTAAAACCACTTTATTGAGGTATGATTGACATGTAAAAAGCTGTACATATTTGATATGTATAATTCAATGAGTTTAGGGATAAGTATACACCTGTGAAACCATCACTACCTCCTCCCAATGTTTCCTCCTTCCCCTATTATTATTATTATTATTATTATTATTATTATGTAATAAGAACACAGCATAAGATTTGCCTTATTAGCAGATGTTAAGTGTGCAGTAAAGTACAGTCACCTATGGGCACCATGCTGTATAATGACAGATCTCCAGAACTTCTGTATCCTGCACAGCTGAACTCTGTACCCTCGACCATCACCTCCCCACTGCCCCTGCCCTCAGCCCCTGGCAACCATCACGCTACTCTCTGCTTCTCTGAGCTTGACCGTTTAAAAATCTACATATAAATGAGATCAGACAGTATTTGTCTTTTCTGTGCTGGCTCGTTTCACTTAGCATAATGTCCTCCAGGTCCAGCCATGTTGTCCCATGTGGCAGGATTTCCATGTGTTTTTTTTAAGGCTGACTAATAACACATTGTATGCACTTACCACATTTTCTTTCTTCATTCATCCCTTGAGAGGCATTTAGGTTATTTCTATATCTTGGGCCTGCCTGGTCCCTGAAGGGACACGTATCACCGTATTCTGTTTATTGGAAGTGAGTCGCTAGGTCCAAGGGTTGCTCTAGGATGTGACTGTCACAGCACAGCCATCTTTGGGGCCATCTTGGAGTCTTTCAGCCTCACACAGTAAGGTCTCCGTGAATGAGCTGACTCCGTTAGCGTGCTGGATCGCTGTCCTTAGCAATGAGAGTGATGAGACGCACACGCCGGGGTGTCAGGCAGACCTTGTTCCGCTTCTTCAGCTTGGTTATGATTTCACTGAGCAGCCAGCACTCTGAGCTGTAGGTCAACAACTGCTGCATTAATGTGCACATGCAGTTTGTTCTACAGCGTATGCACAGGTTGTTTTGTTGGTTTGCGTGCTTGTCTTTTCGAGTTCTGAAAAAGGACGTAAGAAGGAATGGAGGCCTAATTCCAGAGGTTTCCTTTAAGATGATAGTAAGCGAGGTGTGGGGGGCAGGGTGGCCCTGGACTTTAAAAAGGTTACGTACAACTGGCTCCTCTGAACGACACCACCTCAGAGAGGCCCTCCCTGTGCATCCAATTTAACTTAGCTGTTGCTTCCTTCTTCATCCTTTTGCGGCCCTTGGTACCCTCTGGCTCGAGTCTCTGCTCGTTTCCTTGTCAATCTGCCCCATGAGCACTAAGCCCAAGCGAGCAGGGACATCACCTGTGTTGGTCCCTTCCGTGTATCTCGCATGGGGCCTGGGAAACAGTAGGCCCTCAGTAAGTGCTTGCAGGACACACGACTGAAGCGGACACACGACTGAAGCGGACACACAGACATGCAGTGCTTCCAAGGCGCTTTTGGGAATTGTAGCATCTCCATCACTTCCCAAGGAAAGGCCACTTACTCAGTTAACATGCAGAATACATGCATTTATTAAAAAGAAGAAAACAGTCTCAAGATTGTGGGGTAGTTTTGTCCCTGTCACTGATTACAGGGTACTTTTGTCCCTGTCACTGATTGCAGCTGTGCCATTAGGCAAATCACGTCACCTCTCTGGGCTTCAGGTTCCTTAGAGGATAAACTGCTCTGTGCCCAGATCCCAGCCGGGCAGAGGCAGCTCCGTGTTTTCAACATTGGTCTGCCCTGTGAGGTTTTGGTTGAAGGAAGGGACACAGATGTCCCCCCCTCTAAAAAAAAAAACCAAAAATGTTTGAAACCCATGCCCGTGAATGGGCATTCCAGCTCTGCAGAAGCAGGCGCTGGTTGTGGTTCTTTTGGCAGGTAACTGTAGCGGCCTGTGGCCAGAGAAGCTCTGGGCCAGCGGAGCCAATAGGAAGGGAAAGCCTGATAATTTCAGGGCACGTGACCTAGCTCCCTTTCCTCCCCACCCTCCAGCCTCACCCCTCACGGGTGCCCACATCCTGCTGCCTTTGAAATGTTAACATCCTCTTTTTTTTTCACATTGACTAACTCATTTCAAGATTTCATTTCTGGCATGGCATTTCCCACCAGATAGCCAGAGCTTCCGAGCTCCAAGTTTTATAATTAAAATTCTGTCACATCCCCCAAAACAGTGCAAATTGTGCCATTAAGCCTGGCATAAAAGATTTGAAAGCATTTCACTTAGTAATTTAAATATAATACTTCAGGCAGCTTTCAATTTGGGGTATTTTTAATTCTAATTAAAAAACTATTATTGAATACTAATATCTTCGATAATAGCGTGCTGTTGCGCCTCTGAGCTCCATTTTGGCCAGCTAACTTTTAGACAAACAGCTTGGTTGTGTGGCTGTTGCAGCCCACGTGGTTTTTCCTGGCCTTTGGGAATCACCAGGTCCCAGGAATAATTAGTATAAATCAAAATCCTCTCAACTATGACAGGAAAATGGTATGTCTGAAAGCAGCTTATTAAAATGACCTACTTAATTTAAGAAAAATATTGTGTCCCCTCACACAGTAACCTGGATGCTTTCCCTGATAGTTTTTGTAATGTTTCTGATCTCCTCTTTTCCTTGTCTTCTTTCCTCCCTCCCTCCCTCTCTCCTTCTTTCCCTCCCTCCCTCCCTCCCTCCCTCCCTCCCTCCTTCCCTCTTTCTTTCTTTAGAAAAGGAAAGAGAATGGAAAGGCCCGTTCTACTTCATCCAGGGGGCAGACCCACAGTTTGGACTGATGAAGGCCTGGTCCACTGGGGACTCTGATAGCGGTGGGGACGAGTGGGAACAGGAGATCCGTCTCACGGAGCAAGCTGTCCAGGCCATCAACAAGCTGAACCCCAAACCCAGATTCTTTGTTCTGTGTGGCGACCTCATCCATGCCATGCCAGGTAAGGCTTGGGTTGTTGCTGTGACCTTTTGTCCTTCACCCA
Source organism: Rhinolophus ferrumequinum (assembly GCF_004115265.2). Classification (NCBI taxonomy): domain Eukaryota; kingdom Metazoa; phylum Chordata; class Mammalia; order Chiroptera; family Rhinolophidae; genus Rhinolophus; species Rhinolophus ferrumequinum. The sequence continues at coordinate 11,803,644 of NW_022680357.1, read as the reverse complement.
GTCATGGCCAAGTTTGGGCAGAAAAAATGATTTCCCTTCAAAGATATCTTTATTCGGTAATGGCTCATTTCTCTTCTTCATGACTGTTGCAGTATCCTCGAACATCAGAAAATGCACACTCATTTTCTATTTAGAATTTGGCGAGATTAATCACAGTCATTAGGCAGAGCTACAGTTTTGATGATCTGAGCTTAATGTGAAAAATGAAACAGATTCCCACGTGTCACCTTTCTTTATTTCCAGGGGGCAAACTTGAACTGCTTTCACATAAGATATCCGTAAAATGTAATCTTCTCTTCTCGTTTTCCTCTTCTTACACTTTTATTTCTCCTGTATTGGTTAGTGCTTTTCCAGTGTCAAGTGATGGAAACCTAACTTAAACTGGATTTTTTTTTTAAAGGTACCGTGTTTCCCCGAAAATAAGACCTAGCCAGACCATCAGCTCTAATGTGCCTTTTGGAGCAAAAATTAACATAAGACCCTGTCTTATTTTACTATAAGACCAGATATAATATAATGTAATATAATATAATATAATATGATATAATACTGAGTCTTATATTGATTTTTGCCCCAAAAGACGCATTATAGCTGATGGTCCAGCTAGGTCTTATTTTCGGGGAAACACGGTATGTATTACCTTATAGGACTGTAAAGACCAAGGGCAGACCTGGGCTTCAGCGATGGCTGGATCCCGAGGGTTAAAGGTTGCTTCAGGACTCGGTCTCTCCTTTGCTCAGCCCTGCCTTCCTCTGGGTTGACTTCATCATTCTCATGCAGGCTCCCTCTGGGTAGTGGGGTTTACATCCTTCGCACAGAAAACGGAAAGCAGTGCCTTATTCTTGGTGCTACAAAGTCTCTAAGCGATATCCATTGGCTCACAAGGCCCCCGGAGCCAGGGGTGGGGTCAGCTGCACTGCAGCCACGTGGTCTGAAGAACAGGATGGTCCCCCTAAAGAAGAGTGGGATGCTGGGAGAGTCAAAATAATAGATGCCTTCTAGAACTCGCTTCCTCTTGTTTCCTCCCCTACTCTAAATATCCTTTTCTTCCAGGCAAGAATAAAGCCCAGTGAGCAAGTATAAGCAAGTAGAAACTGCCCCTGCCCATTAGGGAGGCAGAGCAGGTACCAATGGCCACTCTTAGCCGGGTCCTGTTGTCTGCTTAGTGGAATAGCCATGGCTCGAAGACCAGTGCAGAAAGCACTGCAGTGGCCGTGGATGTTTGTTTTCATCTAATGTTACCTTGTAAACCAAGACTCATGAGTCCTGCGACCATGTCCAGGGCCTTTAGAAGCTGAGGCTCTTTGCAGTAAGCCCTCACCATCAGAGCTCACTCGTCTGGCAGCCTACCTATCCAGAACAATCCCAGAATGAAGAGGGGAGAGTGGAAAAGCAGCTGCCCCGAATTGCTCTCCCAAAGTCCCGGCAGTGTAAGCAGCGGGGAGATCCATCAGACCTTCCCTCATTCTGTTACTGGTACCTTACACAAGTCACAGATGTGCGCATGTCCACGTCATGGACTCCCACCGAGTAGAGCCCAGTGATGTCATCCATGGAGGAGCAGCCTGTCCTGCTGTTGGGCCTCTAGGTGCCAGGTGACAGGACCTGGAAGATGAACTAGGGCTCCAGTGGCTGGAATGCGAGCTCCCCAGCTGCCCCGACACTGGCTGAGCTTGCACAGACCCTTTACCTTCTTAGGGTCTCGGTTTCCAAGCCGAGAGCCCATAGATGCAGCAAGAACCTAAAACCTTAACAGTCCGGGGCTGTGCAGAGCAGTGGCAGATGCTGCTAGACCTTTGTGCATGTGCCGAGCATCTCAGCAGCTCAGTCCGGAAGCGCGTCGCAGGGAGTTGCTGAGTTTCATTTTGCAGAGGGGTCAAGTCTTAGCTGCATGTGAACTTGCCACCCTTGGTGGCTTTTGGCCAAGGGTTCCCAGGTGCTGGGATTGTGCAGGGCTGACGTGACCACAGAGTGCCCCCGTAACCTAAAGGGGCTGGAAATCTTAGCAGGACTCAAAGTCTTGGTTTACATGGTAAACCAACATAGGGTGTTCATTGACCAGACAGATCACTGCTACTTCCAAGTGGTCTGCTGTGCCGTTAGCTGGTTGCCGGGGAATCATTTGGCCCCTAAGTACTGGAGCATCAGCTAGACTCTAACTCTGGGCCACACAGTGAGCAAACTTCTGTTTTTATCGGACCCTTGAAAATCAGATTCCAAATTGAACCTTTTTCTGTCCAGTGGTTTCTTTTCTTTGGAGATAGAGTATTGCGGGACTCACTAGAATTATAGTATGTGTTCTTGTAGATGTTTACTGACTTGTTCTGAATTATGTTAATGTATTCAGTCCTATTTCAAACCAAGATTTAAAACGAATGCTTTCCATGGGATTCCATTGCTTCTTAAGTAAAATATACTAAACATAAGAAAATGAAAAGAGAGTTTTTATGGTTGACCCTCCCAGTTGGTCAGAAGGCCTCATAAATGTGAACTGGTAAATTTTGAATATGTATTTTATATTCAGTGCAACCCAAGCAGAATTTATATCTGTTCTAAAGACTTGGACGGTTTTGTGAGGTTGTACCTGAGCCAGCAAAAGCACAGTGTCTGTTTTGAATACTGTGGTCTGAGATTAAACAGAATGTTTTCAAACTAGTTACCATTTTTTAATATGCAATTAGAGGCTTTCCCCTCGTTTAGCTCCTATGCAGGGGCCAACACCAAGAAAGTCATTATTCGCTGTGACTGCGTAGCACGTTGTTAATTATCCAATGCTTATATTAATAGGCAAGTAAAATCAGAAAGCGTCCTTTTAATTCTACGATAAATAGTATCTTGGACCAAGTAGTTTTAAGTTCAGACTGGAGAAAGAGAACTTGACGGGTAATTCTTTTTCTAACGAAAGTCGTAATACACTTTTCCATTATTAATGTCCGTCCTGATACTTACTGTGTGTAAAGCGAGTGCCAGTGCTGGATGCTGTGGATGTCGTAGCTGGAAATGAGCGACCAGGGACTTCCATGGAGCTTAGAGGCTGCCAAGGGAAATGCAGAACCAGGCTGGTAAGAGGAGCCGTAGGAGCTGAAGAATGCAGGACAACGTCTATTTAGTTTTGAAACACGTTTTGTTCTGCAGACATTGTTTTCGTTATCTTGGTATTTTCTTATTTTATAAAGTTTCTCTATGGGATAAGCCACATTATAAATAGCAAATGAAGATTTGTACAAATATTGAGACCATTGATTTGCAATCCTTCACTCTGAAGTCCAGGATTACTTTCTTCCTTCCGTCCTCCTGACGTGGAGGCATCAATGTAGTGATATTGTCCCCAGAAGTCTTGTTAGATTTCAGCAATTTTGTGAGAAGCCGACAAATCAGAACATGCTGATACAGTTAGAGTGCAAGAGATTCCTTTCAGCCTTTAGCACAGTTTGTTAACAACATGTGTGTCCAGCCCTGTTTTTTAAAAAAATTGCTGTAACCGAATAAAACATATAATGCGGGAGGAATTCTTCCCTTGGTATAGTCTCCTTGAAGAATTCTTTGTATATTGAACTCCAACTGTTACAGAATTTCCTTTCGGTTGATGATTCAGTCTCAGGAAATGCTCTCTTATGTAAAGTGAGGCAAGCCTGCGTTAGCATTATTCCAGTAGATGGTGTATTAGTTTCCTACGCTGCTGTAACAAATTACTACTAACTTAGTGGCTTCAAACAACACAGATGTATCCTCGTACAATTCTGGAAGTCAGAAGTCAAAAATGGATCTTCAGAGTTGCCTTCTGGAGGTTTCAGCTTCTAGAGAATGCCCGCATTTCTTGGAATGTGGCCCCTTCCTCCATCTTCAAAGCCAGAAACATAGCATCTCCTCTCCTCTCTGACCTTTGATTCATCCTCTCATATTCTATTCCTCCTACCGTCCTGCTTCCCTCTTATAAAAACCATTGTGAGTACATTGGCCCGTTCACATAACCCAGGGCAGTCTCTCCATCTCAAGATCCTTAACTTTATCACATCTACAAATTCTCCTTTTGCCAACTAAGGTAAAATATTCACAGATTCTGGAGATTGGGGTGTGGACACCTTTCGCGGGGGCATTATTCAGCCTACCACAGATGGCATAGGATGGAACTCAGGGTCTGTTATCTGCCAGGAGCGGTGTTGCTAAGCTTACCTGCCAATAGCTATGAAGAGGAGGTGTCGTTGTTGTTTCCATTTTAACTGATGGTGGAAACTGGCTCAGAGCAGTTCAGTGCTTATCCCAGGGTCATCCAGCTTGCAAATGGTGGAGTCAGGATCTAGCTCAAGTTCATCTGCTTCCAGACTTCAGGCACTGTTCCCACTGCAGCCTTGCTACGCAAAGGATGGTCCCCAGACAGTAGGCAGGAGCTTCTTTGAAGTGTAGAATTTCTGCGCCACTCAGACCTAAAGAGACAGAAGCAGCATTTTAACAGGATTCCCTGGGTGATGGGTGAATTTTAACGGACTAGTGGTCAAGCTTGAGAAGCACAATAGTCAAATGCCCAGGGCCCTGCATTGTTTGCTTTTCAAAGTGTCACGTACCATTTTTGTGTGTACACAGAGGTTTGTGAAAATTCCCTTCCACGGTTAGAGATTCTGGTGTGTAGCCAGAAAACTACTATCACTACTTTTTTTTATCACTATTAAATCATGTTCAGCTTCCGAAGGGAAATGCTTTAAGTTTGCAGGTTTTGTTTTACTTGCTAAACAAGAGTCGAAATAACAAAGCCGGTCGCCCTCTGGTATGCAGGGCTTCCAAAACAGAACTGGACCAAAGTATTTAGGAAGACAGACACACATCCATGCTTTGAAAGGATCTTTATGTAGAACGGTCAGGAGACTGTTTGACGGGGCTCATGTACGTGGGAATAATCCCTTATTCGCCGTTCCAAGATTCAGAAAGCTCTGAAAACTAAGAGTTTTTTCTTAAGTTTGAAACTAATTCCGTGGGTAGCAAAACTTACTTGAACTGACAGGAGGCTACTTACAGTCTCTCTTTATCCTGTTTGCTGAGAATATGCATGTGTTTTGCTAGCGAAATATTACTCCAGACCCAGCTCGAGGGGTCTGGTTATGTTTAGTTAATCTGTGCCCTGTGCCCAGGACTGGTATTTGAAAGTTTGAAAAACCCCAAACTTCAAATCAGGTCTGGCCCAGAGCGTTGCGGATGAGAACATATGGATGTGCGTTATTGATAATTCCGGGTTTATAGAGGAAGAACCCTTTCATCGGTGGAAACAGAAGGCAGTATCCTCCCAATGAGTGAATGTTGTACCCCATGTTTACTTCTGCACACCTGTTGCACAGTAACCACATTTTAGCTTCCAAATTAAAATGACCCAGGCATCTTATATCTGCATTTTGGGGACCTTTTCTGTTGGGACTGACGCGGCTCAGTATGAAAATGGAATGAAATTCAGAAACGATCCCGACAAATTGAAGGCGAGGGTATGTGCACAAAGGTAAGTGTAGAGCAACCCGCTTAGACAGAAAAGTCTTAACTTCAAGGCAGAGAAGGACTGGGCTTCTGCAGGTGTGGCTGCAGAAGGCTGGAGGGTGAGTAAAGGAGTCAGCTGTGTGGTGGTGAGGAACAGGAGACTCTGTGGGAGTGTGAAGTACAGTCACTGACAAATGGAACTGTGCTTTTCCGTGAAGACCCACGTGCCATCGGAAAAGTTCTATTTCATCTAGTTCGGTAGCCCCTTATCTTAAATATGATGTGAAGGGCTGGGCCGAGGTCCAGATAAGAGTAGCCATTGCCAAGGGACAGTCAAGACTCCCTCCCCATTTGGAGATTTCTAATTCTATAATGAATGCATAGAATCGGGAAAGAAGCCATTGAGCAAAGGTGGAATGATTGGATGTATTGGGCTTCAGGCAAAGAGTAAGCCATTTGTCCTTTCGTCGTTCACACAATCCAGGAAGGTTGGCATTCATTTCCCCCGCCCCCAGCTGGGCAGGCATAAATGCACGAACATAATTCTGGTACAAGACAGACTAAGATAAGCAAAGCCTCAGAGTCATAATTTTGAAAACCAAAGCCAGGATTAAGGATCTGGCCAGGAAAAGGCCTTATCTCATTCCTCCAACCCTCCACAAGGTCACCTTCCCCCAAGCTTAATTCTAAATTCCTAAAGGACAGTGGGAGTGGGTATCCTTATTGGTGTGATTCTCCTCTAGTACTCAACACTGGTGGGCACACAAAAGGTATTCAGTGAATGCAGGTCAAATAGATCACTGTAAGTGTCCCATGATCTTTAGCAAGTAGCTAGCGCACAGGAGGCACCCAGTGCAAATTTCCGGATTAAATCATCAATTCATTTACTTAACAAATCTCTATTGAGTGCTTACTTTGCGCCAGGAACTGTTGTAGACACTTCTACTCCCTCAGTGAATACAGCAGACAAGAATCCGTGCCTGACCCAGAAATAAGGAAGACGGACACATGGAAACGCTAAATTCTTTTCATTCTGATCTTTTGCGGATTCAGACTTGGGCAGCTGCAGATCTGTTTTGTTATTTTATTAGATTTTTAAATTAGACGAGCAGTATGGGAATATGTTCTCTTTGTAAAGATTTAAAATCTGTATCTAGAAAATCCGGGTACCCTCACTCTCCCCAAGTCCTTCTGTGGGGTCACTATGGTTACCCTTGGCTTAGGTAAATGTCCTCATTCTGTGCACATTGTTCTGTGACTTACTTTTTCCCCTCCTGTCTGTCTGGAAAACTCCTTTTATGTCAATACCTAGAGGTTTATGTCAGGCTTTTCATAACTGCATTGCATTCTGTGAATTGGAATCTCTAATTGGTTCATCCTCTCTCCTTGTCAGGACTAGGAGGGGTCGTCTCCTGGTGCGGGAGCTAATCTACAAATGCTGCTCTCAGACCCTGTTCTGTCCTCAGGTCACTGTTTCTCAGGCTTGCAGTCAGAGGGGATGGGCTGTGCGGGGGACCCGCTCTAGCCTTGTCACGGCGTTAGCATTAGCCAGTTGGCCACGTGGTCCCTGGAGGATGTATCTTGGGCCTGACCCACCCTTTCCTTCTTTCCTTCCACATTGGGTCTTTTATGCAACCAACATCGCATCCCTGTCGTACGAGTGATGCGTGCCTGCACTGCGTTCCTCACCATAGATACTCAGGTTTCCACTGAGCAGAAGCGCTTTTGTCCCTCTTACAGTAGGATTTGTTGTTGTTTTTCAAAGAAGCTTAGTTAACTCAGGTTTATTTCCACAGCTGTATAATTAGCCTTGGGTTTTTATTTTTAGGTGCCTATTCCAGACTACAAGAAATGCCAAGATGTAAAGTCAGTTTGCTATACAGTTTAACGTACAGAAATATAAAAAGGGGTTACGTGAGTGCCAGAAAGTGACGCGCCTTGGTTGACATGCCACCAGGCCCAGCCTTGCTCAGCTCTTTAGGCAGGTTGTGAGGGGCAGTGGTACCCTGAGCAATCAGCCAGCTCCACGGCTCCTTCACGTCCATTAGAAGCGCTGTTAAAGCAGCCGGGCAATCAGTGACACTCCCTCCCGTCTGCTGAGGTTGATTGAAAGTGGTTTGAGCTAATTTACCTAATACTGCTAATTAGGGAACTTGGAGCACCACTTGAAAAGTTGTTTCTGATTAGGTGTGCGATCAGAAGTGGCGCTGTTGGAAGCCGTGACGTCCTCCCACCACCGCCAGCATTTGCCACATGGCATCATGGTCAAACGGCCCCACTCGCTGTTGGCTCTGTCAACTCTTTGTTCCCAGTCGGGGCATCTTAACCCTGTGGGTTTTTTTGGGGAAAGGGGGTTAAGTTTTTCAATTACAGTTGACATACAATATTATATTTGTTTCAGTCTTAACCCCTTTGTTCAAGCCTCTGGACCACCTCTCAGAATATTTTCACATAAAATAAAATGCACAGGATTTCAAAGGAAACCAATTATATGGAAATACAGTTATCAAACTATTTAAAAATTATTCGACAGCGTGAAATGCATGCTTCTTTGCTGCTCTATTATATAACACAATCTGATCGCGGGGCTAATAACTGCCATAATTTCAAAGTTAATATTGTGAGGTATCTGCAGTCGTCGTAATGGGATATGAAAAATCCTGTGCTTTCAAGTTGGTGACGAAGTCCCAGGGGCATGAATACCTCTGTGATTTTCTGCCTAACTTCATAGTAGAAGGAAATGCTAAATGTCAGTTAGAGGTTAGTGAAAATGTCATTTTTTCCCCCATCCAGGTTTGCAGATCCCCGTGGACCCTGGTTAAGAGCCCTTATCCAGGGGCACATAGGGACACACTCTGGTTTGACGAGTTAGAGCTATCTCTTCGTAGTCAATATGTCGATATTATAATTGACCAAAGTATAAACTCAAGGGCAGAAACTCTATCTTTAATTAAAGGCTGAAGGTTTCTTAATCATAGCTCAGAAAACGTGGACATTTGATTATTCAATGAGAATAAATGACTGGAGCCAAATAACAGGCACTAGTCAACACTTGTCTTTTGACTAAGGAAAAAAAAAAAACCTTCCATATTTCTTCTCTCTGGTTTCCAGTGTTTGGATCAAAAACTGAAAGTTGAGAAATACTTGGCTTGTATTTTTTTGTTCCATGAAACATTTGAGGGGGCTTAAAATGAACAGAAACACACAATGGAAAAATAAAAGTGAGAAACAAGCAATCGGGACCAAAGAGAACGTAAGTTCATATAGGAAGTCGAGGCCAGCGGGAGGGAGACAGATCTTCAGGGCTGTTGTGGTTGATAAGATGGCAGGGTAGCCACAGAAAAAAGAGGGAGTTGTCAACAAAACAAAATCGTAACTACATCTAAGGGGGACACTGCTTTTCCTAGAAAATCTTAGATTAAAAAAACAGTTTTTATAAGGATTCCCTTCTGGGGCACTAAGTATTATAATATAATGTCCAATGGGGGATTTGTAGAGGCAGGTTTCTTAACCGAGCTGCCAGGTCCATGACGAGGCTTCATCTGGCCAGTGAGCCCATAAAATGGTGCAAAATCCAGTGTGTTTTGCGTAGATGCTTTGAGGAATGGAGTGGGGAGAAGGTATGTAGCTTTCACCGGATCCTTTAATGGCTCCATGGCTCAACAGGACAAAGGGCCAAGGAGCAAACATGGTTTATGATCTGCGTGCACTTGCTTTGGACTCCCAGCTGGGACGCTGTCCCCTGTAGTTGTCCGTGACTGTACAGGCCGTCAGGCAGAGGACCCGTGGCTGTGCTCAGAGATGCTGCGCCCGCCCTCTGAGCAGAACAGCTCAGCAGCCCACTCCACAGTCGGCTCTTCCCTGGGGATTCCCTGGGGAGGGTGGGTGGACGCTGAGGAAGCTTGCAGAGTCCTCCGGCAAACTGATGTGGTGCAGACAAAACCAACGCCCGTCTAGCTGGTGTTTAGCTGATTAGAATATTTACATCTTTCGTTTCACTGTTTGTGCTGTGAACACTCATTTCCTGAAACTGGAACATTTCACCTCCTTGATGGGCCTATTTTCTGCAACTAATGCAATACTAAAAAGGAGCATGATCCCAAAGGAGTTTAATAATCAAGTAATTGGTTAGGTGACCAGAGTGTGAAGTGAAAAAATAATGAGAGGTTGGAAAATGGAGCACATTGAAATGCCGAGGACGCCTATTTTGTAATGAATACCCAGAATTTAAAAGCTCACCTGAATATTTGGAATTCTGTATCATTCTCTCCAGTTCCTAAATAGTTTATTGGAAAACCATACATTCTTTTCAATATATATACATTATCGGGGTTGTATGAAAAATTTACTACTCCTTTTTTTTAATATACGAGTATTATTTGGGTGACATACTGCTGTCATAATCCATAAATATTCTTGTGAAGAAATTTAGTATTGATCTGTAAGGTAGCGACGTTAGACATTTCACTTGGATAATATACCTCCCTTCATCTTATTTTTTTCCCAAGACACATTCATGTATATTTTATATTATACCAAAGTCTCCTATCATGTCAAACAGTTCATTTTATTAATTGTATCCTAAGTTGGCTCATAGTACAGATTCAACAGTGAGTTGCTATAAATGTCTGGCAGCAGCCAGTGTAATAAGCTGTAGCTGTTAGATGCAAAATTAAATGAATCTTGTCTAATAACATGTGTAATTTAAAAGCCGGTGGAACCTGATTAAGCTTGATCTGTTAGCACTGTGGGGCTGGATCACTACGTGAGTAATGTTTATGCTTGCAAAGTTTCAGATCAGTGAACTTACATACCTCCGTTAATGAGGAAAAGATAATGGAAAGGATGTGAGACGGAAAGGATCGTGGCTCCAGAAGTTCTCTGGGACTAGAGGAACATAAATGTTTTTAAATCGATGTCATAAATCATTTTCCGAAGTTCTAGCCAAGGCTGCTTATGCCACCATGTCGCCAGTCCTGGGGTCCTCCTGTGCCACCATCACTTACTGGTGCCCTTGACTTTGGGACGTAAAATAAGCCAGGGATCTGCAAACCTGAATCTTGATTCATTTACTCACATTTTTGTCTGATCGATAATAGTAAGTCAGCGTAGGGGGTCTGCTTCTGCACCTGGCACTGGTTAGCAAGAAACAAGCCCAGTGTTTGTCCTCAGGAAGCTTAAAGCCCGGTCAGGGAGAGAGGAGGGAAGCAAAAAGCCATACAAATGGAAAGAAGTGGTGGCCTCATGAGTGATACCCAGAGTGAGGGGTGACCCCCGGCGTGGGGAGTTACGGTGCTGAGGAGAGGCAGCGTGTGGCCCTGACGGGTCTGCTGGGTTAGAGGAGGCTTCCTTGAGACAGGTAGGCGTGGGGAGCCCCGCCATGCTTATGGTTTGAAGAAACCAAATCAAGTCAAACAGTACGGAAAGGTACACAGAAAAAAAGTCAAATTTCCTGCCACCACTGACCTGCTTCTCCCCAGAGAAAACCACAGTTACTGCTTTTCCATGAACGACGACAGAAAATTGTCACGCTTATAGACACTTGCACATATAGCATTTTGTAAACAGCACAGATGGGGCAAAAAAGACACAACATCTGTTTATGTTGTTTCTGTTGTCTCTCCATAGCAGCACACCCACGTGTCTTCTTTTCAAAGGACAAGATACCAGATGTGTTTGAACTGTCCCCGAGTGGCGGGTATTTATGGTGTGTCCCGTGTTCTGTTACTAACAGGGTTGTGACATCAGATTGCTTAAATCCAACGCCTGACCCCTGTTTCCTAGCCAGATCACCTTGAGCAAATTACTCCTCTCTCCGTAGCTGAGTTACCTTATCTGTCAATGCAGACGGTAATGGTACCTACTTCATAGGCTTCTCGTAAAACTTACAGCCATGCTTAGAATACTGTCTGGCGTGTAGTGCCATCCAACAACTACAATTACTTCTACAAGTTGTTTTTTTAAAAAATAAATCTTCATTGAGATATAATTCCCATCCCATGTAATTCACCTACTTAAAGTGTACAGTTCCGCGTTTTTAGTCTGTTCACAGAGTTGTGCAGTCCACACCACCATCCATTGTAATAGAACATTTTTATCCACTCCGAAGGGAGCCTGGTCCCCGTAAGCCGGCACTCCCCATATCTCTCCAGCCTCCTCCTCATGCCCAGCCGAGGACCCACTAACCTACTTTGTGTCTTTACAGATTTGCCTGTTCGGGGTATTTCGTATAAAGGGACTCCTGCAATCTGTGGTCCCTTGTGACCTGCTGCTTTCACTGTGTCATGTTTACAGCGTTTATCCACATCGTGGCATGTGTTGGTACTGCGTTCCCATTTATGTCTGAATAATGCTCCATTGTATGCAGAGGCCGGCCACGGTTTATTTTTTGTTGTTATTCTGTGAGATAAATTCTTAGAAATAGGTTGTTGAATCAAATGGTAATGTAAAGGAAAGTGGAAATCAGGCTTTGGCCTCATAATATGGTACAGCTAGAACATTTTAATCTTTTTACTCCGTTACTAAATAATATCCCTAGGAGCCCAAAAGATCAAATTAACTATCTTCTTTGTAGTAACCCCACTCCCCACAAAAAAGTAACAATAAAAGAGAGGGTGTTTTTAATGTGGAAATGAAAGTTCCCGAGCAGTAAGTAGAGAGAAGGGCTCTGGAGTGGCTCACCTCCCTGCCTTCAGGCAAACCCCAGTTTGCCACCTCGTGTAGCTGGGAGCCTGTTTTTTGTCAGACTCTAACTCTTCATTTTCCACAGTTTTAATTAAAGATATTTTGTCCGAAAATGAAACCCAAATTTCTGAAAACTAAACAGTAAGTTTGCTAAGTTTAGGTGAGTTGCTGGTATCCGTAGTCTTTTCTTTCCTTTTAAGAGATCACTTTGCAAACCAGTCTTCCCTGATTCCTTCCTTATCATTAGCTAAACTTAAGTGGACACCAGAAATTGGGAAGAGCCTTTACTATAAAAAACAGTAGTCATGGGAATGTAGAGCCAGCAAGGTAGCTGTTATTATGATAAAATAATAGTGTTTTTGTCCCCTTTTCTGGATGAGCAAGCTTTGACTCATCAGGTTTGACAGCTTGCCCAGCTCTGCCCGCTGGTGATGTGAGGCCATGGCTGAGCCCTGCCCAGGATCTCAGAGTGTGGACCCCCTTTACTGGACCCTCAAAGTCCAGGCACCCTAAGGGCAAATCCTTTTACCTGCCGCCCTCTGATGGGCTGAGGCTGCATGAAAACTGAGGGAAGAGGTTGCTGACGGGGGAGGACAGGGCTCCCTACTAGAATGTGATGACAGCCAGCCCTGCTGTGCTTTTGGATCCAAACCTACAAAATACAAGCTCATCTGTCTCCGTACCTGTCTAAGGGTGAAGCCACGTTTCTCTAAGTGGAAATAGGTGCTGTTTAGTTGCAATCTAGGTTAATAGGAAGATATTGGCATGGGAATTATTTCTCTTTGTTTAATAGACCAGCGCAGCAGTACTTAATCAAAGATGTCACATTTTAAAATTTCACCTATCGGTAAATTAAAAATGGTCCCCAGAGTCCCTAACCCAGGGATCTCAAAACTCCTGGCACTTCTGAATGGAAGACAGGTTTGTTCTCAGTGAGCAGGCCTGCTGACAGCCCACCCTGGGGTTAGTGGACCTCCAGCCTCATGAAAAATAGACCCTAATATTATAGCAGCCCCTAGACTCCAGTGAGGGGGAATATGACCATCTTGTCCAAAATCTTAGCATTGCCATCTTAAGCACTTTGTTCATTCTGAGACATGTAAAATTTGACAATTACTTAGAAAAGACAGAACAAGATACTTGCAGTGGACATTTATCCTTCTTCACCTGCCAGTACCTTTGGACTTCACTTTCTATCACGTATGTGTCTTGGAGGGAGGCAGAAACCACCTGCCGTGATTGAATCCAGATGCCCTGATACTCTTTCCAGCCTCCCTTGCAGCTAGGACTCAGGCATGTGACCTGGTCTCAATCACTCAGACCCGTCTGAAGTGGATTCTGAGTCTTCAGCTATTGACACAGAGGAGGCAGGATTTGTGCGGGTGCAGGGCTTGGCAGCTTACATCCACTTTCCCAGGGTAGCAGGTAGTCTGTGCCCAGGCCAGTGTTTCTCCCTAGAAGCATCTTTGCATGTGATTTCAGGTGCTGTTTCTGCCCTCTTAGCCCTGAAACCTGGTTCTCATTTTCTTTAAGACTCACAGCTTCCTGATGTCCTTTAGTAAATTGCTTCTCTGCTGAAACCAGCCAGAGTCAGTTGTTTGCAACAAATAACCTGACTGACAGAAGCTTCCATCACCACTTCCTCTAGTTGCTTCCCAAATTACCATCCTGGGGCCGGATTTTGCTCGGTGCTTCTCCCTGAGTGCAGCTGCCTGGTTGTTCCACTTATACCTCAGGGTCATCATGCGAAACCCAAACTTGCTCTCTTCTTGGAGCTTCCTGTGAATTTGGTGGTATATCATTGTTCTCTCATTCATAAGGATGTGAACTTTTTGGATTCCTTCTTGAGCCGTCTTTCCTCCCCATCCACCCAGGCACGCAGGCCAGGACTTTTGCAGCTGCCTCTTGATTGAGCTCTCTACCAACAGGGTGGCCCCTCGTCATATTGTCCCTTCCATTGCCCCCCGATCCACCTTCACTGTGTCATGTGCTTGCCCCCCAACCCATGGTGTTCTCATTACAAAATGGCCTCAGTCCTGTGCCCCTCCCTGTGTCCTCACCCTACAACGTGACTTTGCAGCTCATCCTGTTGGGAGGTAGAGTGTGTTTCCCCGTGTTCCTCCTATCGTGTGTCCGCAGGGGGGCGGCATGAGGCAGTGATGAAGAGCGCGGGCCACAGTGTCCACCTTCCCCGCCTGGGATCCATTTCCGGCTCCATCCTCTTTGCCCATATGACTTTTGGCCACCTCCTCCGTAAAGTGAGGCCAGTAGTGGTACCTGCTTCTGAGGCTTGTGTGGAATGAGGTGTGGTCCTGAACGTGAAGAGGCTGCCGGCACAGAGTAAGCGTGGAGTAGATGGTGGCGGAACCGTCCTTCTCCATCACCTTCCGTCTGTGTTGTGCTGGTGTCGTCATCGTCGCATCTTCCTTTGCGATTCAGCTCCATTTCCTACCTTCTCGACAGAAGTGCAAGTTTTCAGTGATGCCTTCTACTTGTAAACTCAGCAGTCCACCTACTGCATTAATGCGGTGCTGAGCTTGGGCTGCCGTCTGCTGCCTTTGTCTGACGGACAGTCTAGTGAAAGAGCCTGGGTTTTGGAGTCAGAAGACGTGACTAATTGACCTGTGACTTTGGACGAGTTACTGAACTTCTCCAAGTCTCAGGCTCCGTAAAACACAGAAAATAATAGCTATGTTAATAAGGACTGTGGGAGGAGTCACTGAAATACAGACTGGGAAACATTTTGCGTGGTGTCTGGCACCTGGTGACACTCAGTAATTGTAATGACTGTTAGTGGTTTGCGTCTTGTAATCCTCCCAGCCGGTGAACCTCTTGAAGACATGTTCTCTGCCATTTATTCATTAGTATCCCAGCACGTACCACAGTATCTGACACATAGTAGGCGCTCCAAGCATACACGCTTTTTGGAGACAGACTGGAGTTTAAAACTAAGTGTCATTTAGGAGCTGTTTGACCTTGGGCAAGGTCCTCGGCCTCACCCAACGTCTGCTTCCTTGTCTGGAAGCCAGGGGGATGATATCTACGTTCCTGGCTTGTTTGGGGGTTTCAACAAGATTGTAAATTACAGAGCCTGTGACAGACCTTGATGGTGGCGGTGATGGAGTGATGTCCTGGTTTGTTTTCCTTTACCACGTGACACCATGCTGGGCCATGTAATAGTACTGTATCCCTTTTCCTGTAGGAAGCAGAAATGTGAAGAATAGAAGGGGGCTTTGTTTTTTGTTCCTTAGACTTTCCAGCACTTACTCAGAATATTCCAACGCTTGTATGGAAAAATAGCAATAGCCAAGAGAGCCCTATGAAGAGACGTGGATTTTTGATTGCATGATTTGCCAAAATGACTATTTGCTCTTCTGCGTTTCATTGCCATATATTTTGCTCTGTTTTAGAGCAGCCCTAGCTATCTACCAAATTTATTTGGAAACATGGCTTTTCAGCCCAATGCTCTGACACACCACCATCTCCTGTAAATAATTACAGTGTTTGAATTTGGCATCATGTGACAGTATGCTAGGAGGACTTGTTATCCTTTTTCAAAAGGTTGCCGTTAGGACTGGTTAGGTAGATGGTCCTGAAGGACTGAATCCTGCCGTGGATGTAAAATGCTACTCCCTCAGGATACCTCTGCCGTCTGTACCCTACGGAGAAGGCCAACACCTAGTGTCTGAGGCATAATGCCAAGTGCTGAAAGGTGGACAGGTCGAGGCTTTCAGTCATGTGGGTTTTTATTTTCTTTTTAAAATATTTTTATTTTTGAATTTGAATCTTTTTTTTTTAGGTGTAATTGACATATAACATTATATTGGTTCGAGGTGTACAATGATTTGAATTTATATATATTTTGACATGATCACAATAATTCTAGTTAACATCAGTCACCACACATAGTTACACATTTTTTTCTTACGATGAGAACTTTTAAGATCTACCCTCTTAGCCCTTGCAAATATGCAATACAGTATTATTAACTATAGTCACCATGCCATACATTACATCCCCATGACTTAATTATAGGTTTTTATTTTCACGCGTACTAAGGTCCTTCCTTACAGTGCAAACCCTGTGGGCAGACTACATTATATGGAGCTCTTAGCATTGGTGGTAATGTTTGTAGTTATACTTTGGAGCTCTAAATTTATATTATTCTGAATTAGGGTGGCCAGCCAATCTGGTTTGCTGGGGACTGTCCCGGTTTCAGCACCAAAAATTCTCAAATCCTGGGAAACCCCTTCGTTCTGGGCAAACTGAGATGGTTGGTCACCCTCATTGTGCTATAATAAGATTCTCCTCTACCCAGATTGTACTTTGTGGAGATAAACATTTTCATTGTAACTAAACGGTTTAGAAGTGAGACATGGAAAGTGGTTGATACACGCATTTAATAAAAATGTTCACCAGTCTAGGAAATAACCCACTGGGTACATATTTGGGGAGCATCATAGTAGTTGAGGTCTGTGATTTTGATCTCAGGGGTTGAAGTTGTACCCTAAGCTTTTCCTTGAATTGCTTCCTTTTGTCTGGTTTATTTTGCTGGCTGGCTTTCCTGGCATTTCTCAAGAGAATCACTAACTGTTCTTAAATAAATACGTCTCTACTGCTACTTCCCCTGCAGCAGTTTGCACAGAACTACCCACGTGCGAGGCAGGTCTGTCACAAGTCACTCCTCTAATTTGCAGCATTTGCCGTTGTGTCTTTTCCTTTGGGGCGCTTATTTAAAACCACAGCTGTGTTCACGGCTTCAGCACCACGGACAGCATGCTCCCCCTCCCCCAGTAAGCCAACCTGTGGCCATCTCATTGTACCCATTTCAAGTGCTGTGCAGCCGAACTACCTTCTGCTTTTTTGAGGCACCTTGCAGAGCCCCCCAGAGCAAATTTCAAATAATGCCACTTAACCTGGATTTTACGTCATACTGTCCCAAACATGACTTCCAGATGTGTTGAATGTGTCTAGTTGGTCTCATAGGAAAAAGCAACAGAGAGCAAGTTACTTTTATTATATGGATATGAGCCTTCTTGAAAGTATTTATACCTATTACAAAAATTATCTAACAACCCAGCTAGTAGATACATAAAGATATGTATTGAAACGCTCATAGAGGGTCACCCTGAGAGAATTTCAGGGAATAATCCATGGGGGTCTCTGTAATACTAGTCATGAAAATGATGCAATGCCAGTGCCGAAAGACACCCGTCAGAGACCATTTGGTCCCATTTTGCCATCTCACGCCCTAGAAAGAGAGAACTATTCTTCTTAGTCTTGAATAGGCCACCTGCCCTGTAACTTCCTGGTACAGAAGTTTTACAGTGAGTCTGACCCCACGTCTTCCTGATAGACTTTAATATTTCCTTTAAGTTGGTCCACTGTAAGGTCAGAGGAAAGCTGGTATTCTCTTTCTTGGCCTCTTCCTGTCAGCAGTAGAGAAGTTCCTGCAAAATTTGGATTTTTATGAATAGAACACGGCAGAGGATCGCAGGGGGTCTCTGCAGTTCATTCTTTCGTAAGGTGAAGAATGAACTTGAACTGCACCCTCATCCTGCAGTTGGTTTAATCAGATTTGTGGGGATCAGATTTAGAAACTGTGAACCCCTTCCCCTCCACGTATGCAGTACGACGGCCGTCAGTGGGGGAGCAGCCCGTGTGTGTGCACATGTGTGAACGTGTACAGCAGATCCGGAACCAACAAGCAGTTGCTCATGAGAGTTGTCTTGAACCAAGAGAGCTTTCTCTCGTTTTGGTTTGGCTTGAAAACATCCTGTCAAGTGATCTAGAGATTAAAGCCAGTTTTAAAACCACTATTTATTCTTTCATTTGCCATCAAACAGAGACTCTGAAACTTCTGGTGGATGGGTTCAAAGGCCATCGTGCCCGACCAAGTGTGGTGGTCTGTTACTGGATGCAGTTTGCAGACCAAATAATCTGTTTTCTTCTACCCGACAAGGCTGTGCCATGCAAAGAAATACACAATTGGAACCTAAGGGGAGAGCTGTGAGAACCCCAGTGAGGTTGCCTGCATTGTAATGAAATGACCACAGTATACTTTTCAGTAACCCAAAGCCTCATTCTTGGCTGGCTGTTTGGTTCATTCTTGTCCTGATTCTCCACAGTCCACACTGGAGGAACAGCTATAGCTCCTCTTTTCCTGGATCAGTTACTAAATACTTTCGGGGTCGGATTTCCCAAAGACTAAACTTACAGGAGTAACCCAAAAAAGGGGTGGGGTGTCCACAGGGAATACTCCATGTAGAAAATAGGACATATGTTTAAATTAGCCCATGCAGTGGTGATGGACACAAGGATTCTGGAGAAAGTGGGGATTTATGAGCATCTGGAAGAAAGGTGCTTCTGTTATAAGAAAGAGATGCCCAGTCAAACTAGCTTAAGAAGAAGAAAGGTGGCTGCGGTGGGGGTGGTTGGGATTCAGGAGGATTTCGCAGAATCCAGGGGCAGGAATGTGGTGAGAACTGAGGAAGGAGGGGAGCTGTGGGGACAGACAGGAGAGGCAGCTGTGGGGAAACGGCCCTCATGGCCTCTGGTTGCTGAAGACCAGCTCTCTTGGGTTGGGGCCCATACAGGACGATGTGCACCATCTTCTGCCTTCACCTTAGTTCTCAGCTAAGCTCTTCAGTGACTTGCACAGATGTCACAAGGTCCAATTGCAGACTCCCAAAGGAGAACGTGTGATTGGCTCAGTTCAGGTCAGATGTCTCCTGAAACCAATCAGCCATTTCTGGGGCTGAGGTCACACTGTACAAACAGGACTGCTGGTGCTCAGCCCCAAAAATGTGTGCAGGTGGGGGCAGGAAGGGGCTGGTGTCTTCCATGAGAAAGTAACAACCGAAATTTGCCTAGAGAGGAGACATGGCAGTGTGTTGCTTGAACATTCTTTGGATGCAAGCAACAGAAACTAAGTGGCCAATTAAAGAAAATGAAAAGGAAATTGATTGAAAGGATAAGAAGTGGTTTGTAGGATTGGAGGCAAAGCTGAAAAATAGGCTCCTGGAAAGCAGATAATTGACTCCTTCTGGGAAACTGGGAAGCAGAGCTTAATGGGAGATCGTTCCACAGCACAACCGTGCAGGTGATCTGTTCCTGCCATTTTTCATCCTTGTGTCACTCTACTCAAGAGTCGGTTTCAGGGAGAGGAAGGCGGACTGGCCCAGTTGGTGTACACACCCAGCCTTGAACTGGAAGAGCGGAAGACCTTGTCATCTTAAATGACAGCCCCAGTAGAGCTGGTGCACATTTGGGGAAGGTAGTCCTGCAAACCAGAATGGTGGTGCAGTCACCAGAAAAAGGAGAAATGAATGCAGAATGATTTGACGGACTCTGCCACAGGGAGAACATGGGAAACAAGATGCCGAGGAGAGCCCTGCATAGTCAGGAGTCTGGTATAATTTTTGAAAGTGCTTAGCATGTGTATTAGTCTGCTTAGACTGCTATAACAAATTACCATAAGCTGGGTGGCTTAAACAACAAAAATTTTATTTCTCACAGCTCTGGAAGCTGGAAGTCCAAGATCAAAGTGGCCGCAGATGCCGTGCCTGGTGAGGGCCCTCATTCTGGTTTGCACGCAGCCGCCTTCTTGTATGCTCACATGGTAGTGAGCTGGGAGACGAAGCAGCCTCTTTTGAGTCTGTTCTTCTAAGGGCACTAACTAATCCCATTGATGGGGGCTCCACCCTTCCGATCTGATCGAATCATCTCCCAAAGATCATACCAATTGATACCAACACAGCAGGGGTTAGGATTTTAGCATCTGAATTGGGGGCGTAAACATGCAGTCCATAATGCGTTAAAAAATCCAGTAATGTTTCAAAGAAATAGTTTGGTGGTTGATACAGTAATAGGATAATAAGAAAAACAATTTCAATGATAAACTCACACTACTGAATTTATGATGGTGAGACAAGTTGAATTTGTTTTAACTTCATTTTGCTATTGGTCTTTAGCTTGTAAATCGGAAAGGCAAGAGAGTTTGGAGTTGGTATTGCCACACAGGCAGAATAAAAAACAGATGTGATTTTTCATACCATTACATACAGTCGCTTTCTGTTTATTCATTTGTTTACCTGCCAGGATCGCCCTCAAGTAACTGATTGTCAGAGTTTAATAAATTTGATCCACTCAAAACTGACGCAAATTGATTTATCCCCACCAATCTGAAGGCAACTGTGGCTGAACAGAAGGCATTTAGGGAGAATTAAGTGGGAGCTGTCAAGATTAAACAAAGCTTCCCCATTTGTGTGTTGGTAGAGGAGTAGATAACACGAGCGTTTCTTATCCAGTGTGGCAACTCATTAAAACCCAAACAGCGATTCAGGTGCATGTTGATGGTATAAACTAACATCACATAGGCTTTTTAACATCCAAAGGATGTGTTTCACCAATCTCCAGTTACAAGCTATGATGCTCTTTTAGTAGGTTTTCGTAAAGAAAAAATGAGCCCTTTCATTTTAAAATAGTACTTTAACCTCTGCCCTATCCCCGTCATGTTTGATTTTATACACTAGAACTGGTTTGTTCTGAGAAACCTTTCTCTTCAAGGCAAACTTGTATTCCGCTACTCGTTAATTTAAGATGCAGTGGGAAACGCTTGGACCTGGAGGTCAGACCAAACGGGGTTTGAGTTCTGGCACCACTTTCTATTAGCACGGTGACTAGGGAGCTTTCGCATTATTTCCAGTTCAGTTTATTTACTGAGTTGCCTACGTAGGCATTTCTCATATTTTATCATCGAGTCTTCAAAATCTTACTGAGGATTAGGTATTAGGCTACATATTTTTAAAGTTTTAAATATTTCAGCATTTTGAAAACCTGAAAAACTTAAAAGCATAAAGAACACCAAAGATAGGCTAACGATTAGTAAAATGAATGCACAGCCAGCTTACGAACTAGAACATTAGCAACAGTGTTGAAGCGGCCTGTGTGCCGGTTTCAGTTAGGGATTTAAGGGCATATGCAAAATCCAAATAGCAGCGGCACATACAGTTTTCTCTCTCAGGTAATGAGGAGTTGGGAGATAGGGATTCCTGTGACCCAGGCTTTCCTGGCCTCGTTCTTCTTCATCTTTAGGGTGTGGCCTTTTTTTCCGTTTTACAGAATGGCTGCTGGAGCTGGAGGCATCACGTCTGAGTTCCCTGAAAGAGGAGAGGCCAGTGGCAAAAGGGCTTTTCAGGAAGGCCCACCCAGTGACTTCCATTCCAGAGACCAGAATTGTACTGGAGAGTGTAGTTATCAGCAAAGACCATTTTTGCTGCCGTCAAAGTGTGGGTTCAGTTAGTAAGGGAGAAAAGAGAGAAGGGCAATTAGGTGGGCAGCTAACCCCTTGTCTCTGACAGCTAAACACTTTTTTTTTTTTAATTCAAGGTGATTGGGATGACAACTGTTAGTAAAGTGACATAGGTTTCAAGCATACCATTCTGTAATACATCATCTATGTATATTGTGTTGTGTGTTCACCTTCCATCACCATGTAGTTGATCCCTTTTACGCACCCCCTTACCCTCTGGTAACCACTAAAGTATTGCCTGCCTCTGTGCATTTTTGTTTCTTCATTTGTTTGTCTTGTTCCTTTGTTATTTTCAGTTTTATACCCCACGTATCAGTGAAATCATATGGTTCTCGACTTTTTCTGCCTGATTTATTTCGCTTAGTATTCTAATCTCAAGATCCATCCATGTTATCGCAAATGGCACTATTTCATCTTTTCTTACGGCAGAAGAGTATTTTACTGTGTATATATATACACCATACCTTCTTTGCCCATTCATCTATTGAAGGACACTTTGGTGGTTTCCATATCTTGGCCGTAAATAAAGCTGCAGTGAACATCAGAGCCCATATATCTTTACGGATAAATGTTTTCATATTTTTGGAGTAGATGCCCAGGAGAGGGATTGCTGGGTCATGCTAAACACTATCTTAAACTAAGAGTTTTTGTTGTTTTTTTTAATTGCATCTGTTTATATTTTTCTATATATGTATGTATTCTTCAGAAATATAAGCTTATTTTATGTGGCTTTAAACTTCATGTAAAGGGTATCATATCCTATATACGTTCTTCCACGACTTGTTTTTTCCCCCTCACTCAGCTGTACGTTGGGGCCATCTGCTTTCACAGATAGCATTACAGTTCATTTATTCCAGTGTTGGAGAGTATTTCAGTATATGACAGTACAATAATTTACTTGTCCATTATGTTCTTGTTGGACATATAAGATGTTTTCAGTTTCTTGCTACTGTATCTTCCCTTTTCTGTTCCATTGATTAATCAACTGAGTAATTTTCTCCTTGTTATGGGTGTGATTTTCCTACCTATTTGCATTTCTGGTAATTTTTGTCTGGATTCCAGACATAGTGAATTTTACCTGGTTGGATGCTAAATATTTTTGTCTTCCTCTAAATATTTTTGAGCCATTCTAGGACACGGTTAAGTTACTCGGAAACAACTAGTCCTTTCTGTCTTGCTTTTAAATTTGTTAGGCAGGACCAGAGCAGTTTGGTTCGGTGCTAATTTTGCCCACTACTCAAGCAAACCCCTGGAGTAGTCTGCGTGCGGCGTTCCTCTCTGACTGGTGGGCACCGGAATGGTTCCCGGCCTGTGTGTGCGCTGGGGACTGCTCCTGCTCGTCCTTTCCAGTGTGTCTTTACTTGGCCGGGGGTAGTTAGCTCACACACGTGGATGAGTTCTGACTGGAGGCGCAAGGGAGACACTCAGCAGATACCTGCAGTTCTCGGTCTGCGCAGTTCTGTCTCTCCTCTCTCCTCGCTGGTTCTCTGCCCTCAAACTCTTCACACCTTGACGCCTGGACTCCCAGCTCCGTTTTCTTAACTCAGGGAGACCTTCAGGCTCTGCCTGGGTCCCCCTGCCCTGCAGCACGGCCTGGAAGCTCTCCTTGCAGTGTCTGGGGAGTTGTAAGGCTCACCTCACTTGTTTTCTGTTTCTTACGGGCACTCACTGCCCTGGCCTCCTGTTCAGGGTCGTGAGTGTCATTGGTTCCTTTAGTTCGTCCAGTTTTTCCATCGTTCCAGGCGGGGGGCGGAGGGGAAGTGGTGGAATCCAGTGTGTGTTCCTCCTCTTCTGGGAGCAGAAGTACGTCCTCATTGTGGTCTCTATTTCCTTTTTGTAATTACCAGAGGTTAGGCACCTCTTCATGTGGGGGTCATCTGACCTTGTGGATTTTCTCTTCTCCAAATTTTCTGTTCATCTCGGCCTGTTTTTGTCCACTGAGATATACAGACAGTGCCACAAAAATGTGTACACATTTTAAGATAACAGCTCTTAAAATATATATACATTTTTGTGGCACCCGGTAAATGTCTTTTTCTAGTAACGCAGGATAGTTCTTTATGTATTTTATGGATTATTACTGTTTTGTCAGCTTATGTTGGTTGTTGCTAACTTTTCTTAGATTTAATTATCTTTTCATTTTTAAAATTCTTTTGCTTTTGCAGTGCATTTTTTTGTATTGTTTTGTTTAAGAAATCATTCTTTACCCTGAGGTCATTAAGATACTCTACTATATTTTCTTCTTAAAGCTGAAAAGGTCTTTTATACTTAGGTCTTTAATTCGTTTGGAACTGATTTTTGTGTCTGGCCAGTTTTATTTTTTTCCACTTGGTATTGCCAGTTGCCCCAGCACCATTTAATGAATAGTCTGTCTTTCCAGAAAGAATCAGCATGGCGGGCCCGAGACTTCCCCTCGGAAAGGCCTGTTCACAAGGTCTGCCCGTGGCTGGCGTCTGGGAGCCTGGATTTCGGGAGGGTTCCCACCACTGTGGTACGAGGGGCTCGCTGTGCCTGAACTGTACAAACAAGTGTTTATGCTGAACGAACACCCCCTTCCCTCTGTGAGTCTGGAATGCTGGTACGTGCCAGACACAGGCTGCCTTCATGACCAGCCCCCCAAAAACCCTGGGCACGGGGTCTCTGATGAGCTTCCCAGGTAGACAACATGTCACACGTATTGTCACACACAGCGTGTTGCTGGAGGAGTGAAACACATCCTGTGTGACCCCACGGGGAGGGGACTCTTGGAAGCTGGCCCCCGATTGCCTGCGTGCTGCACCCCACGCACCCAGTCTCTTTGCTGGCCTTCATCTGTGCCCTTTGCTGGGTGCCGAGTCCTCTGAGTCCTCGCAACAAGTCATCGAACCTGGGGGTGGTCTCGGGACCCCCCACACGCTATTCTTTCCCTGCCAATATTAAAACAGTCCTGAGTTGTAGATATTGGGCAGTGTTCCTGATGACTCTTAACCATTAGTTTCTTCATCTAAACATGTAAGCCCCCTTCCCTTTCAGGCGTTTTTATCCAATGCCTGGCACACCCCCTGTATCACTCAGTAAATGGTCATTAATAACTGTAAGGAAGGAACAAGGAAAGTGCTCTGGTCGTGTGGAGGAAGGTGTTACATATTCAGCAGGAAATCTTTCCGGCAGGTATATTTTATGTTTTTGCAAAGAGTGAAGTAAACGTCCCCATATCTATTTAAGATAGGCAATCATATTTTTTTTATCATCTTGGAATATTTATGGCTCCTTTAGTGTCCTTAGTTAGGGATTTTCCACCTCCCTAATCCTGCCCCTGTGTCGTGCTCTGGGCTGAATGTCTGTGTCCCCCCCGAATTCACGTGTTGAAATCATAACCCCCAAGTGATGGTATTGGGAAGTGGGGCCTCTGAGAAATGAGTAGGTCCTTGGGGAGCAGCCCTTAGTATTGGGATTAGTGCTCTTATAAAAGGGACCCCAGAGAGCTCTTTCCCCCCTCTTTCCACCCTGGGAGGGCACAGCGAGGAGGTGACTGCCTGCAACTTGCAGGAGGGCTCTCACCGGAACCTGCCCAGGCCGGTACCCTGAACTCAGACCTCCAGCCCCCAGAACTGCAAGAAATCAGTGTCTGATGTTCATAAGCCACCCAGGCTGCGGCGTGCTGTTACAGCAGCCCGAAGTGACCACGACGTGTCACTGTGTGATTTCTCACGTAGCAAGCCAGCTCTTCAACCGGTTGCTTTTATTCATGTAATGTTTCTTATTAGTTAAACGATTCCCATGAAAATATGTTGAAAGGCATATCTGCCGTTACTTAAAACATTTTGTTTCTAGAGTATAGCGGGCATTTCTACATGTTTCTTGAATCATGTGTGTAGAAGAATGTCTCTATGTTGTCATGTTTTAAATCCCGTTGACTGTTTGACCATAGATCGCAGGTGAGCAGGTAAGCACACGCGCCGTGACTGGCGTTATACACAGTTAACTGTGAACCCATTCCTCGCAGCTGTTTTCTTTGGCCATTCCGTGTCTTTTGTCCCGCCCACATTCACATGCCTGGCCTGCGTTTCAACAGTGATTTTTTTCCTGATGGCTCCTGTGAACAGATCGGCAGTGGCCAACTAATTCCTTCCCCTAACGAAGGCGAGCGAATGCGCATGCCCGTTTCAAACACCCTCTGAATCGAGCTTAAACAAGCCGTAAAGCTCCCTGGCAGTGAGTGGGGTCCCTTCATCACTCCTAACGACGGCTGTCTCTCTCCAAGTCTCCCTCCACTCCCGTGATTCTCCACAGCTCTCCATAAACAGGTCCGTCGCAGTCCACTTATTTTACAGGAAAGTTTCCAAAGGAGGATTTATTTTTTTCTGCCCATGTTTTTTAAAGTCTGATATAAAACTATTTTGAGTGTCTCTGGTGCCATTTATGAGGCAGAACAGCTCTTTCTGATGATTTAGCTCGTCCGCTGTCCTGCCCGCCACATTGGAAGTACCATCCAGCTAGCTGGCCTGAAGTTACGGGTGTATTTTGTCATCACTGGATCCCCTTCTATTGCTGTGTCAGGCAACGCTTCTGGGTTAGAAATGGGAGTGTTACCTAGAGCGCTGCTGCCTCTTAGAGCTGTTACGCAAATTATTAAGGAACACATTGAGTAGTTGTGTTAGCCTTAGACTTTTCTCCTTTATCAGGTGAGAAACGTCAGCGCATCCCTTAGGAAGGGGTTTGGCTGCAATTAACAGACCATCCACGTCTTGGCAGCTTAAACACACAGGTTCTGCACTTCACCAGCCCAGCAGTGCCCTTGGGGACCCGGGTCCCCCGACTTTGAGCACCATCGTCCTCAGCATTCCAGTTTTCATCTTCTGGTTTGTTGCCTGGTGATCTCAGGGTGGTTGTGTTGACCATGTGCGGGTCCCCTTTTGTCAGGAAAGCAGACATTTCCCTGGGACTGTGCCCCCTGTGTTCACCTGCACCCCGAATTCTCATCAGTGAGATCCGGGTCACATGGCCATTCCTGGACTCCAGGGAGTTTTGGAAAACAGGGAAAAGGAATGTGCTTATTGGCTTGCATCAGTCAGTCCAATTTAGCGAGGCATGGCACATTGCTGCCCCAAGCAAAATTTGGTTTCTTTTGGCAAAGAAGAAGGGAGAATGGATATTGTGCATGCTTGGCGGTGTTGGGCACAGCTATGTATTCTTAATCTTTCTCTCATACACCACACCACCCACAGGTAGATACCATATCACCACCAGAATCCAGAAGGAACTTGTCACCTCTTTCCCAAACTCATTTATGAGTATGTTGCTTCCCCTGTCTCTTAGGGGGAAAAGCAATTAAATACTTTAAATAAATACAAGGTGCAAAGAGGCCTGGCCCTGCCCACCTCCTGTAGTCTGGTCTTGTATGTATGTCTCCATGTGTCTGTGTACCAGCCCCCTGTCCTTTTAAACACCCTCACACCTTCTACTCTCCTGTCCCACCACAGGGCCTTGGCACCTGCTGTTCACTCTGCTGAGAACTCTCGCCTTCACCCCCACCGCGTCCCGAAGCGCAGCATGACCTGCCCGGGGAAGCTGCCCCTGACCTTCTCAGAAAGCTCCCAACCTGATAAATGAAGGTTCGAGTTTCGAGTACCCCTGTCTTCACCACACTGATGATACATTCTAATTTTATACCTATTTGTGAGCCTTTTTTACTGTCCTGTCCTCAGTAGACATTGAGCTCCATGAGACCAAGGGCCAGGCCTAATTATACACCTGATCTGAATTCTTTAAGAATGTTTTGGCTGCAGGTTAAAACAAAAAAAGTAGCTTCAATAAAGTGGGGCTTATTTTTCTTTCCTAACAGGTCTGAATCTTGGCATTGATTCAGTTGCTTAGCACTGTCACCATCAGTGTGTCTTGCCATGTTCTTTGTGACTTGACTCATGGTTGCGAGATGGCTGCTATAGCCCAGCCATCTCCTCCATGTTTATGAAAATAAGAAGGAAGTTTGGGAGGCAGTACCAGTGATGTCGCGCCCTTTTTCCGAGAAAGCAGAAGTTTCCCCAGACTCTGCCCAGCCAATTTCTGCTTATGTCACCTTGTCACTTGGCCACTTTTAGCTAGAAAGAAGTCTGGAAACCATGTGTGTAGCTTTTCCAGCCTCTATACGGGAAGTGACCAAGGGAGGAAATGGGAGGTAGGCTAGCACACCAGTCGTGGTCTGCCCTCTCCACCCCTGTTGCCCCAGCATTGACCTCAACAAGTGCTGTGGTATTATTAGTGGGCAGGTAGGAAAAAGTCACCTGCTTTGATTATTTGCTCATTCACTCATTCATTGTCCAGTATGAGCCAGGCTCCATACTAGTCACTCTACACGCACATTTTCTTAATCTCATGATGGTTTTGGCAAGTTAGACACAGTACACTTATTTTGGGGTTAGAAATGGAATCTTGGGAAGAAGAAGTGACTTGCCTAAGGTCATGCAGCTCTCTGTGGGGCAGAACCGGTGCTCAGACCCAAAGCCGCTCCCTCCGGAGCCCTCTTACCTCCCACAGCGCTCCACTGCCTCCCAGACCCGTTACAGCTGATCCCGCGAAAATTCCCACATTTCACTTTTTTATTCCAGAGGGCAATGATTGTAAGCCTGCTAGAGGTTACCGTCCACATTCTATATGTGGGCAGAAACAGTTGACTAATAATACTGCAGCTGTGATTTGGGGTGATTTTGTATTTGGGGGTCTAATAAGGTGACACACATTTTATGAGCAGGGTTCTAATTTTTAGTTCAGGGCTCTGTAGGGTACGCTATTTAATAAGCATTTACCCTGGGGTTAGTCTGGACTCTTAACACTCTAAATACTTTGCATAATTTGCTCCTGTTTCGGTAGGTAAGGCACATTGCCAGGGGCTTTCCTGCCCTTTATTATTCCTGAGAATCCTGGCGTTCTTGTTGCAAAATAAATGAAACAATGATCATCTATATTCATGTCCACAACTTACATTATGCATTCGTGAACTAAAATATTCAAAGAGATTTCATTCCCGCACCCGTTTTTGTTTTTTTCTTTAAATCGCGTGTGTGTTGTGTGTGTGAGAGATTATAAAAGTAATAGATGCTCAATTGAAAAAAATTTGGGAAGAATGAGAAAAATTACTCATAATTCTATACCACCCAGAGGTAATAACTATGAATATTTTTGGCATGTTTCCTTCCTAATATTAAAAAAAAATTATTTCGCATAGCTGAGTTCATACATTATTTATAGTTCTGTGTGCTGTGATTTTTCATGGAACATCAACGAGCCTCCTTGTTAGTACAGGCATGATGGTGAACGGCTGTATAAAGTCCCTTCATAATCGCCGTCCTTCAGGATTTTGAAATGCTCACGAAAAAACAATGGTACAGCACCTTCAGTAAAAATCTTTTCAGTGCTATTTTTACATACTTTAAGACAGAAACATTTTCTTGATACATATGCTTCAGGACCTGTCTCTTAACACTGAAAAGATTCTGTAAATGTGTTTTGCGGAGTTACGCACCAGGGTCTACTCCCGTTCTGCCAGTCTCCCCTTTCCTCCAGCAGTCCCTTTCAGACTGTCTAATGTCTTCCTCTTTGTGTGCTTCTCCATGATTGCTTCCTGTTCCCCTGGCCTATCTTATGTGTCGTAATTTCCCCTGTTCAGCACAAGGGTGCTGACCTCAAGTCGGCATTTATCAAGAGGGCAGCACGAAAGCACGTACACCACGCAGCCATCCTTCTCCTTTCCTCTTCCCAACCCTTCTGTTCAGATGGCTTCCGAGTAGGGTGACTCAGCGCTCTGAGCCTGGGCCTCTGAGCTCGTGTTTACAGAGGGATTTCTGTAATTTCTCCCTCCCCTGGGGCTGATGCCAGAGTTAGTATGGAGAACATGTTTTCTAGTTGTGTTTGTTTTAGTTTTGTGGTTCAAGGCCTGGAAAATAGTTTGTCCTACTCCATGGGGTAATGTATGGTATAAACATGAGAACTTCTTAGAGGAGAGTTTTTTGTGTGTTTTTTTTTTAATTTTTAGAAATAGGTATTTCATGTATTTCCTTCAAAAGACATTATTTGATCCTTTCAACGTGGAAACTCATGGAGTCACCCGGGGTTCCCTCTCTTCTCCCTGATCACGTTCACGGGCGTCTGCTCAGATGGTGTGTGTACGCTTTTCCATTCATAGCTGACAACCCCAGCTCTGGAGTCAGGCTGGGTTAACCTGGATGGGAGCTGAATTTCGGGTTGCCAGATTTAGCAAATACAAATACATACAGGAGTACAAATACTGTGTGGGATGTAGTTATACTAAAAAAGCATCCATTTGAATTCACATTTAACTGGATGTCTTGTATTTTTATCTAACAGCCCTACCTGGGTTAAAATCCAGCCGCGCCGCTTATGAACTCTGTGACCTTGAATGAGCGCCTCCCCTGTGCCTCAGTTTCCCCGTTTGTATTACTACTTCTGCTGCATAGGGTTCTTGCAGGAGTCAATAAGACCATCTGTGTAAAGCACCTAGCTCAGTGCCGAGTACATAATAGGCACCCCAAAAGTGTAAGCTCTTTTGATTATTCTGGCATGTCCATTCTCCACTGCCCCACTTCCCAGAAAGCGCCAGGTCCTTTCTGCCATCTGCCTGTCACGCTGCTCTTCCTTAGCTAGGAAAGCCCCCTTCTATTTTTAGCAGGCCCTATTGCTCCTAAGCCTTTTTTTGTTGTTATTTTTCATTCCTTTCTCTCTCTCTCTCTCCCTCTCTGTTAGTTTCAGGTGTACAAAACAATGTATTAGTTAGACAGGTACACCCCTCACAAAGTGATAGCCCTCCTCCCCCAACCTACTACCCCTCTGACATCGTATATGGCTGTTATAATTCCATTGACTCTATTCCTTATGCTGTACTCCACATACTGTGACTGTATACATATTAAATTATAGTTGCACAAATCGGTAGCCACAGTATTGCCACGGGGATACGAAAGACTGTTGGGGAATATAATCAATAATGTAAAGATTTTGTAGGGTGTCCGATGGGCACTTGTATTAGGGAGACCACTTCATGGATGGTGTAGATGCCTGACCACGGCGCTGTACACCTGAAGCCGAAGCTCCTAAGCCTTTTGTTTGGCTGGAGTGTTGCTATCTCTGGGAAGGCTCTCTCACACCCCGCCTGGGTTGGTTACCCCCACTTGTGCTTCCACAGGGCCTGGTGCTCCCATCACATAACTTGACAATTCATCTGATGCCACATGGTCTGTGCCTTCTTTTGGGTCTGGTTCCCCCTAGATTTGAGCTCCAAGAGAACAAAGACAACATCTTACTTATGCCAGTGCAGCCATGACCCAGCACACAGTAGGAGAGTAGCTGTGTGTTGAATAAATGCCTAGTTGAAGACAAATAATTTCTGTTCTTCTAGCCCTAGATGACTGGGGCTTTTTCAATTTCGCCTCTCTCTTTGAAAGAACAGTGGCTGTATTTGGAGTTCAACTGTGAAACTTCTATTAAGTTTTCATTAGGTTGTATATTTAAAATCCCAAATGGGACCAAAGATTTTGGGTCGTAGCCAAAGTTCAGATTATAAAATGGAATCTTGAAGTGAAAAGAGGCAGTCATTCTAAATAAGACCTTTTCACACATCCGACACCCCAGCAGTTCTAAACAGAGGTGAATTGGGCTCATTTCTTGCTCTCAGGCAACTTGCCAGTGCCAGAGGTGAACCTGCTTAGAACTGTCCTGGCACTTCTTGGTCGCGGGACGTTGCATTGTCTCTTGCCAATATCAGCCTTGAGCCACGCCTGGCATGTACCAAGTGCCTAGTAGGATTTTGTTAAATTAATATTCCATCATTATCTTACAGTAGTACCAAAGTTGGCTCTAAGGAATATAAATACCAGGGAGGTGGTCACTTTGGGGGGAAATAATTTATGGGAGACGTGGGCCTGCAGTAACAAGTTCACACAGTGACAGAACATTTACATATTTTCTCCTCCGTGTTTTCTTAAACAGGACAAAGCTTACACACATTTAGATGGTCTTCTTTCTTCCTATTTGTAGTATCACAGCCCTGTTCCAGTTTTTATCACCTGTTGGCTGAAAAGCATTAAATCGTGTCTCCGACATCTTCTCTCCCTTCACTCACCTCCCTCAGAACCGTCCTGTCTGCCTTCGGCAGGTAAATCTTCACGAGGACACGGTCCTCCTAACATGACACCCTTCTCAGGACACGTCAGGACTCCCACACCCTCCTTGCCTCCCTCTCCTGTATAGTGCAGGTGCCTGGGTCATCGGGACATTATTTTCAGAAGTACACGTCACTTAAACTCTGGGGGTGCCTGCAGTGACAGAAACCCAAACAGACTTTCCGAAAAACAGAGAGCTGC
The DNA here is from genome assembly GCF_004115265.2 of Rhinolophus ferrumequinum. Taxonomy (NCBI): domain Eukaryota; kingdom Metazoa; phylum Chordata; class Mammalia; order Chiroptera; family Rhinolophidae; genus Rhinolophus; species Rhinolophus ferrumequinum. The sequence continues at coordinate 11,771,835 of NW_022680357.1, read as the reverse complement.
TTGTGTGGTGAACCTTAGCTCGCCTCAATTCTGCAGTTACCACAAGCTGATCCTAACGTTCACATGGAAGTGCAGAGGACCCAGAATATCTAAAACAGCCTTGCAAAAAGCAGAACAGAGTTGGAGGACTCACACTTCCGATTTTAAACTTCCAAGAAAGCTACAGTAATCAAAACACTGGGGTACTGGCATAAGGATAGATACAGATAGATAGATCAGTGGTATATAACTGAGAGCCCAGAAATAAACCCTCACGTTTAGGGTCAGTTGATTTCTGACGAGGTTGCCAAGATACTTCAATGGCGAAAGGGCAGTCTTTCTTACAAACAGGGCAACTGGACATCCACCCGCAAATGACTGGATCTGCCTCTTTTCTTTTTATTTATTTTAGTAGAATTAAATATAAAACTATTTCCAGGAGATATGGGAATTCTCAACTCTTAGGCATCTGACAACATAACTAAAAGTAAATGAACATAAAAGTTGGCAGAATTACAAGGAGAAAAGGATCGATCCATAGTCACAGACTCAACCAAGTCTTTCAGAAATTGGTGAAGATCAATAGGCCAAAAGCAAGGAATAAGTAAATAGGAGATTTGAATCACACCATTAACAAGTTTGAGTGAGTGGAGATGTGAAGAATCCCATATTCAGCAGTCAGAGAATGCACATAAGCTCACGTGGGATGTTTGGAAAAACTGGCGTGTACTTGGCTGTAAAGGAAATCTCTCTGCCGCTAATCTCTCTAGTCATCGTTTCTGAAATGGTTTTTGTCTTTTCCCTCTGGGTCTTTCCTCCGTTAGTTCTACCAGGGCCTGTTTCACTTCTGCCTATTTTATGATCCTCTAGACTGAATTTCTTTATTTCTGCTTTCTGGTCTTAGCTGTAATTTCCTCATAAAGAGTTTTTTGCTTTCTTTTTAAATTTCATGGTAGAAATGAAATGTTGGGTGTAATTTTTACCTGCTTATGGCAGCTTTTTCCAGGTGAGTCTTCATCATCCCTACAGAAGGTGGGCTGCTCATTGCCGTCATGTTTCTTATGCGGCCTTTGCATGATACCAAGCACATTCCCCAGGACTGACACAGTGCAGGAATGACGGCCTGTCCCCACTTTGCTTTTCTCAGTAACACTTCATAACACCTGAAACAGATGGGTGCGCGTCTAAACTTTCCTCAATATATTATCCGACTCCCAGTTTGAAGGGAAGAATTTGTGTGTTTTTGGCTCACAGCTTGCCCCCCACTAACTAAATCAGTGCCTTATATGTAGTCGGCACTCAATAAATATTTGTTGAATAAATTGGCACGGGGGGGGCTCAAAAAAAAAGATGTGGAATTGAATTGGTCATTTTAAAGCCCATTTGTTGAAGTTTTAATATGTTGTTATAGGAAGTGTGGAATCCAGGAATCAGAGGGAAGAGGGTCCCCACACGCTTTCCAACTCTTTATAGAAATAATTATCTCCACACTGAATCCTGTGTGCCGGCAGGGGGGTGCTTAATGACATGAAGACATTGAGCCCTTGCACGCTCACACACGTGGTGGAATGTAACATGTCTCTCGCCCTGTATCAGGGGCAGTTGGTGAGACGCATGTGCAGTGAGTCAAGCCATCTGGACGCTAAGAATTTTTCCCAGTAAAGTGTGCACACAGTCTGCAGGGCCGCCAGTTTAGTAAGAAAACCTTCAGTTTGGGACTCCTGTTCAAAGCTGGGCCCACGCTCTGCAAGATGACCCACTGAGATGGGGAAGAAAGGTTACAACTATTTACTTTTTATCTAAATAAAAGAAATTAAGCTTCACTCATATTTAATACTACAGCAGTGCTGGGTCACATGGCCACTTAGGCATTGAATTTCCAAGGCGTCCTGAGGGGAACCCCTGGGAACAAGGGCTTCCATGTCACTTGTTGATTTGCTTTTAGCTTATGGTTACTTTTTTTTTTCTTTTCTTTTCTTTTTTTTTTTGAGGAGGGCGCAGCTCACAGTGGCCCATGTGGGGATCGAACAGGCAACCTTGGTGTTATTAGCACCAGGCTCTACCCAACTGAGCTAACCAGCCACCCCGCTTATGATTACTTTTGCAGTTTCCATGTGCCTGGTTGATAGATTTCTAGATTATTCTCTTATGTTAGTAAACGCACAAACAGCCTCGGCCATTTCAGGACGTGACCCTCACTCTTCCAGGGGCGCCCTGGCGGAAGGAGCAGACAGAGGACCTGCAGCGGGTGCTGCGGCACGTGGACAGTGAGATCCCGCTCGTCCTCGTCAGCGGCAACCACGACGTGGGCAACGCCCCCACCCCCGAGACCATCGCTGAGTTCCAGCAGACTTGGGGAGACGACTACTTCAGCTTCTGGGTCGGGGGCGTCCTGTTCCTGGTCCTCAACTCCCAGTTCCTGTGTGACGCCTCCAGGTGCCCCGCCCTGAAGCAGGCCCAGGACCGGTGGCTGGAGCAGCAGCTGAGCACCGCGGGGCAGCGGAAGTGCCAGCACGCCGTCGTCTTCCAGCACATTCCGCTGTTCCTCGAAAGCATCGACGAGGACGACGACTACTTCAACCTCTCCAAGACCGTTCGGAAGGAGATGGCCGACAAGTTCCTTAAAGCAGGTAGTGTCTGGGCGGAAGGGTGGTCGGAAGAGGTTTCCAGATCCTTCTCCTGCCTGTCTACAGCCTGGCAAAGGGGAGCGAGGATGGGGCTTTGGACAGAACTAGGTCCTGATCCGAGCTCTGCCTGTCATTCACGGGCTCTGTGGTCTTGGACAAGCAGCATAGCCCCTCTGGGCCTCAGTTTCCTCATCTGTGAAGTGGGAATAGCAGAAGTAGCTCTCATAGGCTGGTTGTGAGGATTAAATGAGAAGTGGCCTGTAAAGCATTAGAACAGTTTGCCCCTAGCCTACAAGTCTTAAAGTTGTGGCAGCTGTGAGTAGCTGAGAATGGGGGCCCTGCAGGTAGGGGTTATTGGGGAGGGGGTGCGTCTGAGTGTGGCTCTGTGTGCTCTGGAAGAGGGAAGATGCCAGGGGCACCTTTTCTGATTCCTCTGAAAAGCAGGAACTTGCCGGAGGGCAGGTGACCTTGGAGACCAAGCTTCACACTGGTGTTAGATATATAACCTGGGAAATCCTGGGGCAGGGCTGTAACAGGCAGGTAGGTCCTGGGGCCTCCTCAGTTTTCCTTTTGAGAGGACTGAGTTCTCCTCCAGAACCAGGAGAGAGAAGCGTATTTAGTGTGATCGCACCTTGCTGTACATTTTTAACTGATCATACATGTGACACATGCGTGCGTGCACGCTCACACAAAATGAAGATGCTCCCTTTGTAGAGATCTCAGTTTCCAGGGGTGCTCTGTGTGGGACCAGCTGGCACACCTCATTTTTCCTGGTAGCATCTGCAGTATTCCTCTCACAAAAAACAGTGTGTTCTGAGCCAATCCCGAGTTACCAGTAACTTGGCAGGATTCCAGTTTGACAAATGGTGTCTCTCTTGTTTTGGTCCTAATGCCTCCTTTTAGATATTTCCAGTGTGTATTTCATCAGACTTTTCTAAAATTTATATATATATGCGTTTACTTGTTAGGGGGTAGGGAGAGGGAGGTGGCCTGACCCAGTAGCAAACATTCATTAAAAAAAAAAAAAAAAAAAATCCTGACACTCTCTTTTCATCTCTGAGCATTAAATGTGTTCGCATTTACTTGTGGAAAGTACAATAGGCCCCTCTATATTTTTGAGGCATTTTACAAAAAGCTTGCATAATTGGAGACATTTTCCAACTGTTCCGTGGAGATGAAGTTAGAAAACTTCTATTAAGGCTTTTGAAATTTTATGCCATGCTTGAGTTGGTGCAGAAAACCGTTCTGCTGACAAGGAAACGAGGTGTCAGGATGGCATCAGCACGCCATGGAGACTATTTTGTAACAGAGAATAATGTCAGAGAGAACATTTAATGCCACTGAAATGATTCCTTTCATATTAGATGTTAAATGGTGCAGGCGCTGGTCTTTGTTCTCCGTTCTTGTCAACGAGTTTTGAGTGGCGTGTGGTTCTGGGTTTCCCATTGTGGGATGGAACACGTGCATCCACTTCTTTAGGCCACCATTACATCTCACCTGGGTCAGAGCAACAGCTCTGAGCTGGCCCCCCTGCCCCGCTCACCCCATTTCCGTCCCTTCTCCGCCTGGCAGCCAGAGGGCACGTTATGGCTCCGCCTCCATGTGCTGAGGCCCCTCACCCCCAGGAGAAGGCCAGCTCCTCACCCTGCCCCGTCATCTCACCTGGCCAACCCCCAGCCCCTCCCTGAGTCTTCCCTCGTCTTTCCCGGACCCCAGCAGGTTGGTACGTCTTGACTTTCTGAATCTCAGCTCCCGGAGCACAGCGACGCTGTTATCGTCACCGCTGCATTCAGGGGATCGGGTCTTAGCTCATAACAAAATGCCTCGTCAACATTTGTGGGAGGAATGGAGACCTGAAACCCTCTGACTCCTGTCCTGCCCTCAGTGGCCGACTGACACAGCTGGTGCCTTTGATTGACATCCGCTATGTGCCAGGCAGAGAGCAGACCAAGTCCGTGTTCTCGCAGAACTTCAGGCACAGCGTTTCGCGGTGTGTTCCGAGTATCAGCACACATCACTTGGGCCTTGGTAAAGCCACTTGTGCGTCTTCCGCTCTGATCCATGTGCTGGCTTTCCAGGTTCACTCAGCAGTTTCTCTCTGCACAAGTGGCCCCCAATATTCCCACCAGGCACCACCTTAACGTATGAGAAGGTGTTCTCTTCTTGGCTACCGGCCTTAGGATCTTCACCTAAATAAACCTGCTCACAAGGAAAACCAGAGAGATCGGTGCCCTTCCTGCAGTCACCTTTCAGTTTTAGTGGCTTCACCAAACCAGGCTGAATGGCCTTTCAGACAGAGAACAAACTGTGGGCAACGTCCGGAAGAGATCTGGATGTGGCAGGCTGAGGGAAGCCCAGGTCGGGGGGCTGCCCTGGGGAATTGGAGGCGCCCGTGACCCAGGAGCGCAGGAGGCGGCTTGGGTCACAGCAATGTAGTTTGAACTCATTTTGGAAAGCCAGAAGTTCAAGTGACATTTTGTAAAATTCATGAACTTAAAGATCGAGATAACACTCGGTGGCAGATGGTGTTTAACCCTGCCTCAGCTTTCCCCCAGAGCAATATTATTCCCTAATATGATTTCAGGCTCATTTATCTCCTTGTGCTAAAATGCCAGTACTCAAAAATATGTCAGAAGCTCATCGTAGCTTTTAATTATGATAATTGTGTTGTTATAAAATACCCTTTGAAAGAGCACATCCCTCCTCAAACCACCATGGAGGTAAAACCCAGCTTCCTTCCCGCAAGCTTAATGAATAATTCTGAATCATTGTGTGGGATGAATAAGTGATTTAATAACGAGCGTCAACAATCATCTCACATTGTTGCATTAACTTCTAAATGGGACGAGGTAGACGAGGAGGAGGGGTGTTACTATACACTGGGCCACCGTGTGTGTACGGACTCCATCTGTGAAGCCAACCCGCTGGCTCCCCAGCTCAGGTTTCCCTAGAAACGGATGCGTTCTGTTTCTACTTCTGACACTCAGAGAAAAAAAAAATCCTTCTCTGTATGATACAGAAATGTTGTGAACAGCCAGTACAAATAAACAGTTATCAGAGCAGCACAGATACCCAGATGTGAAGCGGCACCCGTCTTTTCTCTCTTCTTTTTGCTCTGCCCAAGAATAATCAATTTCGTCACCTCCATGGGATATAGAAATGGGTTTTCCCCTTAATTCACCTGATACCTCGTTGGAGTTGCAAAGACCGACAGTAGATAATGAAATCTTGGTTGAACCTGGCCGTTGTCTCTGTCTCTCCTGCCTTTTTCAGCAGCACGTTAATATGTGACCCAGCTAATAGGGATTCCAGTTTAAAAACTCACTTTAAAAAAAACAAAAGTCTAGCTCTAACCTAACTGTTTGCCTTGATGTCGCAGTACCTTTTCTCTCTTCCACTCTCAACAGAGGGATTAGAACTGTGTAGTAGAGAGTCCAGAGGGAAATGACAATTACAAAAAATGCCAATAAGTTGATATTTCCAGAAAAAGTTAATGAGTAATTTTAGAGAATTATAGTTTCATCTCTAGTCCTTATGCTTTGAGAGAGAGAGAGAGAGAAAGAGAGAGAGAGATTTCTTCGCCCAAGGTTATGGTTTTAGAATTTCAAAGTTTTAGAGAACAAAAAGATTAGGTTTCCAGGGTTCACTTTATAGGAAAAATAAAACATCAAATTGTACTCTAACATCTTACTGCGTTGTACTGAAATTATTTGTTTACATCCTGGTTCTCTGAGGCCTGGGATCCCAGCTGTGTTCGCCTTTGTACGCCCAGCCCCAGGCAAGGCTGTCACATAGCAGCCCCGCAGTAAATAAATATTGTTTAAATGAAATTGATTTAAACTTGATTCAAATCTATTTATCAGCAGAATCATAGGTACTGGCCAGATTACCTGTGAATTGGTGTTCACCAGCTGACTTTTCGATGGGAAATGCATTAGCTGGAGCGGGGGTTGGCAAACTTTTTCTGCCAAGGGTCAGGCATTTTGAGCTACAGTCTCTGCCCTTGTAGCATGAAAGTAGCCACAGATGATACAGTGCAAATGGGCGTGGCTGTGTTTCAATAAAACTTTATTTACAAAAACAGGCAGTGGGCCTGCAGGCCATAGTTTCCCAGCGTAGAGAAATGTTCCCTTTACGGGTGATGCTCTTGCTTGCCCCGAGACCTTGTCCACACTGTATGTACGTCCGATTCCAGAATGCTGCCGGTGACTCCACTGTGACGCCTGCATGAACAAGGCTCAGGTTCCTGAGTGGAGGGCATGTGTAGGGAGACCCATTCCCCTGGAGGCCCATGATGTCATGGGAGGTGGGGGAGGACGTGGGAGGGGACAGGGTGCACTTAAAATTCACCCCTTGAATGTTTCTTTTCACATATGCTAGAAAAACATACGACCAACTCATCCATTTGATGAAAAGGCTAAGTAAATAATAGTGTGTGTAGTACGCAGGTGAGGCAGAACTTGTGAAGGTGGTACAGCGGTGACGTGTTCATGCCAGCAGGGTGGGTGACGCCATAGAACACTGAGGGTGAGCGGGCAGGCTTTGACTTGGGACAGATTTCCACGCAAATCCTATGCGCAAATCTAATCCAGGTAAGCTGCCGAGCATCTCTCTGCCTGTTTTCTCACTTGTTAAATGGGGGTGTCGTCCTCACCATCCCCGGCGCATAGGGTTCGTGTGAGAATCAAGTAGAGTGAGGCATGCGCAAAAGCACTTGGCATCGATAGTGTGTGCGTGATAAAGGGTGGCTTGTTGTATGACCCGGACCATGTTTCAAGCCCCCAGCAGGCCGATGTGCTGTGGGGGGTCTGGCTTCATCTCTTTGTCAGACAGAGTCGCTCTTCTTACCCCTGGGGTGTTGGCAGGAGTGGGGCAGGGTCTTCTCGCCCGCTGTTCATGACGATGTCCAGGCAAGACAGGCGTGTCGAATTTGGGGCCATGCCTGCAGTGTGCTAGCATAACTTTATGAGTTGAAAAAGGAAGGAATTACTAACTCTTTTCCTAATCCAAACTACAGGAAGTGTAGCAAGACAAAAGTGCTCCTGGCTCCTGGGACCTGGGATATGCAGGAAGATAAAGTATCTCAGGGAATCTGAGATTTCTCAGGGTGGGTGAGGAATGCATGTTTTATCAAAAGGGTGTGTTTATTTAAAAAGTTGGGAAGCACTGAACTGGATGGAAAATTCCGATGGAATTTAGTGATAGAATTTGACTCTTCATTATTTTTTTAAAGCACATACTTCACCTGTTAATCTCCTGGTAAACATACCTTTGAATGCATAACTTCGCAGTCACTATTTTCTGAATCCCACAAGACAGTGGGGATCATCTTGTGATGGCCTCTGTTTAAAAAGCATTTTAAAAACAATCTTCATGGTTCTTTTTTTTTTTTTTTTACCAACTTTCAAGGGAGAACTCACTAGCAGTCCTTTTTAAACATCCGCAGAGTTTAGAGTGTTTGGGCCACATCAGCTTGAGGAATTTACCCTCTTAAAACTTAACTTTTGACAATTTGGTCTTGAGTTCATTTTCCCAGGTTTGGTCTATTTTATGGCTCCGTCAGTTCACCACCATAGGGCATCACGCTTTAATCATGTGACGCCTGTATTTCATTCTTTATAAACCCAGATAAAAGACCAACTGCCGAAGCTACATCTGGTGTGAAGTGATGGATTACATTTTTCACTTTGGAGGTACCCTTAACAGTTGGGCTCATTAAAGCTAAAATCCAGTCCTGACGGTAAATATTTACAAATTGAGAATCTGGCGTGTGTAAATGTGTGCTGCTGGTTCCCAAAGTTAAGTCAATGTTTATTCGTTTAGCAGATAGCACGGTCCTTGTGCTAAGCACTGGGGACGGCCGTGAACCAGACAGCTAGAGGCCCGTTCTCGGGGACGCTGGGTCGCTCCGACACTGAGAATTACAGAGCTTGTTGAAAAATCGCACTTGGCGCCTCAGAAAGGTGCGTGGAAAACAGCCATATCTGTGGAATATATCAAGTCACAATATTATATCTCCTTTTTTTAGGTCATGTTTTAAAAATAGCAATGAGTGTCATTTTCAAATGAGCAGTGGGATTCCTTTGTCAAGTCTCAATATCCCTCACTTAGTTGAACACTCTTACTTCCTCTGCTAGCTCACAGTATTTTGTATTTACTGGACTTGCTTTCAAGTTAAGAGGCCTTTGCCCCCACTGTGTCCAACAGTGTAAGTACCATTTTAGGATACTGCCACCTAAAACAAGCGAGAGATTGCTTTAATTCCATTGCCCTATTTTACTTAACAAAAATGTTTGCATGTTGATTCCTGTGGATGTAAAAGAATGGCACCCCTTTGGATAAAGCACCCGGGTGCAGACATGGTGCTGCACGCCCGCTCTTCACAACCTTGAGGATATTTTGACCGTGGCTGTTGCCCAGGTGAGAACACCAAGCACACAGTAGGAACAAGCAGAGGCTCTCTGGCTCCTGAGTCCATTTTAGATTGAACTCATAGACACATCAGAGGAAGGAGAAGAGTTTTTCTGAAATGTCTCCTGTGCGTAAGGCACCGTCCTACGGCTGTGGGGGTCCAGGCCAGGAGCCTCTGCAGCAACATTGCCCAGGTAGAAGGGGCCTTGCCTGGGGCAGGTGTGAGGCCGCCTTAGCCATGGGGCCTCCTGCCCTGGTCAGGGTCTGTGCCCTCACTTCCTGTGCTACCACCGAAGGAAGGCACCTATGTCGGAGAGCAGTTTTTCTCCTGACAAAAGCCAACGATTACCAAGTTCTTTGAGAGCCGTGGCTAATGGGCAGTTTATGCTCATGCACGTTCTTGTCAGGGGCCGTTGTCATTGTCACCACAGCCTGCAAGGTGCTGGCCCTCTGCATTGTACTGACATGGCAAACTCAAGTTGTAAGGGCTGAATCACATGTTCAGGTCGCAGAACTACGAATGAAGCAGGGTTTTGTGGGGGTCGGATGAGATTATCCGACACCTTGGCGCAGGCCCTGCTGCCTGGTAATGCTAGTGCTGTTGATATGACCCCTCTTACTGTCATCGTTATCATTGTTAAAATACGTAAATGGCAACACCAGAGAAATGGCTGTATAAGGAACATTTTACTCTTTTCCATCAGTTCACACCTCTGACCCCCTGCTGGGTTGCCAGAGTGTTGCCAGAATTGGAACCCAAGTCTTTCTGGCTGCGTTCTTTCTACGGCTGCTCTGCCCACCACACTGGAGTGCCACGTCTCAGAGACAGTCCCGTGTTGTGCCATCAGTGGGTGCCAAAACCCACAGGGTCACCACCTGCCTCGACTCTGTTTTATTCCATAAGCTGTTGAACGATTAACGTTACATTCATCTCATAATAACTACCACTTAGTAATTTCTAGCCACAGGTACTCTTCTGATTTTATAGACAAGGAAACTGAGGCACTGAGGGACCGAGCAGCTTCCCCCAGATCCACACAGCTGGGAAGTGGCAGAGCTGGGCGCTGGTCCCAAGGCTCTGAATCCAGGGCCCGGCCTCTTCACCACGTTGCCGTCGGGGCAGTGAGTGCGTACGGGGCGTGGGTGCTGACAGCAAGCTGAGAGGAGCCGGGCCAGCTCGTGTGGGGGCAGGTCCCAGCTACTCACCCACCACGTCCACTTCCCACCTGCCCTCCGAAGGGGCTCTTGGGAGCTGGGCCGGCCAGAAGACAAAGAGGCTGAGAACAGGAATGTCTGAGGGGTCCGCAGAGTGAGGGCCCTGGGAGTGCACCAGGCATGGGGTTCCCCTGTGGCCTCAGCAAGCAGCACTTTTCTTCCAGGGCATGGCCCTTAGCTCATCCTTTCACCCTGCGTGTGTGAATTGTGCCTTCTGCGGAGCAAGGTGCTGTGTTTGGTATTCTTCGTGAAACGGGGGGATCTGTACCCCCCCACACAGATGCTCTGGCTAGCTCCCCAGGGGTACAAGTTCAGGTGGGCTCTTACCTTAGGATTCGGAGCACCAGCAAAATCTCACTTGAAAAATGAGGACCGTAGTGTGTAGACAATAGCCAAAAAAATAAAAATAAAGGTTGGTTTTGAGACAATCTTGAGAAAAGAAACAAATATGGCAACCAGTTTCTTTCAACTTGGATAAAGAGTTGGTTGTTCCTGCAAAATCGGCACCAACCCTTAGAATGAACGAAACATGAATCACATGTCAGTTTGGTTTCCTTGGCTGAGATTGTCTTAAAATAATTGTCTGACAGTATCCTGCACTTCACACTTGGTGCTGGCAGCAGTGGAATCGAGGGTAATTTTTGTAAGAGAAAAAAGGATGTGCAGGTTCACCAGTTTTCCTAAGGGGCTCTTTCTGAACCGTCGATAAGGCGATTATTGCCCTTCTTGGGAATTAATGTGTGTTTACTCTGCTACAACCTTCTTCGTTAGTGCCTTCACCGTAATCTGTCACTTCCTTGGCTTTATGAAGGCCTCCGTCTTTAGTTATGATTTGTGATTTCACACAAAAGGGCCATCTGCCTGGTCGCACAGGTTTTGGTGTTTTGAGCAGGGGCTTGGTTTATAAGCAATCCATTCATTAATGTTTCCTTGTCATTAATAAGTTCCTTCTTCTCGTAAAGCTGAGGTCGTATCATAGGAGGAGCCTTTTAGAAGCATAAGATTATGTCCCACGTAGTATTATCTCCTATTATTCAAACCGTTGCCCAAACTACAGGTATTTTGTACGGCATAGACATACCGCGTTCATTGACCTCTGCATTATTGGACATTTAAGTCGTTTCCACTTTCTCCCTGTGATAAATACTACTGTCATGAACTTCTTTGTGCACAAACAGGCCCAAACCTTAAAATAGAGATGCTTCACATTTTAAAATTTACGAAACACACGCCTGAAATTGGTCTGGGTGAGGCCCAACGTGACGAGAGTCCTGGTGAGTGGAAGAGGTTCCACGTTCTCACTGGAAGAGGAGGGGGAGCTCTTGACACTGAATCAGGGGCCTCTGCTTATTGCTGCGTGCGCCTGCGCGCTTGTGCACACTTACTACGCGTGCCTTCTGCATTTGGAAATGGAGGGGAACAAAGATGGAAGCCTCGGTCCCACCCTCAAGAAGCTCAGAGTCTAGGGGAGCAGTCGGGGAAGGAACCCGAGAATTCCTGTCAATGTACAAGTCTGAGCCTGGGGACTTCATGACACTTTCTTTTTAATGTTGTTGACGTTCCTCTCTCCACAAATCGCGTTTGAAGTTGAGTCAGTACTTTGCCTGCTCCCTGTGGATGGGGCGCGGTGTCCCTTAAGCACGAGTGAATCACGTTGGACCTGTTGCCAGGGATGGCCACAGCATCAGGGACAGTTCATCCCTCCTTCCTTCCTTCCTTCCTTCCTTCTTCCTTCGGCATTTTTTCCATTCCTTCCTTTACTTTCCTAAATAACAACCTGTACTTCATGATTGTGTCTTCATGAAATCGTCCCATCCAGTGTTTGCGTTGGGGGCACCCACTCACTTAATTCCAGAAGTTGGAGTTGCCCACTCTGTGCCACACCCAGCGGTCATGGCAAAGACCAACTTTCAAGGGAAGGAAACCTTTTCTGGGTGATTGATCTGTCAGCACACGGAAGCACTGTGGTCAGTGCCCCTCCACCCCCCCCATTTCCTGCCTTCAGATCAGGATATGGAACAGCCATCTTCACCTTGTCAAGGTCACTGATCCTCCGGCCAGAGGTGCCCACCCCTTAGAAAGGTGAAGCCAAGTGCCTCTGGTCCAGCAGGACAAAGTCAAAGGGGACTTTGGCTGTAATGGGATAAAAATTACATAATTATAATTTTTTCTTTCTTAAAAACTGTGAAGGCAGATCTTATAAAATGTTAATATTTGCTGTCTGTGGGTGGTGGAAATATAAATGTTACATTACGTTTTGTACTCATCTGCATCTTCTAAGTTTCTCAAAAAATGGACAAGAATGATGAAAAGAATCCCTATAATGAAGTCTAGGTCAGGGGTTGGCAGACTGTGTCTGTGAAGGGCCAGACAGTAAACATTTTAGACTTTGTGGGACCCGGGCAATACTGGGGCGATTAATCAGTACTTGTATAAACCTAAATGTAGCCATTTATTCATGTAAGAAGCATTTGTAGCTCACATTCCTTATAAGCAGACAGACAGTGGGCTGTGGTTTGCTGACCCCTGGTGTGGGGACCTCAGATCAGTCACTGTTGCCACTTACAGAGCCATCAGTTTTCAAAACTGTATGCCATTTAGCACTTTCCACACTGAATGTCTTCTTTTAGCCACAAGTGAAAGGCTCACATCTGAGGGAGGAAAAGGTTTTCTTTCTTTGTTTCTGGTTGACCGTGTTTTGGGTGTTTTAATAACTCACACTCTGCCTGATGGTTGTTTCTCACTTCTGAGTGGCCTCTGAGTTGTCATGTGGACGTGGCCTAAGGATACTGAGCCGCCTTCTTCTCCCTCCTCTGTGCCGGGCACTGCCTTGGATCCCAGCCCCGGTTCCGTTGGACGCAGGATGCTTCGGAAAGCAGTTTCCCAAGCAGTAGAAAGGATGTCAAGAAGGTCATTGACAAAACAACATTCCCATGGAACCTGCATCCCACACTGAAGGAAACGTCCTGGGACCTCTTGTTTTGTAAGCGCTTCCAAAGGCTGGCTTATAGAGTGTTCAGAAACGGATTACTGGTCACCCGGAAAGGAGAGTTACTGTTCTAAAATGTATAGGCTAGTGTTATTTCCTTTTGGCTGTCGTCCAGCTCACCCGGCGCACAGAATTAAGAAGTTTATCATCTCATGTAAATAGAAATCTGGGAGAGATTCAGACTGTCGAGCAAACTCAGGGACCAGGATCTCTCTGTGATTCTGCTCCCCCCACCCCATGTGGCCCTTCTCTTGGGTTGGATCTTCTCCGGCAGCTGCCACAGCTCACGCTCAGATTTGACAGTCCCCAGAGGCAGCAAAGGGGGCTTTTTAAAAGAAGCAGAAACTTTCCCAAGACCCCCATTCCCCAGTAGGTATTCTCCCACAGCTCCCTACCCAGACCTGGGCTACACAGGTCCTTTCCCAACCCTTGAAGGGGCCACAGGAAGAGAATTGCCATAGCTGCCTCCATCCGGGTTCTGGGGATGAAGCCCCTGACCTCCCAGAGCAGGACATTTCCCAGAACAAAACCAGGATTCTTTTAGCAAAGAGAACAGGGGCGTGGACACTGGGAGGCAACCAGCACTGTCTCCCCTGGAAAGGAGGAAAGGACCCCGTATCACACCTTATTCCAAAACAGCTCCGGAAAGCACTGTGTCCCAGCGTGCAACAGGGGGTTTCCACACAGCGTCTTGGAGACAGCGTCACACCAACTGCACGAGGGATCTGCTGCCACTCTTAAAACCATGGAGGTAAAGGGGCTCATCGTGCGGCCTTAAGTAACGGACAGGATTCAGAACCAGTGCTCATTCCACTCTGTCTGACTCCCACCCCTCAGGAGGCCTGGTTTCCTCACGAAAGGATAACACCTCAGGAGCATGGTGGTTCTTCTGTAGTATCAGAGAATCCTGGGGCTCTCCTTTTCTTTAGGTAACATTGGCAAAGAGGGGCAATTTCTGTTTGTCCTCCAGGATACCACCTAAAACATAGCTTCTGTGTTGCCATAAGGTTCATATATTCATCCATCCATCCAACCATCCAACCATCCAACCAACAGTCATTTTCAGAGCAGCAGCTCTATTCTGTTCATTCTGGAGATAGATATTCGGTTAAATAGACTTGGTCTCTGCTCTCCCAGACCAGCAGGGGACACCAAGGTGGAAACAAGAAATCGCAGGTCAAAAGTAGAGGAATGTTCATTGAGCAAGAGGAGGGAGAATCACCATGAACAGGAACGTTTTCCCCAAGGAGAGGAGCAACTAGGGTCTTGAAGGATGAATAAGAGTTCATCAGGCAGATGTGGGCAGGAGGAGGGCATTCAAGACACAGGCAGAGCATGGGAGCCCCAGGACAGCCCAGCGTGTCCTGGAGCCGGCGCTGAAGCTGCTCGGTGACAGGAATAGGGTGCAGGTGTTTGGTGACACGGAGCAGGGGCCAAGTGGGAACTTCAGGTGCTCGGGAAGCGTGGGGAAGTTTCCAGGACAAGTGGCACAATCGGTTTTGCATTTCAGAGAGAGAGCCTTGCTCAGTCTGTCCAGGATGCATTTTTCTCTTTCTTCCTTCCCTGGTTTTTGTTCAGGGCCCCAGTGTGACAAGCTGAAAACACTTCTCTCCAGACCCTGTTGCAGCTACTTGTGGCCGTGTGTCCCAGTACTGGAATTTAGTAAGTGGGGCTTCCCTTTTCTTCCCGCTTGGAACTTGGACACAGTGTTACCTCCCCATGTTACTTGGAAGCCCTGAGGACAAAGCCACACACTGAGGGTGGCAGAGCAGACAGACAGAAGGAGCCTGGATCCTTAGCGAAATTCTTAAGCTGCTACACCCACTCTGACTGCCCACCTCCTTTCTTTCTGTGAGATGGAGCAGCCGTCATAGATCAACACAAGCACACCCTTAACTGGTTTAAGCCACTGAGAGCTGAATGTCCTGACACATCTGGAGGCAGAAAGGAAGGCAGATGGGAAGGCAGGAGGATGAGGAGACCCGCAGCCACAAAGACCAAAGGCTGCCCAGAGGATGGAGAGCAGAGAGGGCTACGAGCGGGTCCAGGTGGAAAAACCAACAGGATGCACATCCGAGGAGGAGAGGGAGTCTGGGGTGACTCCTGCATTACCAGGTGACTGTGCTGGCCCAGGGAGCCCCCAAAGGAGGTGCAGACATTGGGGCGAAAGCACTGAGTGAGTGTGTGCGGTGCCTGCAGGGGCGTCAGTGAGGTCCTTGAAGCAGTCCCGGAACTAAGTCGGGGCTGGGGACGGATTCGGAATCATGGGCAGGTGGCGTGGCGCAGGTCACAGCAGCGGCTGTGTCATCCAGCGAGCATGGGGACAGACAGCGCCCGGGAAAGGCCACCTGCTAAATGGCCGTGGAAAAGCACTCCGATTTGGCGAAAGCCGTGATCTTGGAGGAATCTCTGCCTGGTTGGAACCTTTCTCTCCCCAGACACTACAACGAAACTGACTTTCCCGTGCTCCTCACATTTCGCTGGCTGCAGCACCGCCCTCTAGGACCTGCTGGCTCGAGTCTGACCGAGAGCACTTGTTCCCGAGCCAATTTCATCTTCATCGCTCTGCAAAACAAAACCCTCCCTCCCGTGACTTGCCGCCACGTCTGACTACCTCCCTCGAATATTTTTGGATGGATTTCCAATCTGATACACGAACAAGCCGTCAGTCAAAACAATCTTTTTAATGAGCCTCTTGTCCTGACAGCTGTGTTTAAGACAGGACCTGAAAACGGCTAATGGAAATCTAGAAAATTGTCCGTTCTGGATGGGAACCTTAATGTGTGCCCCACGTTCCCTCTCACATGCAAGCCTGCCATCTTCTTTTAAAAATAAAGAGATTATGAATAGCGGGGTGGGGGGGAGATGTAATTTGTGCAAATGAATAAAAGACCTTCTGATCAGATACTTGGAGAAGGATGAGAGGAAGGTATAATTATTGAAAGCCGCCTGAGTACGTCACACGCAGCTTCCTGCTGCGTGACCTCGGGCACGGCTCTCACTTGATCTCCTCAGCGACCCTAGGGGTGGGTGGTATCATTCCTGCCTTCCAGATGGGGACACTGAGGCTCCGAGCGGTGGATGGACGTGCCACACTCACACAGCTCGGCAGTCACCTGACCTCTACCCCAAGCTGTCACCACTTTTCTGGCAGCCAAATATTAACATGATAAAATACAGCCCTTCTCTGACACACACACACAGGTTTTGAATTGCCAAGTCGTCAGGAAGGGGAAAAATTAAACATTGAGCACAGCCTCCCATGTAGGAGAGAATAAGGGGAGTGAGTCCGACGGTGCAGGAGCATAATGAGTCCTGAGTCCTGGTGGGGAAGTGTGATGCCGCACTGAAGTCACCGTCCCTGGGCTCTGGCGGGGGCTCGGGGGGAGGCGAGGGCCGCCAGGCCCTCCGGCCCCGGAGGGGAATTGTTTCCCGGCAACACTGCCTTGTACCCAGGATCCTGTGGGCTCCCGTGCTCCAAAGTGGGGACGGCTGCTGTCCTTTATAATTAGGGGGTGCAGTGGTGGAAGGGGAAACGTGCCGTAAGCAGGGCCTGGGCCCCTCTCGGCTGCCTTCCGGTGTTGGCGTGGTGACCAGTGAATCTCTCCCATCCGCTTGTCTTTGGGACTTTTGTGTTGGAACCGCTTCCGTCCTGATGAAGCTGAAAATGCACAGCCTGTGGGGTTCTCTGATCTACTTCTCTGCTGTCACGAATGGCGGTTTCATCTCCCTCTCTCCCCTTCTGTAGTTTCCATTAAGAGGAGCCTTGAAAGGGAAGAATATAATTTCTGTTGATTATTATTTAGGTGAAGCAAGAAAAATGTAATTTACATGTGTTATTTTTGGGGTTTCTTTTTTGTTTTTAAGGGAGGAAATTGGGGTGTTTTTTGTGTGTTTTTTTTAGGAAAAAGAAAAATCTCCTCTGCTTATGGAGTATGAGCTCGCTTTGGGTGAAGGTCATTTCAACAGCTGGGCTGTTACTTCCTACCCAAGCGGATGGTAAAAAATAAATAAACGAAAGACAGGGAAAGGATTTCAAGAGGTGGCTGTGAATCCTTAAGACAAGCCAGGTGTTTCACAGCAGGTAGACCAGACATCTGAACAAATGCCTGAGGTGACCAGATGTTTGCGTGGCCACAGGAGAGGCATGAACCCAGCAGTAGCACAGCCCAGGACCACCTGGTCCCGTGGTAATGAAGTCGTCACCAGCCGTCTGCACCGCTCACACCCTTCAGAAGGTAGGGGTTTGGCTCCTATAGGGGATAATGCCCCCTCACCCCAGTCAGCTCACGCAGAGGCAGGGCTGCTTGGCTTGGGTGCTTGACTTGAGTCTCTTCTTGTGCTAATGACCCTCAGCAAATGGGCAGATGGCTGCTGCCCTGAGACCCTGCCATCCATCTGGGCATGGACTCCTTCCTCCCAGGAGGTGGCCCTGCTCCAGGTCCCAGGGCTCTCAGAAGCTGCGCTCACTGAGCCAGTGTCCCATCCGCCTGAGCAGTCCCTGGAGGGCTGGAAGGCTCTGAACCCATCTGACCCCCCAGTTTAAAATATAGAATGACCGTCTGACAGCCTCGATGTTACATACCGAAATACAGTTTTCAGGATTTTATAGGATAGCTCTGAGGTAGAGCTGTAGGTCCTGAGTGGGACAATGAAAAGATAGTGTTGAGAGAATAAAAGCAAGTTGCAAATCCATAGACAGCATATGTCATTGGTGTGAAATTATATGTATTTGTATATATGAGTATTTCTATAGGCCTATATCTAATACTTGTATTATTAGTAGACATTTACATTATCTGGACGATACACACTGAACTCCTGAAATGGGAAGAGATTCTAAGAGATTTCCCTCGCCGCCTTTTTATTTTATGTTTTGCATTTTTACATTTATCTTATTTTTTTAGCAAGCATGCATTGGTTTTTTTTAACGTTTTATGCAGACATATTTTTAAGCTTACAGAAAACTACAAGTAAAAAAGAACATATATACACACACCCTTTACCCAGGTTTGTCTGACATTTTACCTAGATTGCTGTAATTTTTATTATTTGTGAGAGATACAGCAAATACATATATTTTTTTCTGATCTGAGGGTCAGTGTTTGCATCGGTGTGTGTTTGCTTATTTTCCCTTTTATTCTTACACAAAAGGAAGGCTGCCGTACATGCTTTTTTGCACTGGCTTCACATCATTTTTCTTGGCGCTCTTTCCATATCAGTGCATGTAGATCTTCCTGGTTCTTTACAGCTGCAGTATTTGGACCATAGTTAATTCAACTGCATTACTTGTGAGGGCAGAAAACAACAAAGAAAAATAATGGAAAGAAAATGTAAAAGCCACTGAAAAGAGTAAGCTGACGCTCTAATAGACAGCCTTTGTTCTTTTTAAAGTAGGTGGGATGGTGGGAGAAGTCGGGCCCCAGGGCGCCCTCAAGCTGCTCCTGCCACCGCAGACGAGTGACAGGCCGCAGGAGGCCCAGTTGACCCGCCTAGGTCAGATCGGGGTCCCTGGGTACATAGCCCCAAGACCCGGTTTGGAGGACATGTGAGGGGGGCTCCCGGAAGCAGGAATATGAGGATGTAGGACCGCCCCCCGCCCCCCAAAGGACAAAACCAAGCACAGGAGATATTCTCAGCTGGAGCCAGACTCCCAGCCAGGACTCCGGGGCACAAATCCTAACACAGAGGTGGACCCGCCTTGAGGCAGGGGCCAGCTCCCCCACCCCCAGGTACAACAATCCATTTTAGGAATACTGAAGAATTTAAAATAATGCGTATAAGGAGGCGTGTTCACAGTGCCTGGCCCGTAATGGAGCTTCAACAAATGATAGCTATGACTATTATAGTCATTATTCCCCCCCTTTTTTTTTTGTAACAGCTTTTTTGACACGCCATACCATTAACGTACCATTCAATTCACTTATTTAAAGTGTACAGTTCAGTGGTTTTTATATTCACAGAGTTGTGCATCCATCACCACAGTCAATTTTAGAACATTTTAATGACTGGATAAAGAAACACTGTCTCTTTAGCAGTGTCTCCCCCATTTCCTCCGAAATCCCCTCCCTCTCTCCCTGCCCTAGAAATCTTCCTGTCTCTGTAGAGATGCCTATTCTGGGTATTTCATCTAAACGGAATCATATGGTACGTGGTCCGGGGGGCTGACCTTTTGCTCCCCACCTCCCCCCGCCCCCCGTCATCCGGTCGTTGGCTATGACCCCCACCAAGGGGAAGGAACCGCCTGGTCAGGTCTCAGGAGAACAGGCAGCTGTGACCTGTTAGCAGCCAACCCTCCCCCAAGCTGGAGAATGGACACACAGCCTGTGAAGGGCACTGGCGGGACGCTGACAACGTCCACCCGAGTAAGTCATGTCAGAGGGCTTTGATGAGAGCAGGATGGCAGGGATTATCCAGCATGATGGAAGAACAGGGAGGGCGGCCATGACTCAGAACTTCTGGGTAAACAGAAGGCTGTTGGACTCGCACGTTGTCCTGGGCGATCTCCCTTTTAATCTTTGAAGGCTCTCCCTTGTCGATCACCGAGGAACGAAGTCTCAGTGACCAGACTCTCACGCCAGTCCTGCCACTTCCAGGCTGAGGTCAAAAACTACTAACTGTCACTGCATCTCAGTTTTCTCATCTGCAAAAGTGGGATAATAGCCTGCCTTCTCCATAGGGAAATTGTGGGGGTTCAGTGACTTGCAGACACGTAAAGTGCTGAGAACAATGTCTGGCAGATAGTGAGCACTCCATAAAGGTTCGTTACTGTCGTCACCATGGTCGTGACCCGACTTCAAATGCCAGGTCTGACATGCGAGCAGAGAACTGGACGCAGCTGGGGGTGTGTTTAGGGCGAAGCCACCTGCTCCAGGAGGCCCTCTCACTGGGCCTGCAGTGTTGTGATCCTCGGCACTTTGTGCCTCTGAGTCGTCGCGATCCAGGGACACATCCTAGCTGTGTGACCCCAGGCAAGTTACTTAATTTCTCTGTGCCTCATTCCCTCACCTGTAACAGGTGGGTAATGTCTTCCTCATGGGCTTAACTAAGATGATACGTATGCAGTATGCTCAGCGCAGAGTGGTGTTCAATGAATAAAACACCACTAAACCACGTTTTTCTCATTGTCCGCATTTTAAATTGTGAATCGCTCTTTACTCCCCAGCTGCAAGGCAGGCCTTAAGCTCCTGGTTGCTAGGAATGGTAGATCTGGGTACCCCCCGACGCTCCCACAGCACCCTGCACCAGAGGGAGCTCGGTGCAAATGTCTGTTGCCTCAAATTGGCTGAAGCAGCAGCCTCCTGCCTCGCCCAGAGAACGTGGAGCTGGCCTTTTCCTCTCCCCACGTTCCCTGGCAGTCTGGGGCCCCTGCGCCTCGGCATTTGAAAAGATACGTGCTGGTGACATTCAGAGAGTGATTGTGCTGGAATCTAGGATTCCCAAATTGGCAACTCAAAACCCTAACTTAATAGTGAAGAACCTCCGGCTGCACGAATCAGGGGGCCTGGACCCCTTTCAGACTATCAGCCGCACCTCCCAGCCCTGCTCGGGAAAACCGTCCCCCGACTTTGTCTCTGCCACCCAGGCCTCTGACTGCTGAGGGAGGATTGTTTACACCAGCTTTCTGTACGTTCACACCCAGACTATTTTTACTTACTTTTCTTTCTTTTTATGAGTCACAATTTCTTCCTTGCTCCTGAGACAGTAAATCGGGTGTGACTTATGATTTATGACAGTTCACTGTTAGAGCTGACATTGCAAAGGTGCGTGGTGTTTGCATATACTCTGGCAGGATGAAAGCAGAAGCTGCCCAATTGGGACTTGTTTACACTTCCCGCGCCTAAAGTCAGGCCGTGAGGGAGTCCGTTTTTAATATCAAAATTGTATTGGGGTGGGCCCCGGTATCCTGACTGACGTGAGGCACGTTTCTGATATTAGAATATTAAGTTATACAGAGGTTGCATCCCAGTCCTCTGATTGACTTGAAGTGAATTTGAATGGAGACAGCTTAAAAACAGCTTTTATCGCATCTTCATAGCTTGATACCGTAGAGAAATAAATATGAAGCTAATGCCACAGAAGTCATGCTGTGTTGATGCAGGAGCTACCTTTGCTGGGAATTCTTCTTCCGGCGGTAATTTAAGAAGATGCTTGTCATTTCCGTGCAGCAGCTCATAATTCAGAAACAATCCATACGTGATACTCAACAAAGGAGCGATGGAGGCACGTTGGCCCGATGACTGATGAACAGCCCGAATGGAAATGCTGCACGACCCTTGAAAACACGGCTAAAATCAATCCCCCGTCAGGGAAACCACGATGTATTAATACATTCCTTGTCTCCACTGAGTCGTGAATCAATGCTTCCCTATGAAAAGCTAATAGAAAGCCGGGATGGGTAAAACTCCGTGCAAGTCCCCGTGGCCTGTCAGTGTGCAAGGGGCAGGACTGTGACTCGGATGCGGCAGAGCCAGCACGTCGCGCGTGTCCCACTCCCGCAGTGCGCTGATGGCCCAGCCCTGGAGGGCGTCTCCAGGGGATGATGGGCCTACTGTTTGCGGGGTGCTTGTTTCCAGCATCCAGGCTCTCCTCCAAACCACTCTGCCACCCCCGAGGCAGGCGTTTCATTATTCATCTTACAAATGAGGAAGTCAAGACTCACAAGTTTCAGGTACCTACCAAAGGAGAGGTCCCAAAGGACAGAACCTGAGTTGAGAGCTTGGCCTCTGACATCCGACCACCCACATTCTGATCCTGGCCGCCCTGTGTTCTAACTGTAACTGCCTCAGTGTCTTACTTTCTCCAGGCTTCAGTCTTCTCATCTGTAAAATGCAGATGACTCTGCCCATTGGGCAGATTCAGCAGATGATGGAAGAAAAGTCCTTAGTGTCCTGTGCCATCCTCGCCCCACTCACTCTGCCTCAGTATTTGCCCTTCCTTGGGGCATGACAAGGACAGCATAATCCCACACTTGCCAGGAGGAAGGAAATAGACTCAGAAACTCCCACTACCAGATACTCCCCACGTTTCTGGTTCTGCTTCCCACCGAAGAGGAGGGTCCCACAGTTCATCCCTGTGTCTCATCCCGAGTCTCATCCCTGTGTCTCGGTTTTCACCAGGCCAACCAGAAACAGCCTAGAAGGTTGACCTCTGCCCCAGAACCCAAGGGAGTTCTTCACGCGCTCCTGCGTCTGAGACAGCATTAGCCTCCTGCCTGACCATCCCTTTGCAAACTTGGTCCTTGCGTGGTTTCTCATGCAGGACTCCAAACTGTCAAATTCCACATCATAATCGGGGTGAGAAGGGTGAGCTCTTTCTCCAGAGGGGAAGGTCCTTGACACATGGTTCTGCTCTCTGACAGCCTCTTTCGTCTCTGTTTCTAGTCCTCTCCAGGCATCTGTGCTCCTGTAAGAACCCGCATTTGGTCACATTTTCTGTGATTTGTGACATTAACAGTAAATGGTGAGCCCTAGGGCCTGGGATGGGAAGACGGATGGGACTGTCCACTGCAGAGCGGCCCCGCTGTGCGGTCCACCCACATCTGCTCCGAAAGTCCCACCGCTCGCTTGAACAGTCCCCGTTAACACTCGCGTCGCCGCGAATGCCAATTAATATGGCGTGAAATTTAAACACAAATGAGTTTTTACAGCTAATTACTGCTAATGCGAACCACTTTCAAAATTGCCGAACATTCCTTCCAGAATAGTACAGTCTGCAGCTATGCATTAAGCATAAAGAGCCCAATTTCATAAACATAATTTAGCATACAGCGAAATAATAATGCTAAGTGCCTTCCGACTGGCCATTAGGGGCTCCCCGAGGCGGGACTAATAGCAGAGGCTCCCGTTGGAGCCTCCGACGGCCATAAGGCTTCGAAACCCCAGGAGGGCCGCCGAGGAAGCTGTCATTTCCACAGGCCTCCAGTCTGAGCGGGGACCCAGTGGGCACCATCCAGTGGTTCCAGCTGCAGCTGTTGAAGCGCACAGCTCAGGCCCTGGGAGGGTGGCACCTCCGTCTCGTCTGTCGTCCTCTCCCCGGTCCCTGACACACCACCTCTTGGCCGTTCATAGCACCTTGATGTTCTGTTCATGATCACCTGACCAATGCCTGCTCATTACAGACGTTACAGTAGTGAAGTGGACAGTGATGCTGCCCCCCCCCGTTAATCGTACCCACCATCCTCATCGTGAAATCACAAGTAGGAGGAGTTGAGTGTGGGGATCGCCCCAATTTTCTGGGGGGTACAGACACGTGCGCACACACCCTCTTATACATACGTTACCTTCATTGTACAAAAACGGGTCGCACAGCACTTGAACATCTTGTTTATACTTAACATAGTGGGTGCCTTTCACTGTCAGTACGAGTAAATCTCCCTCTTTTAAAAAGCACATCCGATTAGTACAGTTTATTCAGCCTCCCGTAAATGCACCTGACGGACCGCCTCAGTGACCCTGCGCTGTGTGTCTCTGCCCACAGACAGAGCCCACCCACACCTGTGGCCTCTTCGCTGGGGATTTCTGAAGGATAAAGTTCTATGAAAACAGGGCTGCTGGCTCAAGGGCACCATGAAATGTGAGCTGATAGCACCTCTTTACCCTCTGAAATGAGTCAGTTGTGTGTGTTTGCATCCTAATGACATAGAAATAGCTGTTCCTCCCCACCCGTGGCTGTAGGGGAAGCTGGGTCACCTTGCTCTCCATCCCTAACTGTGGACGTCAGCTGGCAGCTTGGAGAAGTACTGGTCAGCATTTAGAAACTGTGTCTCTGTTGGGATTTGTGGTGTTTTTCGCATGCTGAGGTTATGGATTTGGGGAAGACCACACAGGTAAAGCGCCCTTTTCCTCCCAGTCATTTCAAGGGCACATGCTGTCACCAGGACTTACCCTCACTGTTGACGTTGTTCAGTTTCTTCTGTGAAGTGACTCTTGGAAGGAAGTGGCTGCACATGGCCCGCACCTCCCGGGGGGGTGGTGTCCCACCTCCTCCAGGGCCGAAGAGGATCTCCATAAATTATTGTTACTCTTGTGTAGCGAGGTTTGTGTCTTTTTCCCACATGTATCTATTTAGTCATTTATATTAGTTGCACTCATGGATTAGTATACTTTGGGTTATAATGTAATATTAGGGGTTTCTTGTTTGTTTTGTTTTTTTCTGACCGTTAAGTTTGGCCAGTGGGAGCTCTTTCTGTTGGCTGCCGTGTCCCTTAGACATGCTTCACCATGGTGAGTCTTTGTGCACTTGCTTCCTTTCTGGCTCTGAAAGATCCTCCGGCTCATCTTGTATTATTCCTGCCCCAGCCTTACAGTCAGCCATCTCTCCAAGAATCCATAGTTCGTCTTGCTGGAGACGCCAAGATCTGGAGGCTAGGTGTACTCGATGCCAGTATGCAACCTTGCTTCTCAGACACTCGCAGCCGACAGAGCAAGGACGTGTGTCTGAATACTACCCTGCACGTATGCACATCTATACGGGGTGTAACTGTTTGCTTCCATAGAATGCTAAACATGAGCTCATACTGAGGTGTCCAGCTCTCATCCATTACCACGTGGATCATTCCAGTCTCCGCCCCTTCCCCTACCTTTTTTTTGCCTTTTTTTAATTGGACTATATAATTCACCCACCATAAAATTCACCCTTTTAAAGTATAAAATTCGGTGGCTTTAATATATTCCCAAGGTTGTGCGACCATCACCACTATGTAACTTCAGACCGTTTTTACCATTCCGTGAGGAAATCCTGTACCCATCAGCGGTCACTCCCCGTCCCCTTCCCCTCTTCCTGCAGCCCCTGATCCCCTCTTCCTGCAGCCCCTGATCCCCTCTTCCTGCAGCCCCTGATCCCCTCTTCCTGCAGCCCCTGATCCCCTCTTCCTGCAGCCCCTGATCCCCTCTTCCTGCAGCCCCTGATCCCCTCTTCCTGCAGCCCCTGACAAACAATAGTCTTTCTTTCTCTATGAATTTGCCTATTCTGGATACTTTGTATAAATGGGATCATACAGTGTATGGCCTTTTGTATCTGATTCTTTCCCTCAGCATCCTGTTTTTGAGGTCAGTACATGTTGTAACATGTATCAGTACTTTGTTCCTTTTTATGGGTGAATAACATTCCATGGTAGGGATGTACCACCTTTTATTTATCCCTTCATCAGTCACGGACATTTAGGTTGTTGATGGTTTTCAGGCTCTTGTGAAGGATGCTGTTAGGACATTCCTGTCCAGTTTTTGCACTGATGTCATGTTTTCCTTTCTCTTAACTGTATACCTAGGAGGGAAATTGCTGGGTCACGTGGTAACTATATGTGTAACATTTTTGAGGAACTGCCCAAGTGTTTTTCCAAAACGGCTGCCACATTTCATATTTCCACCAGCACTGTATGAGGGTTCCAATTTCTTCAAATCCCTATGAACACTTGTTATTTTCCATCTTTTGGGTTATAGCCATTCTAGTTGGTGTGAAGTGTTACCTCATTTTGGTGTTTTGTTTGCATTTCCCTGATGATTGAAGATGTTGAACATGTTTTCAGGTGCTTGTGGGCCACTTGTATACCTTCTTTAGAGAAATGTTTATTCAACTCCTTTGTCCATTTATTAACTTGGTTATTGTCTTTTTATTGTGGAATTGTAAGAATTTTTTATATTTTCTGGATATTATACCCTTGTCAGATACATGATTTGCAGATATTTTCTCCAATTCCATGGGTTATCTTTTCATTTTCTTATTTGAGTTTTAGTTTCACTTTAACATTAAAAAATGGAGTTTTTCAAAGAAAATAAGTAGGTAATTAAATTTACCAAAGTATTTTATCAGTGTTGGCTCATCATTTTTTTTTTAATTTATCCCTTCCTTTACTAAAACATCTCTCCTAATAATTCTTTTAGTGAAGGTTTGGAAGTGGTAACCTTTTAGTTTGATATGTCCAAACATGTATTTCTTTTGTATAAATATGTATAAAATATGAGGTTCATAGTTACTTGCACTCAGCATTTTGAAGGGATCGCTCCTTGATTCTGGTATTGTTGAGATGCCTGCTATCTAATTGTCGTTTCTTTGTAATACTATTACCATGATATCTTTTTTAAGGCTTTTCTCTTTGATGCTCCACAATTTTACCGTGATATATGTTGTTTTAAATTGACATTTATCCTACTTAGTACTTTTTATCTGAAGATCCATATATTCCTCCATTCTGGCAAATTGCCAGCTGTTATTTTTTTGAATTACTCTTGCTATTATTTCATCTTTTCTCCTATTCTAGCTCCCCTTAAGCATCCATTGGAACCTCTTAATGTGTCCTTTGGGTTCTTTGAACTGCTTGTGTCTGGGTCTCTGTGGTGCCTTCTGGTTCAATTCCTCAGCTCTACCTTTTAGTTCATGAATTTCCTCCTTCATTAGTGTCCAGTCTAGATTTTATGCCATTTATTGAGAGTTGTTTTTGTTTTAAATTTAATGGTTATATCTTTTATGTCCTTCATTTCTAAATTTTCCTTACCAGCTATTCTCATTCAATTCATGCCTGTTTTGCTTCATAACATGTTGCTCTTTTGATGGATATTAGTCCTTATTTAAGGACTTTCTGACATCCTAAACACATTTATTTAAAATATTTTCCAGTCTTATATGGCTGATATCATCTGGAGTTAATTCATGTTCCTGATTGAAGAGTTTGTGGACTATCTTACTTGGCATGAGATTTCTTCCTGGGTGGTGGATTTTTTTATTTCAGGTTCAATTGAGTAAGCGGTATTTTTTGTTTCGTTTTTCTCTTACTTTCTCTCTTGACTAACTTCTCCCTGTCTAGTGGTTTTGGTTACTTCCCCCGAGCCACCATCTGGGACCAGGCCTTATAATGGTGCTTTTGCGCCCTTGCCGCACAGTAATATTGGGAAAACGTGTTTCAGTTCCTCGACTTGAACCTGTGTCTTCCTCCCTAGGCTGATCCATAGGCTGCTTGCTATAAGCCCTGCCCACTGGTGTGCTGGAGATACCTCTGACCTGCTCTCAAAAACCAATTCTTAAGTTTTCAGTAATTTCATAAGTTGGTTGTTAAACAGCCATTATTAAAAATTAAATTATACAAACTCATCGTTAAATATATTAAAAAGCAAAAAGAACACACACTCAAAACTTGCCATTTTCTACTGACCTTGCTGCATAGGACTGTTATCCATGCTCTCAAGGCTGTGTTCAGTGCTCGGATCTGTACGGTGGAAACACTATGTCATGGACTGCTACGGGCGTCTCTTCCCACTTCAGTGACATCACGTTGATGATTTGAAATCGGCTGTGATAAGAGTGTTTACACCATGGAAATTGGGAGCGTTACTGATCAGGTCTTCTTCCCCTTCTGCAGTGCTCGTTACACCAGCACACCGCGGCCTTGGCCCTACGCTGTGGGCAGCAGTTTTCTTCCATCTCCTTCAAAAACAGAGGCGTTCACGCCCCCACTATTTCAAATGGGGGCCAAGCTTGATTTCCTCATCTCAGAAAGTGCTTTCAGTCTCAATTATCTTCTAATAAGAGCTGAACTCCCAGCAGCAGTGTAACCCCACTCATTGCTCTGCCTTCCTGCTTTGTTTCTGGTCCATGGTGCTATTTATTTTGGTCTTGAGACCACCTCTGTACTTCGGTTTTCTTTTTTATGTTTTATCCATCACTGCTTTAAGTTTGGAGTTGAGGTACATTAAATATTGAACATGCTATGCTATCTTGACTAGAACTGCATAAACATTATTTTTCATAGATGTGTAACTTCCATCACAAGGCTGCTTATATAGGCCTTGAAATATTTCCTTCAGCCTTCTTCATCTCTCCCCAAGCCATGCACCTTGTCTTCCTCCTGTGCTCTTGTTCCCTAGCACTTCCCTGTACTAGTTATGACAAACGTGATGATGACATATTGTGCATATGAGTTAGAGTCTGGATGCCATATATGCTGCCTTCTTATTTATTACACACTGGGTAACACATTTATTACACACATGCGTTTAACATAATCATATACTGTTGCTCACAGGGAAAAAACATTGGCGCCCCCAGGTCACCTAAATGGAAATCCTCGGCCCCCTAATGTGTGTTTCCATTCCCTGCAGGTATCAGAGCTGTATTCTCAGGCCACTACCACAGGAATGCAGGGGGCACCTACAAGAAGCTTGACATGGTGGTGTCGTCCGCCCTCGGGTGCCAGATGGGCAAAGACACCCATGGGCTCCGAGTCGTGGTGGTCACCGCTGAGAAAATCATCCATCGCTACTACAGTTTAGATGAGCTCAGTGAGAGGGGAATAGAAGATGACCTGATGGATTTGATGAAGAAAAAATGATTGCCTTCATTTTTGATGCATTCACTTTTCCTTCCACTTTCTTTTTTCATTTTTTATGTTTTATTTTGCCAGAAACAGCAGCTGCACACAACCACTTATTGAATATGAAAGTATACCAGGCAGATTTGTGACATTTCTGTCCTTTTGCAGAAATCAGAGAGCTGGGTCCTATCCTAAATTACATTTGAAATAAAACTGCCCTCCCTTTAAAAAAGAGAAGGGGATGGGGGTTGGAGCCTGGCAATAAAAGAATAA
The DNA here is from genome assembly GCF_004115265.2 of Rhinolophus ferrumequinum. Taxonomy (NCBI): domain Eukaryota; kingdom Metazoa; phylum Chordata; class Mammalia; order Chiroptera; family Rhinolophidae; genus Rhinolophus; species Rhinolophus ferrumequinum. The sequence continues at coordinate 11,743,037 of NW_022680357.1, read as the reverse complement.
ATGATATTGGCATAGCGCCGCACGGGTGTTTGAATAAATCCTCCTGATGATGTTTCTCAACTTGCTAAAGTTCTCTGCTTCCGAATTCGATGGTTTTCTGGTAGCGTATGGCGAAATGTCTACCTGTGGACCTCAGTCCCAACTTGACATCCAACTGCGACCTTTGATAATTCCTTGAACAAAGTGCCAGTGATCGTGTTAAATTGTGGTCGTGCCTCCCGTGCTCGGCAAAACAAAGGTCATCTCCTTTCCCTCGTAACACAACAAACAGTGTGTCCCATGCAGACTCGTTTTAACAAGGAGCTGAGTAGCCAACATTCGCTGTTAAATTTTGAGATTTCTCCGATTGTTGTTGATGTGGTCGATACAAGTCAAAGCTTGAGTTGGCCTTTCTGGTGACTAGAAAAGTCACCTCTGCACACAGATCAGCCATGTGTAAAAATCTCATCCAGGAGACCAAAACCAGAGCCCTAAGTGCAGTGTGTTCTGAGTTCATTCACATTCGATGCTGCAGTCACTCTGCAGGTTGCTGTCCTCGTGTGATCGGTATGACGCTCCATTCCTGCGACTCTTCACTGTATCGACTTGGACGGAAAAAGTAGGATTTGATGCAGACAGAGTTCTCCAAAGAAACAAAGCAGAAATTCTGGTGGGGCACAAACCGCTTTTAGCCACGTTATCTAAGTTGGCGCTGACTTTGATTAAATGCCCCAGTGCAGTGGAGTGTGGATGGTTCAAATCAGCATTATTTTCAAGCAACCCGCTTCGCTGCATCTTCTCTGCAGCTCCCGACCACAGTGTTATTTCACCCACATAGTCTTTCTCAGCAGTTGTCCTAGTGGACAAGGAACCTAGATCCTGCCGGTCCTGCCAGGGCATCTCACGGCGTTACACAGTAGCATCCAGACATCTGAAAATGCCCCTAACAACCGACTGGTTACAAATGAACCGCAAAATCCATTAAATTAAAAGATTTTAGTCAATGTAGCAAAGCCATGAGAAATTACATAGGAAGATAATTGGATATGTAAATTTGTAAGGAACAAAAGACAAGTTAATTACACCACCACAGATCCGTGACACACGGTAGGTCATTGATACATGGCACAAGAAAATTAAAAATTTTTTAAATCAGAAGGCTCTTGTTTTAGTGTTCTACTGCATTCTTGCTTTGTATTCGTTTTTCTTGACAACAGGTGTGGATATAAGAGTTTAAGAAGAGGAATTCAGTAAGTGGCATATTTCAGGCCTGGGATGTGGTCACACTTGGGGAATCAGCTGCCACAATTGTGTCCCAGGATCGTAAACATGGACGTGGGGCTTCTTGGGGGAAATGAGAAGAGCTTAATCACGGGGCACTGATGGAGCCACCTCCGTCTTGTTACGGGTGCAGATTGCTTTGGACTGTGGCACTTGAGTTTTGGAGAGGATACAAAGATAATTAAAAGCCATGGAAATGAAACCGACTGAGTCTCCTTCCCTAAAAGCCTAATAAGTAAAAGAATTGATTCAAAACTCAGCAAGATTATGCTAAGAACAGGGACTCATGAACTTCTCACCATGTTTACAGTAACCAAACCACAGTATTCCCCAGTGGAGAGAAGTTCAGAAAGAAGTTAGGAGATGATTTTATAGATGAGCGTGTATTACTCCGATAACAATTACCAGTGCATTCACTTATGATTCCTTTTTCTTAAAAAAAAAATTTTTTTAAGTGCCTTCTACTGTGAAAAACAAGAAAACACTTGCTCGTAAGTGCCATGGTGTTGAGTTTTTATGACATGCTGTGTCCTAAGTACTTTGGCTCAGAGAGGTTGGGCCATTTGGCCAAGGTCACACAGCTCATAACGGGGAAGGAAGGGTGCAAGCCGTCCGACTGTGAAGCCCCTGCTCCTTAGCACTGGCAAACGTTTGTCGTGGGTGAGGGGTTTGTCCCAGCTTAGCCCACGGCCACACTGCAATATTCAGCACCTTTGGCCATCTTTCCTGGGTGGGAGCCCAATGGTAGCCGGAGGCCCTGGGACTTCCTCCTGAAGTTTGCAACGCCCAGGCAAGGCCCCGAAACCCCTTCCCCGATCGCACCAGGTTCATGATGGCAAAGCCTATCCAAGGAGCACGTTGCTGCAGATGAGAATTTTCACAGGAACAGATTGAACAACCGAATGGAACAATCATGGGCCCCAGGACAGCTCTGCCCACAAGGGTGACTGCGGCCGATGGTTGCCAGATGCTGCTGCACTCTTTGTTCATTGTTCCCGTCCCCGCCCCCCCCCAGGGCTTAGGAAACCCCCAACTGTGTCAAGGTAAGAAATGTCACCTAATGGGCCCCTTCCAATGAATCGTTTTAATTGGGGGAACCCACAAGGGGCTGCTGAGAGGGAAAGGTTACTTAGAATGACCTAAAATGGAATTGTCAAGGCTGAGAAGGGTGTGCGTGGGGTGGAGAGATGGTCATCTAAGTGCATTCACTTTATAATAAATACATTTGTCTCTAGTTGTCAGTCACGTTTCTCCTGCGGTTGGAAAATGGGACGGAGGCGGGGGCGGGGGGGGGGGGATATCCGGTCAACATGATGGAACCAGCTCTCAACAGAACATTTCATAATATCTCGTGCTTTTCAGCATCACGAGATTGCCAGTCCCTGATAAACAGTTGCGAGGCAAACCCGACCATTTACCTCCAGTCCTACCTGCGTAAGGTACCGAGTTACATTATGTATGACTGTAGAAACTCCATACACATAATACGGTTTAACGTCGAAATCTCTATTCTAATGTGAAATCTTTTGAGAAAAGGTAGCAAAAATATCATTTGCATGTACCTGGAATCTTAAAACTTATTCCCCAAGTAGTGCCGGAAACAGCTTTGTGCAGTCATGAAATTAAGTCGCAATATTGTATTGAGCTGGAGGGGAAAAGATGATTTAGGAATAAATTGTCAAGGCAAGTTCCTATTAAAAGCTCTGTGTAATAGACACTAGGGATTTCTTGTTCAGATAACCTTAGCAGTTTGGGTTGCACATGCAAAAGATAGTACTTGACAGGTAATGTTGATTTTTTTTTTAATAACTTCATTAAATACTGTCTTATGCCATTGGGGGGGATATATATATATATAGGGGTGTGTGTGTGTGTGTGTGTGTGTGTATATATATATATTTCTTTTTTTAGGAATAATGACTTCTAGCATCTTTCTAGAAAAGATTTTACTGACTAAAGTCTCTTTTTCCTCTAATTTTTATTTCCAGCTTTTTTTTAAAAAAAAACATTAGTGACTCTACAAACACAGAAGTATTTACAGATTCAATGTTTCCTTTAGGTTTTATCTGTGTAAAGAAAGTTGACTGAATGTGAATAATTACAAGATACTTTTCATTATTCTGTTCTGAACTTGTCTTCACAAAGTCCCTTTGCGTCTCGCCGACAGTATAGTCCCGACTCCTTCCCGTGGCCTCCTGGGCCCTGCTCACTCTGCCCCATTCCTACCTGTCGGCCTCGTCTGGACCGCCTTGCCCTTGCCAGCCATTCTGCTGCCCTTTGTACTTGGTGTTTCCTCTGATGGGAATTGGTTTCTTGTGGTCACTTTGATCCCAAAAGTCACTCCCCAGAGAGGCCTTCCCTCAGCACCCCACCCCCAGGCATCACCTTCCCTCTACTTGTTTCCTGCTCTAGGAGTGTATCCCCCCTGTCCCCCCAGAACACAGGAGCTCCAGAGCACCTGGGGCTCGTCTGTCTCTTCTGTCTCTTCCTGATGCTTAGAACCGGCCTGGGGCACAGAGTAGCTGCTCAGTGAATACTTGGCGCTGAATGTGGGATGAATAACGTGAGTAAAGATACAGAGCAGTACTAATTATCAACATTACTACTCAGTACAGGGGACGAAGGAGGGAAAAGAGGCCGCATTCCTAAGCCTTGTGGCAGTTCCGGGATTGTCCTCCAAGTTAGGTAATGTCGACATCAATGGTAGCTAACAGCATTCCCGATATTTTTGGTTCTCCCCTCGCCATGAAGAAATGGGGGGCAATGAGAGAAGTGTCCTTGACTGTACAAGTCTAAGCCCCGCTCCCTGAACGAGTGCTGTACCTGTAACCAAAGCCGGTGAGCCCAGAGAAGGGACTGGTTGTAGACTGACGGCTCTATGGGACTGTGTAAATGAGACGGCTGGAAATACAAGTCTAAAACCCGGAAAGTGGAAAATGCATCTTAGAAGTGCTTCGTGGAGAAGTCATGTGAATAAATGAGATTTTGAGAAACCAGCAGCACTAGAACCTTAAAATAGACTTCTAGGGAAAGGTGTTCTAGGGAACACCTTTGTTTCAGAAAAAGAAGAGGGATGGAAGCCCCAAAGGAGTAAAAAGGGTAATCTTTTTTTAAAGTTCGGACTGGTGCACATTGACCCATAGGAAAAAGAATTGGCTTCCCTTGGCGTTAGTGGTTTAAGCCCCCACCGAGCAGGCCTTCTGCAGTATCCACACTCTGAACCCCGCCTGCTGATTCAGAGAGGGAACAAAAGACGGGTCGCAAAACCCCTCCTCCCACTACACACAATTTGCCCTCCGGGCAAAGCACTGTTGTAGAGCAGCCAGGGAGGGACAACGTTTTTATCAAAAAGGCCGTCATCTATTTAAAAAGCCCAAAAAAGCCCAAATCCCTGAAGAGGGGAGAGCTGGGATGGGAATCCCCGTATTTTGTATGTGAACTTCACACAAATCTCTGGCTTACCTCTTAAATATGCATGAACAGAACAGACACAGCAGCAGAAGCTTAAAAAATTGAACTGAGGTTGGAACTACCGCCCAGAGCAAGCAGCAGAGAATTTACACTTTGAGTCTCATCAAGTGAATTGCCTGCTCAAGCAAAAACCTCAACATTCAGGAATATAACAGAATCCCGATTCCCCACAACGTAACATGTCCAATGCCCAGGCTTCTGTTTAGAAACACTTGGTGTGCAACTTTAAAAAAACCAAACAAACAAAAAGAAGAAAATGAGAGCCACTGTCCAAGGAAAAGACAACACTAAGATGTCCCAGATGTGGGAAAGGTCACACTGGGGCAGGCAAGCAGCAACTAGGACCAGAAATGCCAAATATACAACCCAACAGATGTCACAGGTCACCAAAAAATACAGGTTCCGAGGGTTCAGGGCCATCGGTGACTGGGAAAGACTGCCCCACGGAGTACAGGAAAGCCACACTACACGTTGCTAAAGAAATGAGCAAGAAAAAAGAGAATAAGCAAGGACCGCTTTTTCCAGGGAATTTGGGAGGGCAGTAGACTGAGAGTGAGTGCAGAAAGGTGTGGGTTGAGCCTGTTAAGGAAGAAGTCATCAAGAGGATGAGGGTAAAAATGGACATGGACAAGGAAAGTAACTGATGGCCCAAGGACATCAGAAGGGGAGAGAAGGGGTTTGGGACACAGCCGTGGCGGTGAGGTGGGAACGGAGAGGATGGAACAGGGTGGTGGCCCTAAGACAGTGGACAGACCCTGGGTGGATGGGTTGGTTGACTGACTGACGGACAGGCA